>NC_044550.1:37934249-38245647 GCF_007565055.1 Rhinopithecus roxellana | reverse complement strand
AATGAAAGAAAGAAGAAATGAAAGAAAAGATAATTCAAGAATAAAAGAAACGAAAGAAAGAAAGAAGAGAAAGAAAGAGAAGAAAGAAAGAGAAAGAAAGCTAAACAGGAAAGAAAGAGAAAGAAAAAAGAGAGAGAGAGACGAGAGGGAGGGACGAAGGAGAAGGAAGAAAGAAAGAACGAAAGAAAGAAAAGAAACGAAAGAAAGAAAGAACGAAAGAAAGAAAAGAAGGGAGAAGAAAGAAAGAAAAGGAGGAGGGAGAAGAAGAGTAAGGAAGGAAGAAGGAAGGTACGGAAGGAAGGAAGGAAGGAGGAAGGAAGGAAGGAAGGAAGGAAGGAAGGAAGGAAGGAAGGAAGGAAGGAAGGGAGGGAGGAAGGAAGGAAGGAAGGAAGGACGGACGGAAGGGAAGGGAAGAAGGGGGAAGGGAAGAAGGGAGAGGAATGGAAGAAGGGAGGGGAGGGGAAGGGAAGAGGAGAGGAAGGGAAGGGGAGGGGAGGGGAAGGGGAGAGGAGGGAAGGGAACATAACACCCTTGGAAGAAACCCTCAACCAATAGAGACTGAATTGAAAGACTAAATACCCCAGTATCTCTGTCCTGGTGTGCTAGACATGTTTTCTCATAGGATCCCCAGCAAGACTGAGATCCAGAGGCCCTCAACTTGTTTGTTAATACACTTCTTATTGACTTTTCCTTATTCTCTCATTTGTGCTTACTCCTTCTCAAATAAATTACTTGCACCCAAGTCCTTGTCTGAGTGTTGGTTTTGGGTGAATTCAAACAAGACACAGATGAAATAAAAATATTGTATAATTAATCTTTGCTGTTGTTTGGGACTTAAAAAAATTTAGTCTAGGACAATAGCAAGATGTTATCAATCTTCAGATGGCATTGCCATCTCATACAACAAACACTCATTATTTTTTAAATTTGTGTTCCTTGTCACTCCTTCATCCTTTGTTGGCCTCTGCTCTATCAGCATGTGTTAATTAGAAACTTTCCCTTACCCATGAACTTCTCTTGTTCTCTCATTTCTCCCTCAGCCCATCTGTAGAAAGGCATCTCTTCCCTGAATGCCTTTTGATGCTCTCAGCAGATGGAGCCAGCCAATGAGAGACTCTGATTGATCTGTCTGGAGGTCTGTGTTGTTTGCTCTTTCTCTCTCTCTCCATATGAATATTACCTCAGTACAACCCATCTACAAAGACTTAACTATGAGCCACTGAATCACCATAAAATTTAACTGGTAGTTTCCTCTAAACCTCAAATCTCCATTAGGACCTTTAGAACAGCTACATATAAGTGAGAAACACCCTAGGAAATGTTGCATATGGCTGAATGACGTCAACAGGAGCAGCACAAGCCTCTTGAGTAATTTTCACATTTGAATACTTTTAGAACAAACCTACAGTTTTCAATAGATCTACTTTTCTGTTTCAGAGTCAGATTCCTTATTCTATAAAGAATAGGAACAAGGCCACTTTTTTTTTTTAAGGTGGGAGATATATTAGGAAAAGGTAAAGGAGGTCATGAAGAGCTCAGACACATCCAAAGAAAGCTGTTCCAATCTGTCAACCCTGCCCGGAGCCCAAGTCTTGCTAGTGCTGCTATGTGGTCAATAATGAAGCAGATGGCACATAAGAAGCCTTTTCCTATGTTTCATTTGCTTGCAACAACAGCCCTAAAGCTCTGGTTTTGGATTGATGTTCCCATGACTAAGCCACCTAATTCATTTGCCTTTGAGAGTAAGGTTCAAATGAGGGCCACTCCAAAGTCAAAGAAATGATTCCCAGCATATCCATGAGGTGATTGGCCTCAGGGGTGTTTGGCCTCAAAGGGACCCTGCCCATTGCCAAACAAAACTTTACTCAGTTTTATCCAAAGTTGATGAGTCTTAATGAACATGAAGGTGGGACTTTATTCGGCTTCTTCCAGAGATTAATTATTCTGAGTGACTAGGACAGTTTGTGGGTCAACTGTGCTGGAGTGAAATGGACTTGGCTTCCAATATTGTGGCCATACTATGACTAAATGACTCAGACACATTTCATAGCCTGGCCAGCATTTCCTCATTGTCTTTTATTTCAAGGTTTACTTCCAAAGGATACAACAGCCTCAGACCCAGGTGTTCTTCCTCATAGAGCCTTAGACACAGCTATATAGTACATCATTAAAATGGCATGGCTATAGAGTAACATTCCCCAAATTTTCCTGGAATAAGTGGTTACATGTCCCAAATTGGGGTCACTAGACTTGGAATCCAGGAACTGATGATAACTAAGAGTTACTGAGCATTCATTACGCACCAGATACTGTTCTAAGTGCTCACCTTCTGCAGCACATTGGCTACCACAACTTACCTTATCCCATAGGCTCTTCTTACAGAGTGCTGTTGACCCTCCTCCTGTTCAGTGGTAGGATGTTAGGATCTATAATCTTTTCCCGTAAACCAGAATGGATCTTTACAATGACTTTAACCAATAGCGTATGACAGAGATGACCCCATGAGACTTCTCAGGCTAGTTCATAAAAAGTGGTATACCTTCCATATAGTTCCATTGCAGCACTAACACTTGGAACCCAGTCTCCATGCTGGGAGGAAGTCTAGGCCACATGAAAAGGCCAAATGGAGATGTACCAACCAACAGCCCTAGCTGAGATCAAGATGATTCCAGCCCCAGCCACCACCATCTGACTGCCAGAGCATAACAGAACTTAAACAGGAATTACCCTGCTGAGCCAAATCAGTTGATAGAACCAGGAGTGATAATAATAATAAAATGATTGTTGTTGTTCTAAGCCACTAACTCTGGAGTTGTTATGCAGTAATAGATGATTGAAACTTATTTAATCTTTATAAAAATACAGTGAAATAGGTATGATTACCCTTACTTTACAGATGAAGAAAAACTAGGGCACTGAATGAGTACCTAATTTTTCCAAGGAAAGTGGCAAGGCTTGGTTTCAAACCCAAGCAATCTGATTTATCAGTTTATGCTCTTAGCCTCTATTCTATGCTGCTTCTTATATGTGCCTCTTCCCTGCAAGAAAAAACACTGAGATCAAGGAAAAGTAAAAAATTGTTGTGGGAGGTAGGGGAAGAAGAAAATATACTAATCTTTTTTAAAATGTGTATGGGTACATAGCAGGTGAAATACCATTATTTCAAGCAGATCACACCTACCAATTCAAAACCAGCTTTGGTCATTAGATCCCATCCCTACATGGGAGACTGGACAAGTACAAGCTCTCTGGGAAACTCGCACAAATTCCTTCCAACATCTGCAATACAAGTAGCTGATGCTGGAGGCAGCCTTGGAGAAGCCATTCATTTCACTCCGCTGTCATCGGCCTCATCTCCTTTACCTGGTTACACTTTCCTACCCTATGTGACCACAGAATACACCTAAAGAGAGCACCATTTCTCCAGCATGCTTTAACAAATTCATAAACTTTATTTGGAGGCTGAGGCAGGAGGATCACTTAAGGCCAGGAGTTCACAACCAGCCGAGGCAACCCAGGCTTGTCTCTACAGAAGCAAAATAAAATGGCAATAAGAAATAAATTTCGTTTTACAACCTGAACCCTGAAGTCAGGAATTATGTGCATACTTGGCAGCAATTCCCCAACAGACAACTGGGAGGCCCCAGAGTGGCCCTCTGGACTTAAGATGGGAAAAGGAGTGAGTGATTTGGATATGACCCCTAGGGAGGAGTCAGGTCACCTTGACACTAGGCTTGCAATGTGGAAACTGCCGGGGAATTTGTGCTAATCTGACTTGAAACATCCTACCTGGCTTCCCCCAAACTACCGACAGTCCAAATGTTTTGATCACTTCTTATGCTGTGACTTTGTACTTCACAAAGTCTGGCATTCCCTTGCTGACAACAGGCCACTTGGAGCCAGGAACCCCAGAGATGGGAACAAGTTACCTAAAAATCATGCCTAGGCCGGGCGCGGTGGCTCACGTCTGTAATCGCAGCACTTTGGGAGGCCGAAGTGGGTGGATCACGAGGTCAGGAGATCAAGACCATCCTGGCTAACACAGTGAAACCCCGTCTCTACTAAAAATACAAAAAATTAGCTGGGCGCGGTGGCTGGCGCCTGTAGTCCCAGCTACTCGGGAGGCTGAGGCAGGAGAATGGCGTGAACCCGGGAGGCGGAGCTTGCAGTGAACAGAGATCGCGCCACTGCACTCCAGCCTGGGCGACAGCGAGACTCCGTCTCAAAAAAAAAAAAAAAAAAAAAAAAAAATCATGCCTAAGTGTTTATGGGCAAAATCCCAAGCCAGCTCACACTGCAGGGAGGGAAGCTGAAATCAGAGATACAAGCAACCTGGCCTGCCTTTCTGAAGAACGATAATTTATTTCTGACCTCAGAAGTTACAGAAATGACTCTCCAGGCTGTTCATTTTTAATACTAATCTGATTACCCCTCAGCTTTACAACGGATTTCACAGCACCCGCAGGAAAATCTGTTAGCGTTACTGAGTCTCAGACAGGCAACTTCACATTAAAAAGGCTGGTATGAAAATAAAAACCTAGATGAATCACTCTGTTCCTTCTAGCTCCTTCTAGTCCCTTCTAATGCCTGAGATTGACCTGACTTAGCCTCAAGAGTCCCTCATGCTCCTGTACAAGCCCCTTTTCCATACCCCCACATTTTCATTTTCTCCCTCTCAAGAATTCTAGGGTTCATACTACATGCATACCTCACCTTACATTAAGGGATATGTATTATATATATACTATATATACATTATATAGTATCTATATTATATAGAGAGTATATATAGAGAGAATGCATGTTATATATACTATATATTATGTATATATAGTATATACATATTATATATATAGTATACATAATATATATATACTTTAAGTTTTGGGGCACATGTGCAGAATGTGCAGGTTTGTTACATAGGTATTCATGTGCCATGTTGGTTTGCTGCACCTATCAACTCATCATCTACATTAGGTATTTCTCCTAATGTTGTCCCTCCCACCGCCCCTCACCCCGCGACAGGCCCGGGTGTGTGATGTTCCCCTCCCTGTGTCCATGTGTTCTCATTGTTCAACTCCCACTTTCTTAAAGGCTGTTTACCAGATTTTGCAAACTATGTTATACCGCTACTTGTTTCATTTGTCCAAAGTTTTTATCTTATTATCTAATAGTTATTCAAATGACTGCTCTCCACCCTCCCAAGACTTCAATTCCAACCCCTAGGATGCATCTTCTCCTTTCATCATAGTTTCTACAAGTCATCTTCAAATGATTAGAACACATAAATGCAGTGGGAGGTATGGCTTTGTGACTTCCCATCTCCTAACTGACTGTCCTGAAAGTGTGGAAGTTTTCTTGACACTGAGTAGACCTACAAATGGCCACAGGGCAAGTGCCATGCAGCCCACTAGTTTTAGCAAACTAAAATTTAGTGTAAGAATTAAAATACATTCTTCACCTTGGAGCATTTTGTCTTTCTAATGAGTCTATCTTTAGGGTTTAAGGCAGGTTTAATGTCAAGCCTCAACTATTTCAGGTCATTAAAAACCCAGGGTACACTTACAGGGTAGACAGGTGCTAATTCCTCTCTTCTGGCTGCACTCCGCTTTCAGTAATGACAACTGGCACCTGCAAATCCCCTTTGTGACACTAGAATGAGATCTGAAATCATTTTGCCCTTTGTAATAGCTGAGACATTGATTCCCTGGGAAGGCTGCCTCACATGAACACAGAATTTAGCAGAGCCCCCTTCTAATCATATCCCTCAGAAAACATAGTGGAGGCCTTTTCTAAAGTCCATCTCACTCTCACCACAAAACAAAGGAGGTTGTGGCATCACCAAAACACCCTTGATACTGCATGGATTTCTTCTATCTTTATAATCACCTCTTCCAAGTCTCTCCAGACACAAAATGAGAAATGTCAAAATTAAATTATTTCTTCATAATTATGTTCCTTAACCTTGAAAGTTAGGAAATGGCTAAGTTAAGAAAGAAATGGCCAAGAGTTCCCAAGATTGGAACAGAAATATACCACAAAAAGAGCCTTAGTGTGATATATTACACTACCCAGCAACAAAAGGGAATAAACTGTTGATACACACAATAATCCAGTGACACATCTCCAGAGTAAAAGCCAGAAACAGTGGCTCATGCCTGTAATCCCAACACTTTGGGAAGCTAAGGCAGGAGGACAGCTTGTAACCAGGAGTTTGAGACCAGCCTGGGCAATATAGCGAGACCCTCTCTCTACAAAAAAAAATTACGGACTACTTAGGCATCTTGACATGCACCTGTGGTTCCAGCTACTCAGAAGCCTGAGGTGGGAGGATCACTTAAGCCCAGGAGTTGGAAGATGCAGTGAGCTATGATCACACCACTGCACTCCAGCCTGAGCAACAGAGTGAGACCCTTTCTCAAGAAAAGAACAAATCTCCAGAGATTATGCAGAGTTTGAAAAGCCAATCTGAAAGTTTACATACTGTATGATTCCATTTGTACAACATAAAATGACAAAATTATAGAAATGGAGAACAGATTAGAGTGGTTGAAAATGGTGAAAAAGTGAATTGGGCAGGTTGAAAGTGAGTATTGCTGTGAAAGAATGGCCTGAAGCATCCTAATGGTGGAAATGTTCTGTAACCTGACAATATCAATGTCAATATCTTGGTTGTACTATATTATACTGTAGTTTTTCAAGATGTTGCCACTTGGGGAAACTGAGTAAATGATGCAAGGGAGCTCTGTATTATTTCTTACAACTGCATATGCAACAATCTCAAAATAAAAACTTTAATTTAAAAAAAAAGCATTGAATTGATACTGACAAGACCGGGTTCTATTCAGGCCCTTCCCGTACGTAACAAGCACGAGCCAAGTCACTCAACCTCTTTCATCCTCAATTTCAACATCTGTGAAATGGAGTTGGACAAGTTCATCCCCAGCATCCTGAGGAGTTCTACAGCTGAGTGATATCAGAGCTGCTCTTGATTCACAAACAGAGGGGCCCTTTGAAGAGTCAAGCTACCATGGCTGAGTGGGTAATATACTTAAATCGTCTCTATAAATACCATTTTAAAAGACACAAGGCTAACTTACATTAAACATAACATGCAAAGGCATAAACAAAGAAACAATTTGAAAGAAGAAAAACTTGAAACAAATACTACCTCATCATTAAGGTTGTGACTACTAATAAATGAGAAATTTTCTATAAAATAGCATAATTAAACAGTGTATTTTGTTTACTATAAATCAAGACAGCAAACCAGCATTTCTACCATTTTCTTGACATCACACACCCAAATTACCCCCTTATTCCCCAGACACTTTTCTGTGTCAAACTATTCTTGTTCTTAATGCCCTACCCTCTGGGGAATGACAATGTGCACAACAGGAAGTCCTTTAATATAACTCACAATTTTAGAATGGAAAAACCCAAGCACCTTATTCAGAAATGAAAATTACAATCAGTTAAATTGTTGTTTATTTTTTATGTCACCAAATAAATCAGCCTGCTTTTCTACACAAGATAAACTAAATTGAGTAGTTTAACATCAGAAGTATAATCCATGTTAAAATATCAACAAACTGGGTAGTCTATTCTATCAAATTAGCAACCGTTTTCCTGAAAAGGGTATTTTTCAATGTGCTTCATTTTAAAAGGAGTGCATATTATTAAAGAAAGCCACATCAAACAAACAGTAACAAAACAATATAAAGTCACTGTCATCGGCAGTATTTGAGAAAAGGAGACGGGGTTCTGGGGGTAGGTTAATCAGTGAAGACAGAACTAGATCTCATGTGTTGATTGCCATAGCCAAATAACTCAAATATATTATCATTACATCTACTGAAACTACATACAATATAATTAATTCTCTTTGGATAACTTAGTGGACATATAAAATTTGCACTCTCAAATGGAACCTACCAAGATCTTGTGAAAAATAAGGTGCCACTTTAAAATTTTAAAGAATCCCCACTACCAACTTATTCATTCCACTTATGGCTTCAATACAAATTTCCAGGCAAAACAAGGACCTTCTCAGCATTCAGCAATTGTCATTTTTCATCAAGGATTGAACAGATGTTGCCTTAATGATTTTGTCTTTTGTGCGAAAATCGTTTCTTCACTGCCTGTATTCATTTCTCAAGATTCGTAAGCTTCACACACTATTTTTGTAATCTCATTCCTATGTGCCTATTTAACTTTTTGTTAATACTTCCCTCACTTGGTCTATAGTAATCAAAAAGTTTGTCAATAAGCACACATTTATATTGTTCCCATTATGTGCAAGACACATTATTTTCACTGTGCTTATTGTCTAAGTATGAAAGAATACACTTGAATATTTTAAGAACTGATGTTTATTTATTGCTATAAGATTTATTCCCAAAAATATCCCAGTGTTTTTTCATCATTAGAAATTTTGCAAAAATAATGTTAGGCAATAATATTTTTCTAGAAAATTTTTAAGTGTTGAAAAAATATTCTGTGCCTGGCTTATTTGTAAAAAAAAAAAAAAAAAAAAATCTTTAATGTGCCACTCTTAACATAATTTTAGGTATAAACAACAATAATAGAACTCTAAGCACAGCATTTTAATGACACCCCTTATTTCCCAACAGATATATGTAGCTTCCTGAAACAAACTTTAATATAGCTTTTTCTTTTATAAAGTGTATGACTCAATTGCGTTTGCTTGTGAAATTACTTAGCAAAGACCTTGACTCACAGATAGAGGCTCTTTGCAGTGGTTCAGTGAGAAGCACTCACAGAAAATCCTATTGGTTGTGAGGCTTTAGGCATCACAAAATTTTATTCCTTTTTATTAACCAGATCAAATGATTTTTATAAAATTTCTTTCTAAAATTGATTGACTCTCAAGATCAAAAAATAACTTTTTTTTTTTTTAAAGGAAGATCTGGCTACTAATCCGGTGCTTGAAACACTCCCACAACCCACTGCCAAATGTTCATTCATTCTCCATTTAAACGGGGAAGAAGATATAAGTTAATACAGCCTGTCTCAAATAAAAGTCACTTAAGCTGCTCTTTATAATTCAGTCCTGACCTGATCCAACTTGGGTATGCACAATTTTCAAGGTTTTAAAGATAAATATCAAAAACAAAATAAATAAATAAATAAATATCAGGCTCCTCCAACAGTTGTAGGTGAAGGTTATGGGTGTCTTTTCCAAAACCTCCTGAAAAGCAAATCACAGACTGAATCCTGGTACACACCCTAGCATTTCTTAGCAAACATTCAACAATCATACCACCAGTTTGTCAAAACCCCTTGGAATTATAGCTGTCCATTCCTCTAGGTGCTCTAATGTACTCTTCCACGAACATTTCATCGGATGGGAAGGAAGCCACACTCCAGCTGCAGGATTCCGCTATCTAGTCAGAGACAGGAGACCAAGAAGTCTCCAAATCTCAGCTGAACATAAGCCCTTGAAGACTCAAAGCTCTGGGTGCCATTCCTAGGAGTACAGATCACCGAGCCAGCTGGTCTGTACTCTGCAAAGACACCAAGACTCTCTCTAGTATATCCAGAAAATCTACACAAAATGAAAACCACTAATTTCAGCAAGAAATTCGCAGTTCTAACATTCATTAGTGAAATTAGCAAAACTTTTTATGTTAATTGGAGATAACTATAATTAAATTTCTCCAGGTCATGGCCTTTTTATTAAATGTTAGCTAACTTCCCTGGAGTGGATATTTCTGATTAAAGCAACTAACCACAGTAAAGGTATAGATTAAAACACACACACACACACACACACACGATCAAATTACATAATCTGTGCTGAAGTATTTTAAAGTAAATTACCCAAGACCTGTTGATTTATAATATCTAGGCCTGAAACTCCGCATTTCTATGCATGCTCCTCATATGATACCTATGCACACCAGAATTTTATGAACCCCTATCACAGATGTTAAGAGCAGGGGCTTTGGGGAAAACAGACCTGTGTTAGAATCCTGGCTCTTCCACTCTATAGCTATGTACCTATAAAAATTATTTAAACTCTGTGATTCAGTGTCCCCACGTATAAAATGGTCATAATAATGCCTAACTTCCAGCATTAGTTTAAGAGTTAACTTAGGTTATATTAATAACGTTCTTAATATAATGCTTAGCACGTATCACTTAAATGTATATAAAATACCCTGAGTTTTCACCAGGAAACACAGATCCTGAATAATGCTCTCCTTTTTTTTATTCCTTTACATTGGAATGGTAATTACTGAATGAACTATCCAGTTGTGATCGGAGAAGGGAAGTAGTAGGTTGGGGTGCTTACCTACTGAGTAGGTTGGAACTACCACCTTCCTTGTTCTGGAAAGAACTTTCACAAATGCTAAAATCACAGCAGTTTTGTTTTGGAGGTTGCATCACATGTTTAATTTAATTTAACTCTTAATTAAAATACAGAAGTATTCTTTACACATGCTGTTGCAAAGTCAGGTTTATATGTTTTATACTTTTTAAATATAAGTTGTATGACTATATATTCTGTTGAATTTTATCTTGTTGGATACAAGATATATCGAGATATTTTGGGATTCTCATTATGTCATACAACGTATCTACTCTCCTCCAGTTTTATGTCATCCTTAAGCATAATGAATATACCCTTAATCTTTTCAAGTCTTTGATCTTACAAAGTGTTGAACACACTAGAACATTCCAACCACGTTGAAGTCATCACCCTTTGTGAGGGGTTGTTATGTCAGTGGCTAGGTCTCTTCAATCATTTTTACACTCAACTGTGGTTTTCCAGTTTCTTTTTTTTTTTTTTTTTTTACAAAATGTCATAAACAAGAATGTGTCAGAGTCCTTGATACAAGCCACGTTATATCATATCTATCACAGTACCTTGCTCTGTCAGTCTGCCAATTTTTACAAAGAAAAAAAATAAAGTTAGTATGGCATAATTTGTTTTTATTGAAATAATGTTGGGACCTAGGAAACTTCACTTATTTTTAAAGCATCTCATCTTTATTTGTTCCGTGATACCTGACATAGTTAAGATAGGAGATATAAACTGAAATTAAATAATTTTTAATTTGTTGTTTTAAATTAAAATACACCATTGTACTTGTGCTGTCAGGAAATACTTTTTGTTACTGCTCCTGTAGCAACTTTCTGTTATTTATTTTCCTTGTATTTTTTTCTTACTTTTTTATTTTTCTTATTTGTATAAATTTAGGGCGTACAAGCATAGTTTAGATACATGGATATATTGCATAATGATGAAATCTGGGCTTTTAGTATTACCACCACTTGAATAGTGTACATTGTACTCTGCATTTTGCTTATAGATGAGGAATAGGTTTCAACTCATGGGTCAACAACAATTAATTGTTAATGGCTACATGGAGCACAGTTTTGACCATAACTCTAGGTTCTATCCAGGCATAGCCACCAAGAAGACCATGACCTGATTATTTAGCAATGCCTGCCATGGATACACAAGATAAGGAAATGGTGGCACACTTAGGACATGTTTATATGTCATCCCTGACCTGGATTTTTAAAATCTAGGCCTTAGATTACTAGACTCTAGAATTTTATCTGGCCTGCCATTTAGAGAGTCCATCACTTTCCTTTAGACAGAATATATACCAATTTCCCCAGATGCCAATGAGTCCCATTTTTATTTCAAGATTGCTGAAGCACCTCAGTGATATATTTGTGAGTTTTCTTACTACCATGGAATGTAATTCATCTGGGCGAAGAGGTTTTAACACATTTACAGCAAGTGTTCTATTACCATCTTTTAAACCATATTGGACTTCCAGTTTTCCTCTCTAATTTTTGAACAGCTTTCAATTAAATGATTTCTATGCAGATTATATTTTCCAAAGATAGTCACAATACTTCCATCCTGTATGCTTTTCTTATATTGTGCCCTTGGCAGTCCAAGCACCTAGACAGATCTTTGTAATTTCTCTGACAGAATACAACAGAAATGATATTATATGACTTCCAAACTAGGTTGCAAAGATATATTCCCATCTTACTCTCCTGAGACCTCACTCTTGGAATCCAGACACAACATTGCAAGGAAGCCCAAACTATCTCATGAGAAAAAAACACATGGGGAGATCACGTGCAGAAGTTACAGCCAACAGCTCAATTTGAGGGCTTAGCCAGCAAACTTCCCAACTACCAGGCATGTGAATGAAGACAGTTACAAATGGTTTCAGCCCAAAGCAGTAGAGTCACCTTCAGCCTTCAAGTCTTACTGGTCAGAGCCCCAGACATCGTGGAACAAGAAAAAGTTTTCCCTGCTGTGCTCTGTTTAAATATCTAAACTACAGAATCCATGAGCATAACAAAATGGCTATTATATGCCACTACATATTGGAATGGTTTGTTTCACAGCAATAGTAACCGGAACAATCTCCTGGATAGCATAGACAAATGCAAAATAGAAACTCTTTGTTTAGATGTAGGTGTTTCTCAGTTACTACCTCCATTGGAAACACTGGTGTACTTGTTAAAATTTAGCTGTCTAGACACACACATGCTTGTACATTCAGGAAACCTGAGCATGGATTGAGAAATCTCATTTCCTGACCACTCCTACTGATACTGATTCAAAAGTCCTACTTCCAAATTTCAAATGTTTTATTGTTGAACAAGATTGCGAAAACAAATTAGGGTCAGATAAAAATTAAAAATATGTAATTTCAATCTGAAATGAAAGATGAATCAGAGCACAAAGTTATTATTCAAGGCCACAATAACATCAACATTTTTTAGTTATTATTAATCTGACCCCAAAATCCTGGGTCCACTCCTGGTCACCACTTGCCTATTTGGGAGGGAACTGTCCGGCAACACTGCTTTCTGAATAAAAGACCTTAAGCCCAATGGAAGGAAATCATGGCTGCACCTCCACCATGTGTTCTAGGGCTGAACTCCTCCGTTCAAAAGAAACCAAGACCCTCTACTTACCTAAACTCCACAGTGAGCCATAACTTCACCATCCTCCCACACATGAATACCCACTAATGCCACAGTCAGAAAAATGATACACAGTTGGGCTGGTCCATTCAACTTATCCACTAGAATTTCTATAATCCTTGAAACATAGAGGAATTTTAAGATTTATCTTTTCTAAAAATCTGAAATGATATTCTCAACATTTCTTCTTGCCTATTCACTAGGTTCAAAAAGGAGAACCTAAACTGTAAAATATATTCAAATATGGGCCAGGTGAGGTGGCTCAAGCCTGTAATCCCAGCACTTTGGGAGGCCGAGACGGGCGGATCACGAGGTCAGGAGATCGAGACCACCCTGGCTAACAGTGAAACCCCCGTCTCTACTAAAAAATACAAAAAAAAAAAAAAAAAAAAAAAACTAGCCGGGCGAGGTGTCCGGCACCTGCAGTCCCAGCTACTCGGGAGGCTAAGGCAGGAGAATGGCATAAAC
Source organism: Rhinopithecus roxellana (assembly GCF_007565055.1). Classification (NCBI taxonomy): domain Eukaryota; kingdom Metazoa; phylum Chordata; class Mammalia; order Primates; family Cercopithecidae; genus Rhinopithecus; species Rhinopithecus roxellana. The sequence goes on along the minus strand of NC_044550.1, from coordinate 38,232,189 downwards.
CCGGGAGGCAGAGCTTAAAGTGAGCTGAGATCAGGCCACTGCACTCCAGCCCAGGCGACAGAGGTAGACTCCGTCTCACAAAAAACAAACAAACAAAAAAACAAATATGTAACTTTGTTATAAGGGGTAAGGTCTGCTCTGTAAAATAAAAATGCACAATGAAAATTGCCAGGAATCCTTCAAGATTAACAATTGCATGGGTATAAGTATAACTACTTCTTTACAATAGCTATTTGTTTATTTTTTAATTAAAATATTTTTTTCTTTTCCTGAAATTTAATCCCAAAAAGTCATTTTGAGAGAATAGGGATCTTACTATTGGTACCACAGACTCATCTTCTCAAAAGGTTGGGGCTGGATGAATGCTTATGTAATGGTGACCATCCTTCAGATATTTTACAATTAGAATAGTTTAAGATCAGATTGATAGCTTTTAATAAAGCCTATTTTTATTCTGCTTAAGGTTATGTTTTAATAAAGAAGGTTAAGGAAGTAAGATCCAGTGCAGGCCAGTCACTGAGATAACAACATATTGAGCTAGGTGCTATAGAAGATTTTAAAAGTTCAACAAGGTGCAGGTAAAATATGCTCCATATGGCAACTCCATGAAACATTTGGACTGCTCCATTCATTATCACATTTTTACTTTTGCTAAGCAGTTCTGTAACCTACATTCCTTAAATAATTAATTGTAAAGACCAACTCAAATTTTGAATTTTCTGGCAAAACATATCTCTGCTCTGTTTTTTTCTGCAGGCATTTTTGTTCTACAGTCCATACGTGATTCATGTTTGTTCATATAAAAAACAATATATTTTATATTTTGACCCCTGTCTTCTACAGAGGATTTTATCTTGATTTTCTTTTTTTTCCAAGTATGCTAGTTAGGATGATCAAATGGTAACCATGGTAACAGAAAGCAGAGTTCAAATCTTAGTAGGGTCATGTCATTCCTTCCCACAGTGCAGAACTCACATTCTAAGACTAATCCAGTATCTAAAAATATATCACAGGACAGCTCATGTTGCCATTTAAGGGAAAATATGACTGAGTCAGTTAACTAATTTTCCTCTTGCATAAAAAGAATCTCTAGTTAGTAAACCAAGAGATTCCAGTTTTAGAAAAATGAAATGACAAAGAAAAAGAGAGAGCTTTTCTTGTTTACCAGAATAATTTTTGAAACTTAAGGCTATCCTGGAAACCAACCAGAACACAAAACCAGATCTAGTGAAATGATATACCATAAAAGCAATTTTGACGATAATAAAATAACCATATTTAATTCTCCTTATGCTGTATCCACATACACAATAGCAGGGCAGTTGCAAAAGAATTCCCCAAACTGGGATCACCTACTATTTAATATTTGGCTTTGTAACTGGCTGAGACCCAAGAATGCCTGTGACCCTAGTGAGGCCACAGAGTAGCTGGTTCACAAGCTGGTTGTGGTTGTGGCTCTGTCTGCACCAGGTCAGCCCTAGTCATGTGTGAGAGACAAGCTCATTACTTCCCCTCAGGCCAACTTTAAAGTTTATAATGACAGACTTTGTTTTAATTTGATCCTCAGCCTTCAGATAAGGCAAGTTCTGCATGACAAAAATAACAAGAGTGATGGAATAAAAACTTTAACTTACATGCAAAGAAAAAAAACCCTACTATTGAACATGCAGTTGTATTAGGCCATCTTCATTACTTTAACTTACATGGAAAAAAAACCCTACTATTGATTATGCAGTTGTATTAGGCCATCTTCATTTCTATAAAGGAATACCTGAGACTGGGTAATTTATAAAGAAAAGAAGTTTAATGGGCTCATTGCTTCTGCAAGATGTACAGGAAGTGTGAAGCCAGCATCTGCTTCTGGTGAGGCCTAAGGAAGCTTATAATCATGATGGAAGGTAAAGGGAAAGCAGGAACATCACACAGTGCAAGAAGGAGCAAGAGAGGTAGGGTAAGAGGTGCCACATAGTTTTAAACAACCAGATCTAGCATGAACTCAGCGTAAAAACTCACTCATCACCAAAGGGGTGATGCAAAACCATTTGTGAAGGATCCACCTCCATGATCCAAACACTTCCCACCAGGCCCCACTTCCAACACTAGGGATTAAATTTTAATATGAAATTTGGAGAAGACAAATATCTAAATCATATATTCTGCCTCTGGCTGCCAAATTTCATGTCTTTCTCAAATTGCAAAACACAATCATCTCTTCCCAACAATCCTCCAAAGCCCTAACTCATTCCAGCATCAACTTCAAAGTCTTAAATCTCATCTGAGATTCATATTCCTCCACCTCTGATCCTGCAAAATCAAAACAAGTTATTTACTTCCAAGATACAATGATGGTACAAGCATTGGGTAAACATTCCCATTGCCAAAGGGAGAAATTAGCCAAATGAAAGGAGTAATAGGCCCCATGCAAGTCTGAAACCCAGCAGGGTAGGCATTAAATCTTGAAGCTCCAAGATAATCCTTGCCTCCATGTCCTGCATCCTAGTATGAAGAGTGGGCTCCCAAGATATTGGGCAGCCCTGTCTCTGTGGCTTTGCAGGATGTAGTCCATGTATCTACTCTCACAAGTTGGAGTTCAGTGTTTCCAACTTTTCCAGACAGAGGATGCAAGAAATTGGTGGATCTACCATGCTAGGGTCTGGAGGATTGTGACCCCTTCCCACAGCTCCACTAGGCAATGCTCTGGTAGGAACTCTGTGTGGGGACTCCAATTCCACATTTCCCCTTAGCATTGCTTTACTAAATTTTTTTGTAGAGGATCCCCACCATTGCAATAGCTTCTGCCTGCGCACCCCAAATTTTCTATTCTAAAATCTAGGTGGGAGTTGCCAAATTCCTTCACTTTTTTATTTTGTACACCTGCAGGCTTAACACCAAGTGGAAGCCACCAAGGCTTATGGCTTGCCCCCTCTAGAGCAGCAGTTTGAGCTGTATGTACCTGGGCCACTTTGAATTGAGGCTGGAGCTAGAACAGCCAGGAGGTGGGGAGGAGTGTCCCAAGGTTGTGCAAGGCAGCAGGATCCTGGGCCTAGCCCCTAAAATCATTCTTTTCCTCTGGGACTGTGATAGGAGGACTGCCCCAAAGATCTTCAAAATGTCTTCAAGACCTTCTCTTCATAGTCTAGGATATTAACATTTGACTCCCTTTTCGTCATGCTAATCTTTCTAAGAAGTGTTTTCTCCAACACCTGCTTGTATTCCTCTTCTGAAAGTGCTTTTTCTATCTCTGCCAAATGGCCAGATAGAAAATTTTCCAAACGTTCATGCTCTGCTTCCCTTTTAAATATAAGTTCCAGCTTTAAGTAATTTTTTTACTCCTATATCAGATAATAAACTTTTAGAAGCTGCCACACCACATTTTGAATGCCTTACTGCTTACAAATTTATTCCACCAGATACCCTAAGTTAATACTCTTAAGTTCAAACTTCCACAGATCCCTGGGACATGAACACATTGCAGCCAAGTTCTTTGCTAGGGTATTACATGGATTACCTTTGCTGTAGTTCCCGATAAGTTCCTTATTTCCATCTGAGACCTCATCAGCTTGGCTTTCACTACCCATATTTCTATCAGCATTTTCATCACAACCACTTAAAAACTCTTTAGGAAGTTCCAAACTTTCTGTCATCTTCCTATCTTCTTCTGAGACTTCCAAACTCTTCCAACCTCTTCCATTATCTAGTTCCAAAGTTGCTTTCACATTTTCAAGTATCCTTATAGCAATGTCCCACTCCTCAGTAGCAATTTTTTGCATTGTGCCATTTTTGTTACTATAAAGGAATACCTGAGGCTGAATAATTCATAAGAAAAGAGGTTTAATTGGCTCATAGTTCTGCAGGGTGTACAGGAAGTGTGGTGCCAGCATCTGTTTCTGATAAGTGCCCCAGGAAGCTTACAATCATATTGGAAGACAAAGAGAGAGCAGGTACATCACATGATGAGAGTAGGATCAAGAGAGGAGGAGATGCCACACACTTTTAAACAACCAGATCTCATGTGAACTCAGAGTGAGAACTTGCTCATCACCAAGGGAATGGCACTGAGCCATTCATAAAGAATCTGCCCCTATGATTCACCTCCTACCATGCCCCACTTCCAACACTGGAGAGTACATTTCAATATCAGATTTGGATGGGACAAATATCAACATCCAAATAATATCAGCAGTCTTGTTAAACTAGCTTCATAGGCCTTTTAAATCAGGCCTTTACTAGTTTGTTATTTTGTCAATCTTAATTAGGCATTTTTTTTAGCTCAGGTCTTTGGATATTCCAAATTTCCATCACCAGTTCTTCCCATGCTCCTGTTCTGGAAATGAACTAAAACTATTTCTCTTTCAGCTTCACTGGACATAAGGAAGGATGTCTATTTCAGTTCATGGGGTCTTACCTTCAGGTTTAAGCCATTCATTTCCAGATAATAATACTTAATAGTTGCATAGTTTCCCACTTACAGGTACCTCCTCTTTCCCAGATGCATAGCTGTTTCAATTCTCCTGAACTCCTTACAGCATGTGTGCGTGCGTGTGTGTGTGTGCGTGTGTGTGTGTGTGTGTGTGTGTGTGTGTGACAGAGAAAGAGAGAGAGAGAGAGAGAAATCAGATACTGCAAAGGAAAGAGTTTGATGCAGTTAGAACACTTCTCTGAGAATAAATTTGACTTGACGGGCCAGGAATAAAGAAGACAGAGGACTGGAGACCCCTTTGTACAATTCTATAAGAAGGGATAGATGGTAAAACAGAAAATAAAGTTATTATGGAATAGCTAAAGAAGACTATGTAGAATATGATGGCTAGAGAAAACAACCTTAAGATAAAGATAGCAAGGCACTTTAATCACAGGACCATGCACGTGTGACTTATCTTTCTGAAAATAGTTTGTACCATGAGATGTGTTCACAGTACAGAAAGTAGTTTTGTGGTCTACCCAGCTTACCACATGGAGATCACAAGAAACAGAGATAATGAGAAACTGTGCATTCAAAACCTCCATCTCCAGACAAGAAACTTTGAAAGGTGGCAAGTATGGCAGAAAATCTACACATGGTGGGGCTGGGAAAGTTTGAGAGAGTTTGTTTGAGAGATAGCAGGACACTTTTAGTCTGAGATCATGCTATATCTTTTCTTGGAAGAATGCCAATGTTTAAAGCGGCTGCATTTGAACAAAAATAAGTGGCCCCAACCCTAGGCAAAGCATGGAGGCACACGCCTTCATCATTTAGCCAGCACCCATGACCAAGTGTAGGATATATGAATGTAGGAGAAGCTGCAAAAGACAAGCCAAAAATCCATGGAACCAGACCCTGAGATGGCTAGTGTGTGAGTACAGTAACTCTGTTTTCCATGATATTGTCTACAAAGCCTGGAAATACACACTGGAAAATGTTCAGTGCCCTTTATATACCCCAAAATTATAATCACTTCCTTTATCTTTGCTAATCCCTACTGTAAGACAGTGAATAAAAGATTTAGAACTCTAAGAGACAAATATTAGCCAGAGAGGTTTACAATATAATCCTTTTTATTCTTTATTCAAAATAATATCAAGTAATAATCAAATATCACCAGTTCTAGTTTTTCAGCCCTCTGCTGGTGAAATTTCTTTTCTTAAATTATTTCCAAAGGGCTGAATAGTGAAAACAACTCTATCGTATCAACAATGTTGGACAAAGAAAGGCTTATCCTTTAGCAAATCCTATGGACATACCTGGTTTCTTCTTCCCTGCAAGTTAGGTAATGACATGTCTCCCTGTTTTATACACAAATTACAATGACGATGCCCAATTGTAACACTTCTTTTCTTATGTAGAGCCCAAGAGGTGGGACATCCTGTTCTTGAATATCTAAAAATATTAAAGGCCAGTAAGTGACATGACATGGAACAAGATATAAAGATTTTGAAGAAGATTTTATGCCTTCTTTCCTCTCCTTTATTGTTAAATAACTTAGGAATTCAGTAGCTCAAGCCTTGGGGGACTATGCTATCCCATGAGAGTTTACCAAGTTCATATATTTTCAGTCAAAAGAGGGATTCTCACAAGTCAGCAAGAGACTTGGATTCCTGAGGCGGGATTGTCCAGGGTCCCCTGGTATTATAGTTATGGATACACTAATATATGATTGACTTAATTTATTTGAAAGGATTATGCTTTATGCTTTCCAGGCAATACAACAGAGATGGTAGGTGTATTAGTCCATTTTCATGCTGCTGATAAAGACATACCCGAGACTGGGAAGAAAAAGAGGTTTAATTGGACTTACAGTTTCGTATGGCTGGGGAGGCCTCAGAGTCAGGACGAGAGGTAAAAGGCACTTCTTACATTGCAGCAGCAAGCAAAAATGAGAAGAATGCAAAAGCAAAAACCCCTGATGAAACCATCAGGTCTCGTGTGACTTATTCACTACCACAAAAATAATATGGGGGAAATCACCCCCTTGAGTCAAATTATCTACCACCAGATCCCTCCCACAACACATGGGAATTATGGGAATACAATTCAAGATGAGATTTGGGTGGGGACACAGAGCCAAACCATATCATTCTGCCCCTGACCCCTCCAAATCTTATGTCCTCACATTTCAAAACCAATCATATCTTCCCAACAGTCCCCCAAAGTCTTAACATTTTTCAGCATTAACCCCAAAGCCCATAGTCCAAAATCTCATCTGAGACAAGGCAAGTCCCTTCTGCCTACTAGCCTGAAAAATCAAAAGCAAGCTAGTTACTTCCTAGACACAATAGGGGTAGAGCTATTGGGTAAATACAGCCACTCCAAAGGGGAGAAATTGGCCAAAACAGAGGGGCTACAGGGCCCATGCAAGTTCAAAATCCAGTTGAGCCATCAAATTTTATAGTTCCAAAATGATCTCCTTTGACTCCAGGTCTCACATTCAGGTAATGCTGATGCAAGAGGTGGGTTCCCATGGTCTTGAGCAGCTTCACCCCTGTGGATTTGCAGGGTATAGTCTCCCTCCTGCCTGCTTTCATGGGCTGGCGTTGAGTATCTGTGACTTTTCCAGGCACACGGTGCAAGCTGTCAGTGGATCTACCATTCTGGGGTCTGGAGGATGGTGGCCCTCTTCTCAGCCCCACTAGGCAATGCCCCAGTAGGGACTCTGTGTTGGGGCGCCAACCCCACATTTCCCTTCCACACTGCCCTAGCAGAGGCTCTCTGTGAGGGCCCCACCCCTGCAGCAAACATTTGCCTGGGCATTCAGGTGTTTCCATTCATCTTCTGAAATCTAAGTGAAAGTTCCCAAATCTCAATTCTTGACTTCTGTGTGCCCACAGTCTCAACCCCACATGGAAGCTGCCAAGGCTTGGGGCTTCCACCCTCTGAAGCAGCAGCCCGAGCTATACCTTGACCCCTTTTAGTCACAGCTGCAGTAGGTGGGTTGCAAGGCACCAAGTCACTAGACTGCACATAGCACAGGGACCCTGGGACCAGCCCACGAAACATTTTCTCCTAGGCGTCCAGGTCTGTGATGGGAGGGGCTGCTGTGAAGACCTCTGACATTCCCTGGAGACATTTTCCCCATTGTCTTGGGGACTAATATTCAGCTCCCTGTTACTTATGCAAATTTCTGCAGCTGGATTGAATTTCCACTCAGAAAAAGGATTTTTCTTTTCTATCACATTGTCAGGCTAAACTTTGATGCTCTGCTTCCCTTTTAAAACTGAATGCTTTTAACAGCACCCAAGTCATCTCTTGAGTGCTTTGCTGCCTAGAAATTTCTTCTGCCAGATACCCTAAATCATCTCTCTCAAGTTCAAAGTTCCACAAATCTCCAGGGCAGGGCAAAATGCTAGCAGTCTATTTGTTAAAACATAACAAGAGTCACCTTTATGCTAGTTTCCAACAAGTTCCTCATCTCCAACTGAGATCGCCTCAGCCTGGACTTTGTTGTCCATATCGCTGTCAGGCTTTTGGTCAAAGTCATTCAACAAGTCCCTAGGAAGTTCCAAACTTTCCCACATTTTCCTGTCTTCTTCTGAGCCCTCCAAACTGTTTCAACCTCTGATTGTCACCCAGTTCCAAAGTCGCTTTTACGTTTTCAGGTATCTTTTCAGCAGCATCTCACTCTACTTGGCACCAATTTACTGTGTTAGTCTGTTTTCATGCTGCTGATAAAGATATACCTGAGACTAGGAAGAAAAAGAGGTTTAATTGGACTTACAGTTTCATATGGCTGGGGAGGCCTCAGTGTCAGGGCGGGAGGTGAAAGGCACTTCTTACCTGGCGGCAGCAAGAGAAAATGAGAAGGATGCAAAAGAAAAAAAACCCTGACAAAACCATCAGATATCATGAGACTTATTCACTACCATGAGAACAGTATGAGGGACCCTGCCCCCATGATTCAAATTATTTCCCACCGGGTCTCTCTCACAACACATGGGAATTATGGGAGTACGATTCAAGATGAGATTTGAGTGGGAACACAGAGCCAAACCGTATCAGTAGGGCTCTCAAATATTGCATGTGCTTGCTCTCCCTATATTTCTCAGGCTCCTTGTTGTTAGTTTAAGATCTTGTACCTGATTCTGGCTGGTGACTCTGGACAGATGTGGACAGATGTGAAGTGTATCAGTTTCCATTTGAGGTTCTTAAAAGCATATGAGCTTTCCATACCCTGTCTCTCTTGCATCAGTAACCCTGGAGAGAGCTTGGGTTCCTGAGCCACTACAGGGTGGAGCGAAGGGCCAGGCAATTTGCACTGAACTGGCAAATTCAAAGGGAAATAAATTTTACAAGTTCACTAGTTGTTGTCTAAAGCAGTACTTTTGTGTGTTTGTGTACTACAAACTCATTTACATTTCAAATTGAAGTATTCCCAATGAACATTTTTTTCTAGCATAGTGGCTAAAAATTCAGATTCTTAGTCTAAGTTAGAATCTAGGCTCTGCCACTTACCAGCTGTATGACTTCGGGTAAGTTACTCAATTTCATGAACCTCAACTTTTTTTTATTTTATTGATATTTCATAGTTGTACATATTTTGGGTGTACATGTGATATTTTGATAGATATATACAATATGTATTGATCAAGTCAGGGTAATTGAGATATCCATCACTTTAAGAATTTATCTTTTCTTTGTGCTGGAGACATTACAATTCTTCTCTTCTAGCTATTTTGAAATACACAATGAATTATTGTTAAGTATAATTTCCCTACTGTGCTACCAAATACTGGAGCCTATTCATTCTAACTGTATTTTTGTACCCATTAACCAACAACTCTTTATGTCCCTCTCCTTCTTTCCTTTTCAGCCTCTGGTAGCCACCATTCTACTCTCTACCTCCATGAGATTTACTTTTTTAGCTCCCACATATGAGTGAGAACATGCAATATTTGTCTTTCTGTAAGTCTTTCTGTGTAAGTCTTTGTCTGGTTTATTTTATTTAACATAATGACCTTGAGTTCCACCTATGTTGCTGCAAATGACAACACTTCATTCGTTTTTACAGCTGAATAATGTTTCATTATGTATATATACCACATTTTCTTTTCCATTCATCCATTGATGGACACTTAGGGTGAATCCCTATCTTGGCTATTGTGAATAATTATGCAGTAAACATGGGAGTACAGATACCTCTTTGATATAGTGATTTTCGTACTTTTAGATAAGTAAAGAATTGCTGGATCATATGGTAGTTCTATTTTTAGTTTTTTTAGCAATCTCCATTCTGTTTTCCATAATGACTGTACTCATTTACATTCCCACCAAGAGTGTAAGAGTGCCCCTATATCCTCACCAGCATTTTTATTTTGTTTTGTTTTGTTTGGTCTTTTTAATAATAGTCTTTCTAACTACGGTGAGATGATATCTCATTGTGATTTTGATTTGTGTTTCCCTGATGATTTAGTAATGCTGACCATTTTTTTCATTCACTTATTGGCCATTTGTATGTCTTCTTTTGATAAATGTCTATTTGAGTCTTTATCCCACTTTCAAATAAGATTTTTTTTTAATTTTTTATTTTTGCCATTGAGTTTTCTGAGTTTCTTATGTATTCTGGTCATTAATTCCTTGTCAGATGGATGGTTTGCAAATGTTTTCTCCCATTCTGTAGGATATCGCTTCATTTTGTTAACTGTTTTGTTTGGTGTGCAGAAGCTTTTTAGCTTGATATAATCCTATTTGTCCATTTTTGCTTTGGTTGTCTATGCTTTTGAAGACTTACCCAAAAAATCTTTGCCACAATAAATGTCCTGTGGTGTTTGCCCAGTGTTTTCTTCTAGTGTTCTTATAGTTTCAGGTCTTATATTTAAATGTGTAATCCATTTTGAGTTTATTTTTGTACATGGTGAAAGACAGGGATCTAGTTTCATTTTTCTGAACACGTATACTCAGTTTTCCCAGCACCATTTATTCAAGAGACTCTCCTTTCTCCAGTTTGTGTTTTTGGTAACTTGTGGAGCACAAGTTGGCTGTAAGTGAGTACATTTATTTCTGCGTTGTCTGTTGTGTTCCACTGGTTTGTGTATCTGTTTTTATGCCAGTACTATGCTGTTTTTGGTACATTCATCTGAAATCAGGTAGGATAGTCTCTAACTTTGTCCTTTTTGCTTAGTAATGTTTAGCTACTCAGGGTCTTTTGTGGTTCCATATAAATTTTAGGAATTTTTTTCTATTTGTGACAAGAATGTCATTGATATTTTGAATTGAATCTGTAGATAACTTTGAAAAGTTTAGACATTTTGACACTATTAATTCTTTCAATTCATGATCAGCTGGCTTCATTCCTGCCATTTTTTTGTGTGTCCCCTGCAATTTATTTCATAATGCTTTTAGTTTTTCTTGTATAGATCTTTCACTTATTTAGATAGATTTATTCCTAGGTATTTTGTTTTTGTAGCTATTATAAATGGGTTTGCTTTCTTGATTATTTTTATTATTTTTTAGATTGATTGCTGCTAGTATATATAAACGCTACTGATTTTTGCATGTTGATTTTGTATTTTACAACTTCACTAAATTTATCAGTTCTAACATGGTTTTTTTGGTGTTTAGCTATTGTCTAAATATAAGAACTTGTCATCTGCAAACAAGGATATTTTGACTTCTTCCTTCCCAATTTGGATGTCTTTTGTTTCATTCTCTTGCATAATTCTTCTGCTAGGACCTCTAGTGTCATGTTAAATAAAAGTGGTGAATGTGGGCATCTTTGCCTTGTCCTAGATTTTAGGGAAAAGGCTTTCCATTTTTCCCTGCTCAGTATGATCTTAGCTACACGCTTGTCATTTATGACCTGTATCATGTTGAGCTATGCTCCTCTGTAACCAACTTTTTGAAGGTTTCTAATCATAAAGAAATATTAAATTTTATCAAATGCTTTTTTGCCATCTATTAAAATGATTATATTGTTTTTGTCCTTGATTCTACTTATATGGTATAATATGCTTATTGATTTTTCATATGCTGAATAATCCTTATATCCATACAATAAATCCCACTTGATCATGGTGAATAATCTTTTTAATGTATTATTGAATTTGGTTCGCTAGTATTTTTTGAGGATTTTTGCATCGATATTCTTCAGGAATATTGGCCTATAGTCTTCTTTTTTGTTGTGTCTTTGTCTGGTTTTGGTATCAGGGTCATTCTAACCTTGTATAATGAGTTTGGAAGTATCCTGTACCCATGAATTTTCTGAAATAGTTTGAGCATAATTGGTATTAGCTCTTCTTTAAATGTTTGGTAGAATTCAACAGTGAAACCATCAGGTCCTAGGCTTTTCTCTGATGAGAGACTTTTTCTTGCTGCTTCAATATCATTACTCATTACTGGTCTGTTTAGGTTTTCTCTTTATTCATGGTTCAATCTTGGTAGGTTGTATGCGTTCAAGAATTTATTCATTTCTTCTAGGTTTTCCAATTTGTTGGCATGTAGTAATTCATAATAGTCTGTAGTGGTCCTTTTCATTTCTGTGATATTAGTTCTAATGTTTTCTTTTTCATCTCTGATTTTATTTCTGTCTGATGTGTTTTTCATTAATCTAACTGTGAGTTTGCTCATTTTATTTCTTTAAAAAAACAACTTTTCATTTTGTTGCCCTTTTGTATTTTTCAAAGCACAATTGCATTTATTTCTACTCTGATCTTTATTATTTATTTTCTTCTACAATTTAGGGTTTGGTTTGTTCCCGCCTTTCTAGTTTCTTGAGGTGCATGATTAGAACGTTCATGTGGAGTCTATTTTTGATGTAGACCTTTATGGCTATAAAATTTCCTATTAGTGCCACTGTTGCTGTGTTCCATTTGTGTTTCCATTTTCATTTGTTTCAAGAAATGTTTTTAATTTCCTTTTAATTTTTTTGCAGAGCATGTTGTTTAATTTCCACATATTTGTACAGTTCTAAAGTATCTATTGTTATTGATTTGTAGTTTTATTCCATTGTGGTCAGAAAGACGCTTGGTATAATTTTGGCTCTTTTGAATCTGTTGAAATTTGTTTTGTGTCTCAAAGTTGTTCTATCCTGGAGAGTGTTCCAAGTGCTCATAAGAAAAATATGCATTTTGCAGCACTTGCATAAAATGTTCTATAAATGTCTGTCAGGTCTATTTAGTCTATAGTTTAATTCCAATGTTTATTTCTTGATTTACTGCCTGTATCATCTGTGCTTTGCAAAAGTGGGGTGTTGATGTCTCCCACTATTATTGTATTGCATCTCCTTCCCTTTAGATCTCTTCATACAAGCTTTACATATTTGGGTGCTCTGACATTGGGTGCTTAGAGATTTACTATTGTTATATCCTTTTGCTGAATTGACACCCTTCTCATTGTTTCTTTTTAAACTTTTTAGTTAAAGTCTATTTTATATGATGTAAGTATAGTTACTCCTGCTCTTTTTTGGTTTCCATTTTCATGGAATATTCTTTTTCCATTAATTAACTTTCAGTTAATGCGTGTCTTTATAGGTGAAATGAGTTTCATGTAATTGGCATATAGTTGGGTCCTGTTTTTTATCCATTTAGCCACTCTGTGTCCTTTAATTGGTGAATTGAGTGCATTTACATTCAATGTTATGATTGATAAATAAGGTCTTACTACTGCCATTTTGTTACCTGTTTACTTGTTGGTTTACAACTCCTGTCTTTCTTTCTTAATGTTTTTCTCTGTGTGAAGTGATTTTATCTGATAATATTTTTTAATTCATTGCTTTTTATTTTTAGTATATCTGTTACAGGTTTTTGCTTCGTAGCTACCATGAGGCTTACAAGAATATTCTTTAGTTATAATAAACACTCAAAACTGGTACCAACTTGACTTTTATCACACACAAAAAAGAGCCAAAATAAAACCTGTAGAGATTAACTCTCCCTCTCCCCACATTTTGAATTTTTGATGTCATAATTTATATTTTTCTACTGCCAATCTCTTGACAGAATAGTTATCATTTTTAGTAATTTTGTCTTTTCATCTTCTTACTAAATATATAATGTGTTTCAACACTACAATTATAAAATTAGTATAACAATTATGTTAGCATTCTTTTCTTTCAGTTTGAAGAATTTCCTTTAGCATTACCTACAGGACATATCTGGTAGCAATAAATTCCTTCTGCTTTTGTTTGTCTGGAAAAGTCTATTTCTCCTTTATTTTACAAGATAAATTTGCTAGGTACAGCATTTTTGGTTGGCAATGTTTTTCCTTCAGCACTTTTAACATATTGTCGTGCTCACTCTTGGTCTTTAAAGTTTATGTTGAGAAATCTGCTATCTTTAAGGTGTATTGGATCTCCCTTATAAGTTACTTGGTTCTTTTCTCTCACTGTTTTCAGATTCCTCTTTTTGTCTTTGACCTTCACAAGTTTAAATATAATATGCCTTGGAGTATTCTTATTTAGGTTGAATTTGATTGGAGACATTTACTTTCCTATACGTAAATATTTATATTTTTTCCAGGTTTTGAACATTTTCTGTTCTTATTTCTCTGAGTAATCTTTCTACCCTTTTGTCTTCTAAATTCTCTATTTGACTCCAATATCCTGAATACTTCCTCTTTTCATGTTGCCCCATAGATCCCAAAAGATTATATTTCTTTTCATTCTTTTTTCCCCCGCTGTCTGTGTACTTTCAAATATTCTGTCTTTGAATTCACTGATTGTTTCTTCTGTTTGATCAATTCTGCTATTGGTGCCCTCTGTGGCATTTTTAATTTCATTCATTGTATTTTTTAGGTCCAGGAATTCTGTTTGATTTTCCTTAAAATTATTTTAATCTCTCTGTTAAATTTATCTGAAAGATTTATGAATTGATTCTCTGTGTTTTAATGAAGTCCATTGAGCTTCTTTAAAGCAGCTCTTTTTAATTCTTTGAGAGATCACACATCTCCACCCTTTTATACTCAGTCTCTGGTGTCTTATCTTATCCATTTGGTGAGGTCATATTTTCCTGAATATTCTTGATGCTTGTGGAAGTGTGATAATGCCTGCACATTAAGGGATTAAGTATATACTTTAGCTTCACAGTCTGGCTTTGTTTGAGCCTGTCCTTCAGAAGGCTTTCCAGAGATTTTAAGTCAATTGGCTATTATGTTCCCAGAGCCTGTGACCACTGCAGTCATCTCAGCACTAGAGGATGTTCTAAGACCAGGCTTTCTGCAAAGGCTCTGAGGCTAACATGGCTTTCCAGCCCAGATTGACCTGGAGGAGACCCAAGAAGTATACTAGGGTTGTGTGGGAATGCTGACAAGGGAACTGAGTCCAGAAAAATGTCCCAGTGGCCCAGATGGGCATGCCTCTCAGCAGATCTTTGTACAGGTGGAATGAATCCCCAACTACATTGACAGGAGATTGAGACTGGGTGCCTTTGGAATTTTCTGTGAGAAGAAAGCTGGTGGGCCTATTTCATTAGCTCAGGTGGGTGTGCATGACCCATCATATTCTTGCACAAGTAGGGTAGTTCTTCAACTGCAAGAGGAGGGGCTGGAGCTAAGACTAAGTCCTCTCAGGATCTACTCTGGAACAGAAGCTGGAGAGCCAGTCTTGTTGACTCAGAGGACATGTATCTCCCAGGAGGATCTTATACATCTGAAATAGTTCCCTGACTGCAGCAAGAAGATCTGGAGCTGAGACTGGGTGCCTCGGGATCTCCTGTGTTATGAAGTCTTGATATGCTGGTTCTGTTGGCTCAGAGGTGTGTCTGTCACCCAGGAAGATGCTGCCCACATGGGATAATGAGTGCAGCAGAAGAGGCTGGAGCTGAGACTTCTCACTTTCAAAATCTGCTGTGGGATGGAGGCTGAAGAGCCCATCTCATTGGCCCAGACACGTATGTATCTCCCAGTAGTTCTCATTACAGATGGGATAGATCCCCAACAGCAGTGAGAGGGACTGTAGCTGAGACTGGGCTTCCTCAGGATTGCTGTGGGATGGTTTTACAAGCCCATGAGGGAGGCTCAGACTGCCAGACTGTGAGATTTGTGCACATCTCTCTCTCTGGATCTTTGTGCAAACAGTTGTGAGCTGTAACATTAACTGAGGAAGACTGGAGCAGCACAGTAGGGGAACTTTCAGGTATACTTCAAGACCAATGTTAGTGAGCAGACAAGCCTTTCCACCAATGCACTGGGGGCAAGTAGCCATGCCCCTTGGGAGACTTGGCCATTTCCAGGCTTGAACCCAGAAGCAAGTTTGGTGGGGTAGATCAGCCACCTGGGTCTCAGTTTGCACTCTCAAAATAACCCTTTTAGGTTTTAGCTCCACTGGGGTTTCGCAGACCTGAACCCCAAGGCTCCCACAGACAGACTTTTCACTGTGGATGGGTGCAGTTGTTGTTGTGGGGGAATATGAGCACGTTACCTTCTATTCTGCCATCTTAGTGATATCACTTTCCCTCAATTTTTATATATGCAAAATACAGTTAATAATGCTACTTAGTTCATAAAATTGTTGTAAAGATTAAACGAGTTAATACATATACAAAACAGTATGATACATCACAATCATTTAATATATGTTATCATTTTAAATAGTTTCATTAAAAAATTTTAGTCATAATACTCCAAAAATACTTAAAGTGATGTTACGATTGTAAGGTGATGAGTGGGTGGTAATTATATTATGTCAAAGGTGATGGCAGACGAATTGAAATGGTAGAAGTTGTGGTATTGGCAGAGATGGCTGTTATTGTGACAGTGGTGGACTGTGGGTCTGTGGAATTTTTCTATGAAAAAATCAGAGTTTGAGAGCATAATATTGCTTGGAAATAGCTTCATAATGTAAGGCCAATTACACATAATTCCAATTCCTACCTTCATTTCAGTGGCAGGTGCTCTTTGGAAGACTACAATAAACATCACCTACCATGTTGAGCAAATTCTTTCCTTTAATTCTTCAAGAAAACATTTAATATGCTGACTTCAGAGCTATGAGTAGCATCAGTCAATGGAAGGAAATGTACCCATTTTCTGGCATGGAGCAGTAGCAATAGTTGTCTCCCCTTCAACCCAATTTATACAAAAAGGGACGGATCAAGGGATGCAGAGGAGTCATAATTGAATAAAATCTAAGAAAAATTATACTGGATTTATCATTGGCACTGACCTAACATTGACTGATGAAATTAACCCCTGTTGATCTTTTGAAGCCGATTTCTACCAAGAAAGTGGCAGCACTTGGGTTACAGAAATAAAACGCTCTTCACAAGTGTCAGTTACTAGTGAAAGCAAATCAAAACCATCAGCTATTACATTTGAAATATAAAAGAAAACAATTTACAGGCCAAGCATATAAGAAACATATTGAATGTGGGAAGAAAGGAGGTAAAGATTACTTATGGAAAGAAGCATCATACCTTAGAGAAGGCAACCATCTGGAAATTGCATTTTGAGTATCTGAAACAGAACTATGGAGCTGAAAAAAAAAAAGAAAAATAAAAAACAAGTAATCAGGTGTGTGATAAAGACATTAAGTAATGTTTCCCTGACAACAAAACATCAAAACTAGGTTAATTTCCTCTTTCCCCTCAAGAAATATTTCAGGAAACAGAATTTCTACTCTTCTCTCTTTCTCGGCTTCTCAATATAATTAGCAAAGAGTGCAAGAGTAAAAACCACATTCTTCTAATGCAAGTGACTGGAAAGGCCTGCAGGTCAAGTGGAAGAACAACTCAGAGCTACCCTGGCAACCACATATTAATAACTTCCTTTTGTTTAAACAATATTGGACATTTTTCATGAAGAGGATTTCAAAAGCATGTCTCTTGTTCTTTAGAGAAGATCATGAAGTCATTGATTCTTTGAGGAAAAACAGTACAGTACATGTTGTTGACACTAACGACATTTAATAAATGAGGAAAAGAACCTCCCCAAAGCATAGGCAATCGTTGACTTTTAGTGGCAGAACCAGGACTAAAACACAGCTTTCCTGATTTCTATCTAATGTATAATTTTTTTCTTAGGGCATATCTGAAAGCAAGCAGTTCCTCTAGGTCTTTTGTATCTGATTATAAACTCAGATCTGCAGTCTCAGATTTCCAAATTCAAATGTAACCATCTCAATCTTTGCTAGTAAATGCAGTTGTAGCATTATAGTGTCCAAAAGATAGGTGTACTTGAAAGACACAGTTATGTAAACGTAAGTATCTGAGCACATAGTTGCCAGGATCCATTCCCCATGTGATTAATTTATTCAGCAGGTATTTGTTGAGAGCCTTCTATATTATAGATACCATTGTGCTGGATACTTGAAATCATCTCATCAAAAATATATTAAGAAAACATTTCAAGTTTTACTCCTATGAGTAAAATATCCACCCTCCTGTAAGAGAAACTAATCCTAAAAGAAGATGAATGGATTGAGAGAGAGAAGAGGAGAGAGGGGGTATGGAAAGAAAAGTCTACCTCAGGTGAGAACTGTTCCTTGCACAATTTCAAACTTGAGAACTCTGACGAACAAGCACACTAAAAATGGTGGAATGACTACATGATACTGTAATGAACCCAAGACAAACCAAAGTGCCATACGGAAAGTAAACATTCATCACTTAGATTGCCTCTGGAAGACTGATGGGAGTGATTGGTGTTGCCTTACCCAAAGAAGTAATAACAAAATCTTGTATATTTCACTCCCTTACCGGGGTTCTTAAAAGGAACACAAAGTAAGTAAATGCAAATTTTACAATCACCCAAAGATCTAATATTCATAAGAGAGCTAACGAAGCACAGCTCCAAGGCGGTTTTTTTTTCCTCAACTGCACTCCTCTGCACTATAAAAGGGCAATCGAGCAACTTGTCCTCCCTAAACCTCTCCCAGTCAAATCTCTGCTATCACAAAAGAGATAGACTTGAAATTCAGTGGAAAAATACCTGCCTTGGATAAGTTTCTAATCAGATTTTCCAGATGCTTGCCAGGAACCAGTGATGATGTAATGTGCATAATGATGCTCTGGAAGACAAAAGTGCTGGCTCCCTGTCCGAGGGTTCTCCAGACTGTCAGACTACAGCCCACAGGGCTGAGGACACCTGGAGTCTCCCCACCATGCACTGGCCCTGTTAATTCTGGTGCTGATTTCTGCCTGAGGCAGGAAGCAGGATGGAATACATAAATAGGAAAAGAGTTAATAACATCACTTGAATCAAAGTGATATGGATAATAAGCTGTGGAGGTTGCAGTCAGGTATGACAGAAAAATAATCTATCAAATCATTTAATATTTTTGCTATACTTTAGAAATAAAATTCCACTTTTATTCAAAATCCCAATGGAATCAATTCCTGGAAAAGTCCCCCAGGATTTTCTTCACTCCACAGCATTTATTTGATCAACAAATCTGCCTTAATCAACTACTGTGTCCCTGGTGCTATATTAAGAATGAATGTTGTAGAGGTGGGATTGGAATAACCCTCAAGGAGACAAAAAACATAAGAAAAAAAGTAAAAAGGAACTGAGTATAATACTAATGAGGGTGTCAGAGACCAGAATCTTGGTGCAAATAGCTTATTTAGATGATTCTAGAAAGTGCTAAGATGAAGTGGAATAGCAAGATGGGGAAGGGAGGAAAGCCAACAGGGTGTGCTATTAAGCAAGTCTCCAAAATGAATAAGGAGCTCAATCTACTGGAGACCCTCTGAGAGACAGTGGAACACACCTGAAAGGTTATCCCACTGCAGGATAAACGAGTGCACTATTTATCACCTCCTATGCCCCATATGTTGCAGGTAGCTCCTGGGACATTAATCCCCATACACTTCCAACCCACCCCTGTGTATGGACCAGAGAGGCACCCACATGGGAGAACAACCTCAGACAAAAATTTGCAGGAAGTGCAAGGGAAGTGAATCCTGAGCTAGGGCGAGAGACGTGGGCACAGCAGTGACATTGTCTGCTCCAGAGTGATGCAGAGGATTCATGGTATCAGTGCTTAGGGGAGGGAGATATTGTCATAGGCAAAGGAAATCAGGGCAAGCTTTCATCTGGTCCTTTAAGGATATAAAAGTTTATTATTATTATTATTATTATTATTATTATTATTACCATCATCATCATTAGAAACAGTCTTGCTCTATTGCCCAGGCTGGAGACCAGTGGCATGATCATAACTCACTGCAGCCTCAAATTTGGGAGCTCAAGCGATCCTCTCATTTCAGCCTCCCAAGTAGCTGAACTACAGGCATTTACCACACCTGGCTAATTTTTGTATTTTTTGTAGAGACAGGGTATCGCTATGTTGCCACAGCATACATCCTGCCTCAACCTCCCAAAGCACTGGGATTACAGATGCAAACCACTGAGCCTGACCCAGATGCAAAGGTTTTGGGTATTAGAAGTAGTGAATCTCTTTTTTATTTATGGTGCCCTTTCTAATGGTGGAATTTTTCACCAACAAACTTGAAGGACTTAAAAAGTAAACACTATTTTTTATTTAAAGCACATTTCAGAAAAGGAAAACATAAACCTTGTACAGTTATCACCTAATTCCTCACTCACACCTCACTGTGATATTGCTGCCAAAGGAGACTTGTTACTGTCTTGACCAGGTTCTCATAAGGTTCTTGAACATTCTGCCAAATCTGTCCCCTTTTGTTGATGTTGACTTAAGTGATGTACTGTGCATTAGTGGAATCCTTCATTATTGTCAAAATCACAAGTATACTTAATGGAAATTAAAATGACGGTTGTACATTGATGGAAAGTTGTTGCTAGAATGCTGTGGCACACTGCTCAAAGATGGATGTAGGAAATGCAGAGATGCGTTTCAGATAGATGGGATGCCATTTTAGGGGCAGGAATGACAAGACCTGCTTGGAAAATGCTGAATAAGCCAATCTGACAGGAGTGGAGGTCCCACAGTGAAGAGGAGTGGGAGTTAAGGCTGCAAAAGGAAGTCACAGAGCCAGACTCTGGAAGTTCCTGAACATCAGGGGAGAGCTGACACCTCATTCTGCTGGTATTAGGGAGACACTGACGGCATTCCATGAAGAGGTGAGATGGCAAAGTTCTTTGAAGATGGAGAATAATGAAGCATGTATGAGACACTGGAATGCCAAAAAACTGAAGGCAGAGAGACCAATTATGAGGTCATTTATTAATTCGGGCATAAATTTTAAGAGCTTATAAATATTTCACAATTAATAATCAAGTGCATACAGTTTAATAGGTTTTACAGAAAGGGCCCAGTTGAGAAAGGAACTGGAGAAAAGAGCAACTTTATCTAATTTGTCCTCCCAGAAGGGGTACCTTTTTCTAATTATAGCAAAGGAAAGCATGGGCTAGCATGTTTGTATTAAAATACACACACACACACGCATACACAGAGAGAGAGAGAGGAAGAGAGAAATATACAGGCACAAAGACGTGTTTGGACAAGGTAGGTAGCAGTGAAATGGGTGAAAAGTCAGATGGAAGAAACATGTAAATTGGCATTGATAATAGCTGCCCCACAGCAATATGGTAAAGACATTAAAGTTGGATGACATTCTATCGTTCAGGATTTAATAAACCCTATTTAATTTTTTAAAAAGTGGTAGGACAGAGTCATCAAGGTTTTAAAATATTCTTGTTAATAATGTTACTGAACCTATAAAACTTGTATAATCTCTAACTTGCAGAGCCTGTGACCATAGGAAAACATGGCTGACCATAAAATAAAGCAGAGAGAGATTTATTCCTTCTTTGTTAATTCAGAAACCCCGAAAACCTTGCAGAGCTTCAGGTGACTGATGGGAATATCAACAATTACTTTAGCTCTATGAAAAAAGAGCTCAGCATTTTATTCTTTCTGGTTGTTTCAATGCCCTCATGCTTAAATTTACTTTCTCTCAAATGTGAAAATACACACAAACACACGCACAGAGCCAAACTGTACATATGCCTCTTGGTGCTCTTTATGACTGTTTTCATTTGTGACCTTTGCAAACAGCTTACTCAACCAAAATTAGATCAGAATGAAATCTGAAGGATGCTCTATCCTTTATTCTTTTAAATTAGCTAGGAACTAACTCTTCAATATTTATGGCCACTCACTGAAAATACGTCATTGTTCCACTGATAAAATAAAGTTGCCTTGAGCAGAGTTGCAAAAAATCTGATCTGAAAATCCGAGTTAATAATCTTCACAATTCTAATAGGGCAATGTTGTAAATGAAACCAAAGTTAATAGGTACAGCAAAAACGAATGATGACCTCTGGATTCCAATTAAAATAAGATATCAAAGAGGAGAGATGAAGGCTCTGGCTATAGTTGTGGGTGGTAGTTAAGGCTCATGCCATGAATAATAAACAAGGTTTAAAAGCTATATAGAAACAAAATATTTCCCTCTTATTCTCTAAGATCTTTATTATCTGAAGTATTATATTAATAGTGGCAGAGCATGAGTGTTAAAGATCTATAGACTCAAATATCAGCTCTGTCACTTACTAATCAATGATTTGGCCAAGTTACTTCATGTCTGTGACCTCCAAGTCCGTTGTCTGAAAAATAGATCTGAGGCAATCTAATTTATAGGATGTGTAAAAATGCCCAACGTGGACTTGCTTACATAGTAGGTGTTCAAATACTCAATTGCTCTCTTTCTTCTTCCTCTTGTTTCTTAGATAGAAGATAACCTTGAAGAGTGCCAGTGTATTCTGAAATGTGAACACACTGAACAGTCCTCCAAGAGTAGCTGTAAACTTCACCAATATAAGTGCTGTCTTTTATGTAGCAGTTTCCTTAGTAAGAACTGAAATGTGAAGTGAAGAGCTCCATGGGGCAGTGTGATCTAATATCTAAGACTATGGACTCTAAGGTTGAGCTGCCTGAGTTCAAGTCCTGGCTCTATCTCTTTCCTTGTTCTTGAAAATGTTACAACCCTGAAAACTGCTTCTTGATCGTTTACTGTGTCGGTTTTTTATCTGCAAAATAGAGAATAATCTTTAAAAATTTCTCTTAGAGTTGTGAAAATTAAATAATCTAATCTAAGAAAGGAATTGAACACAGTGCTTTATACATGGCAACCACTCAATTGAGTAAAGGCTAATATATTAAAATTTCAACCCAAAAAAACAGAGAGATTCAGGGTGATTTTTCACAATAGAGGGGTACACTTTCATTACTAAGGGATTTTCACCAGGAATCCTTCAGAAAGTGACTCTACCTCTGGCTTGTTAACTGGAAAGACAGCTGTGGTGGCAGCAGTGTGCCCAGTAGAAATCCAAGTCATCAGTGAACATTCATTAATTTTTTTTTTTTTTTTTTTTTGAGAGACAAGACCTTGATCTGTTGCCCAGGCTAGAGTGCACTGGCACAAGAATAGCTCACTGCAGCCTGGACCTCCTGGGTTCAAGCCATTCTTCTGCCTCAGCCTCCCATGTAGCTGGGACCACAAGCATGCACCATCACACCCGGTTAATTTGTTAATTTTTGTAGAGATGGGGTTTTGCCATTTTGCCCAGGCTGGTCTCAAACTCTTATGCTCAAGCAATCCTCCTGCCTCAGCCTTCCAAAGTGCTGGAATTACAGGTGTGAGCTACCACGACTAAACCCCTTTAATTTTTGTACTCAGCATGCACAAGGCCCTGTGATAAAAATTGCAGCTCCCAAATCACTAATTGCAAAATTCCCAGCAAAAATCTCAAGTAGCATGTTGGATTTTACATATATATTCACAATGATGCTTTCTTTACTGTCAATTCATTTTCTTTTATTATTATTATTTTACTTTAAGTTTTGGGGTACATGTGCAGAATGTTCAGGTTTGTTACATAAATATACACGTGTCATGGTGGTTTGCACCACCCATCAACCCGTCATCTACGTTAGGTATTTCTCCTAATGCTATCCCTCTCCCAGCCCCCAACCCCCCAACAGGCCCCAGTGTGTGATGTCCCCCAACTATGTCCATGTGTTCTCATTGTTCAGCTCCCATATATGAGTGAGAACATGCGGTATTTGGTTTTCTGTTCTTCTGTTAGTTTGGTAAGAATGATGGCTTCCAGCTTCATCCATGTCCCTGCAAAGAACATGATCTCATCCTTTCTCATGGCTGCATAGTATTCCATGGTGTATATGTGCCACACTTTCTTTATCCAGTCTAACATTGGTGGGCATTTGGGTTGGTTCCAAGTCTTTGCTATGAACAGTGCCGCAATAAACAAACATGTGCATGTGTCTTTATAGTAGAATGATTTATAATCCTTTGGGTATATACCCAGTAATAGGATTGCTGGGTCAAATGGTATTTCTAGTTCTAGATCCTTAAGGAATCACCACACTGTCTTCCACAATGGTTGAACTAATTTACACCCTCAGCAACAGTGTAAAGGCATTCCTATTTCTCCACATCCTCTCCAATACCTGTTGTTTCCTGACTTTTTAATGATCGCCATTCTAACTGGCTGAGATGATATCTCATTGTGGTTTTGATTTGTATTTCTCTAATGACCAGTGATGATAAGCATTTTTTCATATGTTTGTTGGCTGCATAAAATCTGGTTTTGATAAGTGTCTGTTCATACCCTTTGCCCACTTTTTGATGGGGTTCTTTTTTTCTTGTAAATTTGTTTAAGTTCCTGGTAGATTCTGGATATTAGCCCTTTGTCAGATAGATAGATTGCAAAAATTTTCTCCCATTTTGTAGGTTGCCTGTTCACTCTGACAATAGTTTCTTTTGCTGTGCAGAAGCTCTTTAGTTTAATTAGATCCTATTTGTCAATTTTGGTTTTTGTTGCCATTGCCTTTGGTATTTTAGTCATGAAGTCTTTGCCCATGCCTATGTCCTGAATGGTATTGCCTAGGTTTTCCTGTAGGATTTTTATGGTTTTAGGTCTTAAGCTTAAGTCTTTAATCCATCTTGAGTTAATTTTTGTATAAGGCGTAAGGAAGGGATCCAGTTTCAGCTTTCTACATATGGCTAGCCAGTTTTTGTAACACCATTTATTAAATAGGGAATCCTTTCCCCATTGCTTGTTTTTGTCAGGTTTGTCAAAGATCAGATGGTTGTAGATGTGTGGTGTTATTTCTGAGACCTCTGTTCTGTTCTATTGGTTTATATACCTGTTTTGGTACCAGTGCCATGCTGTTTTAGTTATTGTAGACTTGTAGTATAGTTTGAAGTCAGGTAGCGTGATGCCTCCAACTTTGTACTTTTTGCTTAGGATTGTCTTGGCTATGCAGGCTCTCTTTTAGTTCCAGATGACATTTAAAGTAGCTTTTTCTAATTCTGTGAAGAAAGTCAATGGTAGCTTGATGGGGATAGCTTTGGGCAGTATGGCCATTTTCACAATACTGATTTTTCCTATCTATAAGCATGGAATTTCTTTCCATTTGTTTGTGTCCTCTCATTTCCTTGAGCAGTGGTTTGTAGTTCTCCTTGAAGACGTCCTTCACATCCCTTGTAAGTTGTATTCCTAGGTATTTTATTCTTTTTGTAGCAATTGTGAATGGGAGTTCACTCAGGATTTGGCTCTCTGTTTGTCTATTATTGATGCATAGGAATGTTTCTGATTTTTGCACATTGATTTTGTATCCTGAGACTTTGCTCAAGTTGCTTATCAGCTTAAGGAGATTTGGGGCTGAGATGATGGGGTCTTCTAAATATACAATCATATCATTTGCAAACAGAGACAATTTGACTTCCTCTTTTCCTAATTGAACACGCTTTACTTCTTTCTCTTGCCTGATTGCCCTGGCCAGAACTTTCAATACTATGTTGAATAAGAGTGGTGAGAGAAGGCGTTCTTGTCTTGTGCTGGTTTCAAAGGGAATGCTTCCGGTTTTTGCCCATTCAGTATGATAATGGCTGTGGGTTTGTCATAAACAGCTATTATTATTTTCAGATATGTTCCACTTGATACATAGTTTATTGAGAGTTTTTAGCATGAAGAGCTGTTGAATTTTGTCAAAGGCCTTTTCTGCATCTATTGAGATAATCATGTGGTTTTTGTCATTGGTTCTGTTTATGTGGTGGATTACATTTATTGATTTGCATATATTGAACCACCCTTGCATCCCTGGGATGAAGCTGTCGATTCATCTTCATGTAAAATGAACTCTTTCTTCTAATAAAGGTGCCTGGGGGTCTAGATAAAGTAGATAAATCATCATGAATGAATAATGACACTTCTTTATGACTAGGTTTCCCTGTTGGAGTCAATTCTGAGAAGTTATTAAAGGACTCCTTAATAGCTAAATTTCAGGTAATACTAAAGTTTGATTTCATCACCCAGAGCTCAAAGCTCCCTCTGATGACTGGTGTGTCCAGGATGGGCTCTCAGCAAAAGACCATGTAACTGCCATCCCCACCCTTTTGCCTTTGAGTTCTGGCAAATGCTGAAGAGGCTGTCTGCTTCCTACTTGAGTTTCAGGTTTGTTTCTACTACCTTTACCATCCTCCTTACTCTCTTGTGAGATAGGAAGGTCATTAACTGTGTGTGCTAGTTATTAAGCTAACTCTCAATTCCAAATTCACTTTGCTCTACTCTATGATACTGTAGCCAGGACTCAGAAAAGGATTTCTTCATTTGCCAGCTGCTCCTTAAGGGGTCCACCAACCAGAGGCTCTAGAGAAAGACTGAAAGGAGAGGAGAAGTCTTGTTCCTCCAGGTTTGCTTGCTGTTCTGGTCAGCATTCCTCAGCCATGGCTTTTCACCCTGGCAGAGGCTGCTGGTTCCAGGATCCAGTTCCTTTTTTTGGTACCCTCAGGACAAGTCTCACCTTGATCCCTCAGAGATACCGGCACCAGCAGTACCATGAGTGCCTCACTTCAGAGGTCTAAGTACAGTTTCATGGAACCTCTCCTCTACACTTATAGGTTCAAAACCTTAACCCCTTACCTTGGTTCACCTACTGCTAGGGGTGTGACTGCTTATGGTGATCCACTATGTAGGCTCTAAAAGACTGGGAAAATGGAGACAATAACATGAAGTAAGTGAAATTCATTCTTTATCCTTCTCTATTTCCGTATCCGTACCATCCTTTTTCCTATGTAAATATGCATGCTACCCAGAAAAAGTGTTAATTTTTAATTAAGTTCTCTGCTGATAATGGCTTAAAAATAAACTCTCAAGTTATCGACATTTTTCAGAAGCTTCCAATAGTTATGTTTCAAATTGTATAAAAATGTTTAGTAAATTTCTGGATATTTGGCATGGAGTTAGACACTATCAAGAGAGAAAGTGGTTATAAGGATTATACAAAATAACATCCCTGCCCTCATGAAACTGTGGTTGGGGGAGGAAAAGCCAATGTACACAAATTAATAAGAGAAATACATGAAACATAATACAGTTATAAATTCAGTTGCATGGTGCAGATCATAAATGCATTAGGAGGTGAGAAATAGAAGAGATCATTGGGGATCAAAATAATTGGGGAGAACTTCACAGTAAAATTTGATGTGGATTCAGAAAATATTTACATATGGAAAGAATCATCCAGACTTCCATTTAAGGAAGCAGCTTGAACAAAGACATGGAAATAGAATGTTAGACTTTGATACGCACATTTATTAGTACCAATTAATGTGAATTTGCCATTGTGTACATTCTCCTAGGTTTGTCACTAAGTGGAACTCAGACTGTAGTGAACTTATAAATAGTGGAACCAACTGGAATTCATCTGCCACTTAAAAAGAGCCTCTATGAATATCAAAGTCAAGTGGCACTCAGCTGTGGTAATTTGGAACCATAGTTCATACATTTTTACTAACAGCTGAGGATTTGATATTTGGGATCAATATCCTGGTAATCCCTTTGATTGACTTGAAGGTTTGTCCAAGACGTTTCCATCCTTCAGGAATGATTCAGATGCAAATACCAAACTCCAACTGCTTGTTGGAGAAATCCTCAGGAGCCAATCAGATTAGAATCAAATCTCTAGAATCTAATCTGTATAAAACAAAACATAAGCTGGTCATTAAGCACCAAAACTGACCACTAAGCAATTTTTGATTGTCAATACCTGGCTATAGTCAAGTTTTAAAACGGAATTTTACATGCCTGTTTTAAAGTTACACAAGGAGTCAAGTCGATCATGCAACCACTTTCATAAAGAACTTTCATAAATCAGTAAATCCAAGTGGGAGCAGAATTCTCTAAATTATAAGCAGTAAGACAATCATAGAATTAAATCCTGACCTTTGCCATAAAAGCAAACATCCTCTTCCCTGCCGCTACTCTTCTCTAATTTACAGTAATATAATCCACATGGAAGAAGTCAGTGTGTGTTTGGGAACCAAGTCCTACACTTTCTTTTCCATCACAAAAGCCAGTTGTTCTTCAAAACCATCCATCAGGATCACGTTACACTCGCAAGCATTAAAAAGGGGGAACGAGCTCAGACCTCCTGCTGAAAAGTTCAGTTGTCAGTTGTTAGGCAGAAAATCAATCATAAATGCATTTGGGACAATGGCATGCTGCCTAGAATTACACCAGGCTGGGAAAAAAAATCTACCCTGCGGCAGAAGAATACTAACGATTGGTGATACCCATGCCGCTTTAGACAAGGTGGATCAATTTATTTAGATACATTTACAGAACAGAAATATGCTGTGCCAAATCTCAGATTTTCATACAATTATAGCAGAACATTTGCAAAATTTTCTCAGAAGGATCAAGATACTTTATTCCTCAATATGAGCCAGCAACTTCAAAATTGTTATGAATGGTTTTAACTAACTCTCATTCCTATCCCTAGGTCTTGCATTAGGTACAGAGGTTTTGTCAAAGTTTGGATAATTTATCATACTTTTGCAAAAGCTCATGGAAGATATGTAGCTATCTGGTATTACCACAAACCCACTGTAGCCAATAGCTGAGGGAGTAATAGACGGCAAAAATCTACTCTTCACGTGTAGAACTGATAATGTAGCTGGTTAGAATCTAGTGCCAATGAAATCAACCCTTGGTTCCTATGAGTAATATTAAAAATAATAGCTATCATTTTTAGCACGCCCAACACTGTGCTAAGGACTTTGGATGCTCCTGTAACCCTTCCAATAATCTTAAGAGGTAAGGACTCTTTACCTGTATTTTATTCGCAAGGAAACTGAAGTTTAGAGGGGATATGTTCTTTACTCAAGGTCATATGGCTGATAGAGGGAACTGGAAATCAAAGTCAAGCGAAATGATCCCAGAGCTCTTGGCAATGCCACCTCCCACACATAACTGTACACTCTCCACCCTCCATATCTGTGGGTTTTGCCTTCATTAGATTCAACCAGATCTAAAATATTGGAGGCAAAAAAGGATGGCTGGGTCGGCCACAGTAGCTCATGCCTGTAATCCCAGCACTTTGGGAGGCCAAGTCGGGTAGATCACCTGAGGTCGGGAGTTCAAGACCAGCCTAACCAAAATGGAGAAACGCAGTCTCTACTAAAAATACAAAATTAGCCATGCGTGGTGGCGCATGCCTATAATCCCAGCTACTCAGGAGGCTGAGGAAGGAGAATCACTTGAACCTGGGAAATGGAGGCTGCAGTGAGCCAAGATCGTGCAATTGCACTCCAGCTTGGGCAACAAAAGCGAAACTCCATCTCAAAAAAAAAAAAAAAAAAAAAAAAAAAAAGGATGGCTGCATCTGTATGTCTGTACTGAACTTGTACAGACTTTTCTTTTTTCTTGTTATTCCCTAAACAATACAGTATAACAACTGTTTACATAGCATTTACACTGGATTAGGCATAAATAATCTAGAAATGATTTAAAGTATATGACAGGATGTGTGTAGGTTATATACAAATACACCAATTTATAAAGAACTTGATCATCTGAGGATTTGGTATCCAAGGGGGATCCAGAACCAAACCCCAGTGGCTACTGAGGTTGACTGTATTTATGCACAGAGTAAAACTACCCTAAATCATGGACTACTGCTTCAACCCCAAGTCAGTCATCTCCCAGATGTTTCCATGTCTATAGTCTTAAGAAAACCAGAAAGTTGACCCTAACACACTCAGAACCCTATGGGGTAGGAACCATGGTGGCTTCATGTTTGTTATCCATGTATGAAAATTGGCAAGTGTTATCAACAACCTTAATTAGGGCTTAGAAAGTTTGAAGCCAAGCTGTGCATGCTTTCTGGGCTCATTGAACAATCATTAAACAACTGGCAGTCTCTGTAGTAGAAGTATGTCCTTCTACATTTCTCCATTCATCTCCTCTTCATTGTGGCACATTTTTGCCTGGTCCTCTGCAATTTATCAAACACAGGTGTTCTTGTATGGGCAATTCTTTTCTTATCACTAAGTAAATGTAACTACTTGGAATAACTACTTTAAATGCCGTGATTAAATTCTCCAGAAAATTTCAAGCATTTATTCTTACTGAAACATGCCTGTGGGAAGAAGAGGTGTTTCCATTTAACAGATGCAAAAGCCAAGGCAAAATTTAGCAATATTGACCTCAGAGTCCAGCAGTCTTGATGGACGTGCCATAGAGAAGTTACAAAACTAAAATTTTCTAGCACTTGGCAAAGTGTCCTGTTCAGATTAAGCACATATTTGTCATTGAAATAGAAAATGACCGAAACATCTGATTATGCTGGTTAATCTGGACTCCCTCAACTCTAATTTGATGCTCCTCACTACAGGACATACAGTTTATAGCCCTGAATGCTGTATTGTTTCCTCTAAACTCCTTTACCCTTGTACTCCTCCAGCTAACTCTTAATTTATCTATGCTTTAAGTGTGACAACCATGTTTCCTAACACTGAGCAATGCACATGAAGTAATTTCCTTTTTTTTTTTTTTTTTTTTTTTTTTTTTGAGACTGAGTCTCTCTCTGTCACCCAGGCTGGAGTGCAGTGGCACAATCTTGGCTCACTGCAACCTCTGCCTCCCAGATTCAGGCAATTCTCCTGCCTCAGCCTCCCAAGTAGGTGGGACTACAGGCACCTGCCAACACGCCCAGCTAACTTTTTTGTATTTTTAGTAGACACGAGGTTTCTCATATTGGCCAGACTGGTCTCCTGACCTTGTGATATGCCTGCCTCAGTCTCCCAAAGTGCTGGGATTACAGACATGTGCCACCACGCCCTGCCAATCTCCATTCTTAAGAAAAGGTTACTGAGATAGCAGTTAGGCATTTACATGCACAGATACTGGAGCCAAAATGCCTAGGTTCAAGTTCCAGCTTCAATAGTGTATTATGTGTGTGATTACGAGCAAATTAGTTAATAACTCTGTGCCTTATTTTACCCACCTACAAAGTAGAAATAATATTACCTAATTCATAGTTGTTATGAAATGAGTTCATGCAAAACCTCTAAACAATTCCTAAAATACATTCAATGTTCGCTGTTTCTATTATTCCAAATGACACTCCTTCCTCAATTTCAGAGGAATGATTCTTTTATGCTGAAACATTATTTCCTGTCAGTCTCATTCAGAAGATTTTAATCATGTAAAATACATCACCTACTTCTTCTTTCTCTTCCTCAGAATCACACCCAAAGTCAGCACCATGGTTGTCAGACCTTATCCCAGCCCACATTCAGACTGTGGGTATAGCAGGCCAAGCTTCCTGTAGACAGAGGTGGTTGTAAATTTCTAGAAATGGCTTTCACAATAGATGTCACTTCTCAGCTGAATCACAAGCTAATTCTGTCTCTAAGGGTCTTTTACTTATACAGCTTGTGTAATACCACAAAATCTTCAGAAATCCCCTTCTCTTCCCCACCCCCAATCGAGGGTCCAATACAGGAAAATTTAGCAATATTGACCTCAGAGTCCAGCAGTCTTGATGGATGTGCCAAAGAGACTTTCTCTCTTCAAGTGTGTTTTTTTCTTCCTTTTTCAATCTCAGTTTTCTTACTGTCACAAACACTACTAATTGTTCCTCAATAACCATTCTTATCTTCTTCCATTACAGTAGAATTTTGCTAGGGCACACAGCCACCAAAATAAGGACTATATTTCTTAGCCTTTCTTCTAGCTTGGTGTAGCCATAAGTTCTGGCCAATGGTGGTAAGCATAGGTGACTTCTAGGTTGAGTCATTAAAGGGAGGGGTTTCCCTTTTCTCCCCACCTCTGACCTACTGCTTCAAAAGTGGATATGGTGGAAAGATAACCTGGACCATGTAGATGACAGCAATATCCTTGAGCTATGGAGCAGCAAAAGAAAATAAGCCTGGGTCTCCGGAGAATCTAATGGGGGCAAAGCCAGCCCTACCAGCCCCGGCCCCTCTATCTCTGGACTGCATGTAAGTCCGACACAATATAAAATGTTTGATCTACTATAATTTGAAGTCTCTTTTACACACAGCTGAATCTACCTTCTAATACACTTGCCAATTTTGTGTTCTTTTTAAAGAAATTTACTTCTGTCTTTAATTTAGGTTTAACCTTATGCAAGAGATGTTATGTTCCCTTCATTCCAATCTCTTTTTGTTTTCCTTTCTAAAGTGCATGCTGAAAAGCGTATACATTTTACCTAAGGCGGAGTTTTTTTTTTTACTTCATGTTAAAGCAGCGACTTCATTGCCAAAAAGTAATTTTTCTCCAGATGTTCCATATTAATTTCATATAGGATTTTACCAAAGTCTTTACCTGTTGTCAATGTTCTTGATTTCTATTTAGCTGATCTATTGCCAAAATTCTACAATTGTAAACGATGGTGATATGTAGTCACCCCTTGGTATCTGCACGGAAGATTGCTTCCAGGGCCCTTGGACCCAAAATTCGTGAATGCTCAAGTCTCTTATATAAAGTGGTGTGTATAAATTTGCATATAACCTACACACATCCTCTCATATACTTTAAAACATCTCTAGATTACTTAAAATACTGACTACAGTGTAAATACTACAGTATAGTAGTTACACTATATTATTTTTTAATTTGTATTATTTTTTATTGTCATATTGTTATTTTTTATTACTTCTTTTTTTATGACTATTTTTGACCCATTGTCTGTTGGATCTACAGATGCAAAACCTATGGATACCATGATCAACTGTATTATATCTGTTTTGTACTCTTATTTCTTCCTTGTTTATGTCCAATAATATAACTAATTAGGGATAAAACCTAGGTTTGAAAAAGCAAAGATGCATTTACATACATTGTACATGTATTGTATAGCTTGTTTCACCAACAGCAAACTTCATTTGAACATTTGGTATACAGTATATAGTTTTAAATATCCTCGTGGGTATTTTAGTTCACTATTGTTCGTGGTTTGTCTATAATTTTGCTTTCCATTTCAAAAGTAAATTTTTTCAAATACATTTATCTGAGATTTACTGTAGGTATCAACACGTTTTGTTTATGTTTTTGAGTTTCTGCTTTAATTCAGGGTTTTTTTCTAATTAATATCCCATTTATTAAACATTATCAACTCAAAGACATTGTTTTCGTTAAGCTTTTAATTTCAGTTTACAAGCTTTATTTTATTTATTAAAAGAGCAAATTCTAACAATTACCCTTAAGAAATCAAATCAAATATTTCATTCATCTTTGATCAGGTCAATTTGCTTGGTTTCTTTTATAAACTTAAGATCCCTTAGACATTTTTACTACATTTATACACTTGATTAAATTATCTTTTTAAATATATTTTTAAATATATTTTTGAGGCTAATTTTTTTGTATTTTTAGTAGAGACGGGGTTTCACCATGTCAGCCAGGATGGTCTCAATCTCCTGACCTCGTGATCCACCTGCCTCGGCCTCCCAAAGTGCTGGAATTATAGGCATGAGCCACCGTGCCTGGCCACACATTTTTTTAATGTTACTACAAGGAAACTTTTTGGAACCCACTTAAATATTTAACTGAATTCAATATACCGAACTTAAAATACGGTGAATTCCAAGCCTCTTAAATAATCAACATGATAAACTTACTAAAATATCTTATGCATTTCAAATTAAGAATCGTAAATCAAATAAGTTACAAAACTACATATTTTAACTTGGAATCACAAGGATGTATGTTTACAATACATCCAATTCTCTTTAAATCCAAATGTGTACCATTATAGTCAAATTAATAGAAAAATATTAACATTGCAGGTTCAAGTTATTATATCTAAGATTAATCGGTGTTTCCCTTTTGTAAAACAAATTTTGTTTATTAAAGAAAGCAAGTTAAAGTTTATCATCTCAAATGAATTGTGGTGACTATCTTGGCATGCTCAGGTTTCTTACTGGCCAGAGGCTTTGGCCAGGCTGACTCTCCACAGACTACCAATAAGTAAGAGCAACTCTCCTGTAGAGTCACTTTGCCACTAGGGAATACAAGCCTATGCCCTCCAAATAGGTCAGTTTTATGGCCCCTAGAATTCACGTTACACATTTTCTATTTCATCAAACTGGTTTAAGCCTGCAGTATCCTCAATGAGACAATTTGAATGCTTTATTAAATTTAACTAATTCAGTTACTGCCTGGTTCCATTCTGACCACCTTTCAGAGTCTTGCTGTAGGTTCCCATGACAAATCTTATACATATTTAAATGACACTTGATTTAATTCTGTGTATTCCTCTGTCTGACTCTCCAGGCCTCAGACAACATCACAGTAATGGCAGTAAGAGGATGCATACATCTGGTCTCTAGTATTAGTTAGAACTCCCTTTGAACACAGATACACCTTCTAACTGTTTTTACATTTCAAAATCATTTTCATCCTATATGCACATTGTTAAACCTGATATTTTTGTTGTTGTTAAACTTGAAGGGTAAATTTTATTCTTTTAAAAACTCATTTGGCTTTTGATTACAAAATAAAGATAATGTAATTTTCTCTAGGAAGCAAGGCTCCAAAGCTTAACCTGTCCCCATATTCTTCTGCCCAAACTCATGCAAAGCTATCTTGCCTCAAAGCTGACACATACTTTTAAACCTACCTCTGTAAAGTCTTTATAGGGTGCTATGGTTTGAATGTCCCCTTTAAAACTCCTGTTGACTTTAATTGCCATTGTGATGACATTAAGAAGTGGGATCTTTAAGAGGTGATTAGGCCATGAGGGCAAAACCCACAGTGGATTAATGCTATTATTGAGGAACTGAGCTAGCTCTCTCAGAAGTTCAGTCTCCCTTTTCTCTCTGTCTCATGCATGCTTTAACCCTCCCCTGTCCTTCCTCTCCATATGTTTTCCACCATGTTATGACACAGCAAGAAAGCCCTCACCAGATGCTGCCCCTTGATCTTGGACTTTCCAGTCTCCAGAACTATGAGTTAAATAAACTTCTATTATTTGTAAATTACCCAGTCTGTGATACTCTGCTATAGCAACAGAAAACCGAGTAAGACATGGGGTAACTTTTAATTTTGGAACAATTTTATACATCCAGGAAAGTGATAATAATAATATAAAGAATTTCCATGTACATCTCAAATATTCCTCTAGTATTATCATTTTATCACACTTTCTTTGTCATTCACATGTAAAAAGATATACAATTTGTTTCCTAAAACAAATTCTTCCTGTCTACCTCTCCTACCTATTACACCAAATTAGAAGATATAGGTCCCAGATAGCAAATTTCAGACAGGATATTTCTTTAGCTTTACATACTGCAGTTGTAGCTTCTAAAAACCATGATATTCTCTTCAATAATCACAGTGCAATTACCAAAATCAGACAATTAACACCGATATACTATCATTACCATTACCAATACCCAAACTATTATCCAATCTGTGAACAATTTGTAGACAAATTACATATGCAGATTTTGCCAGGTGTCCCGCTAATGTGCTTTACATTGTCCAGGGATAAATCCAGAATCACATTTGGTTGTCATGTCTGTTTGGTCTTCTTTAATCTGAAACAGTTCATTCTTTCTTGTATTTCATGATCTCGATATCTGAATAATTCAAACTAGTTATTGTGTAGACAGTCCTTTGATTTGGGTTAGTCTGATTACCCCTTCATGATTAGATTCAGATTATGCATTCTCGACAGAAATATCATAGAAACGTTGTTATGTCCTTCTCAGGAAGCACATGATGTCTATGTGTCCCATTATTGGTGATGTGAACTTTGATCATATGGTCGAGGTTATTTCTACCAGATTATCCAATGTAAAGAAAGTTTTTTCTTTGAAATTAATAAATGTATTGTAGAGACGTACTTTGAGAAAATGTAGAGTAAGTATCCTGGTTTTCATCATACTCTGATTTTCGAATTCATTTATTTTTACCTGCAACAATTATTACTATAGAGACTGCCAAATGGTCATTTTCTAAGTCCATCATTTCTCTACCTTTATTCTGTGGGATTTTGCTACAAGGAAGAGAGTTCACTTCTCCATCATTTATTTCCTCATTTCTTTACTTACATTAGTATGGACTTACAGATTTTCATTTGTTATCTGGGTTATATACCATTATTATCAATAGTCATGATGATGTTCAAATTGTCTCAAATGTAGCTAATGGAAGCCTCTTCAAGCAGGTTCCTGAGTCCTTTGCAACATGTCCCCTTTATTCTTTGACCACTTCCTTGCTTTGGGGCACAGAAATGTTCCAAGTTCACTTTGTACTTTTCATGCCCTGGACCTGGAATCAGACACTTTTGCAAAGAGACCCAGATTCTTTTAGTGGAGAGTGACATTTTGAAGCCCAGATCTAGGTCCTAGGTGTGCTCATTGCTACTGAAGTGTTCTTTGAAACCTTTCAAGCATTCCTAATGAGAGCTATTTTAGCTGACAGATGATTTAGGAACATCTATGAGTTAATCACCCAACAGTCTCACAACCACAATCTCTACCTATATATTACAATAACTAGGTCTCCTTCACCCCAGCTTGTCCAGTTGGTATACTCCAGGGTTGTATTCAATCATTTGGGCTTCCTAAGGATCACTTTCTCCTGGGCCGTGTTATTAATCTCCATCCAAAAGGCAAGATAGGTAGGAGAGCAATCCTATCTCCTACCTACCTCTCCTATTTTGCCAAATTAGAAGATACAGGTCACTTTCTGCCTTGAAAATTTTCTCAATCCCTCCTCCTCTCTCTCATCCCTTTTGTCACACAAATTTCTCTCACCTACACTTTATCCTGGTATTTCTTAGAAGTGACTCTGCACAGAGCTTGCTTCTCAGGGTCTCTTTATAGACTCTGGAGTTTGTGGCTGGAGAGAAAAAGGAAGTAGTATAGACACCACCTTTCTCCTTTCTCTGCTTCTCTGCCCCCAAAACTCATCAAACATATCCCAGGGAACTTAGGAAACAGAGAGAAATCCATCAGACACTGAAGATTGTGAGGTTTAAACCTTGAGACCAGTAGAATCTCCTATAAGACAACACGTAATAGTCAAAGAAAACAAGATAAAGTCAACCATATAAAATGAAACAAAATAGAATTTTTTAGGACCACTTAAAATGTATTAGACTAAAAAGGAACATAAGGGGGCTCCCACACAGAGAATATTTAGGCTTAGGGTTGCATGATGTGCAGAGATCACATCAAGGAGTTCAATTTTCCATCCACAGTTCAGAGGTCAGGCTTTAGACTTTCATGGTGGAAGTCTTCAGGGAATCACTTTGAAGACAGGGAAGTAGGAACTATAGTGAAAGGATTTTTATGTAACCATGATGTATCCCGCACACCTGGAAGTAGAAAAAGCAAGGAAAAATTACAAGAAGTAGTATATGGAGAGTTAACTTGGGTACTATTGAATATCTCATTAGTAAAACACTATCTATATATGTGTTTTATATAGTAAAACACATAGATAAATAGAAATTTATCTATGTGTATAGATAAATTTCCCAGTGTATATACACACTTATTTATTTTCTCCACTGAAAGGCATTTCACTATAGAGAGATAACAGAAAGAAATATACAGTTGGCTCTTGCACAACATAGAGGTTACAGTCACTGACCCCCTGTGCAGTCAAAAATGTGTATATAATTTTGACTCCCCCAAAGCTTAACTACTAATAGATTGCTATTGACTGGAAGGCTTACCGATAACATAAACAGTTGATTAACACATATTTTGCATGTTATATATATTACCTACTGTATTTTTACAATAAAGTAAGATAGGAAAAAGAAAACGTTATTAAGAAAATCATAAGGATGAGAAAATACATTTGCAGTACTGGATTGTATTTATCAACACTGTGAGTTTATGTCATCTGTTTACAAGATGAATTGCCTATCTGAAATGGTGGGCAACTGCATCCTCAATCTATGGTACTTACCAAGCAACTCAGCTTTTGCTTGTAATGTCATAACTTTTCTCTGCTTCTTGGGAGCACTTCCAGCATCACTAGTCACACTTCATGTGGGTCCCATGGTGTTATCCAAGGTGTATTATATTGTACTAAACATGATGAAAAATAAACAAGAAACTTGAGAGATTGCTTTTTACTGTGATACACAATTTACTGGAGAGACAAACTGCTTACAAAGAGATGATCAGCATGAGATGGCATTTTAAGTGGATACTTGTAACACTTGAGCTCACCACAATAGCAACAAAAGGTGGCTATAAAATTATTACAGTAGTATAGTATGCACTACAGTTAATTTTGTGAAGTTATGATTTAATACTACATCTTTTTATTTGTTTACACTTCTCTCAACTACAAATGGTACCATATACAGTTTGTGTTTGTGTATGTAAGTTTCAATAAATGTTAACTTTTTATAATAGATTTGTGTATATTTTGTGGTAGTAAGTGATAAAATAGACTACTATCTACAAATATTTTATGCATTTATGACATACTTTTTCTTGATTTTTTTCTATATTTTTATGTTTCGCAGTTTGTTTGTGTTTTCTTTTAAATGTCAAAATCTCCAAAAATTTTTTCAATGCATTTATGGAAAAAAGTCCATTTATAAGTGGACCTGTAAGTTCAAACCTGTGTTGTTCAAGGGTCAACTATATATATTGCAATTTTAGGTTGAAAGATATATTTTATCATTTACATTTATTTTATTTTATCAAAAATATATTTTATTTTATCAAAGATATACCTTTTATTTTATCAAAGATATATTTTATTTTATCATTTACTTATAAATGATAGTATATATAATTTATATGCAATAATAACTTAACAAATAAGCTTATATCCTTCAACAGATTTACAGTACTTATTGGTTGTCCAGACCTGAGTTCAACCCAGTCAATGTTCTGTGTGACTCACCTTCAGAAATCTGATATTCTATGGACTTGTTGCCCAGGCTGAAATCCCTGCCTTCTTGCCAAGATAGAAGAGAATTGGGAAATAGAACACATTTTCTCTTCTTTCCTGGAGCCATAATTCTCCCTACACCACAGAGAGAAAATTTCATATCCTCTATTCAAAGATGAGAAAAATTCCAGAGTTACCCCTACACATTCAAAAATCAAGATCAGGAAAGCCAAGAGAACCCACAGACTCTTTGAAGGAAGCAGATTGCTCCTGCAGGACCCCTGGAGACACCCAAAAACCTGTGAATGCCCAATGTGTGAAAGGAGAATTGTCTGCCCCCAAATACACACTCTCACTGGGGAACCTGAAGTTCCAGATCGTGGGAGAAGGATTTGACCTTACCTGGAGCTGAGACAAATTTAGAGAGCTGAGTGAAATACAGGGGTAGAAGAAGCCGTGGGAAGACCCCGGTGGGTTCTCGGTCCCCAAGGAAGTCATTTCCAACTTTGTCTCCCAGAGGTCCTTGAGGAGGGCTGATGGAGGAACCAGAAAGAGACCACATGGAGAAGGAAACTTCCAGCAGAACTTTGTAACAATTTTGACTGAATGCAAAGTTTCCTGGACAGAAATCAGGGGAGGGGTGAATCAGGAGTGCAGTCACAGCACAGAAGCCATGGCAGGTGGGGAGAGGTGAAACTTAAAAGCCCTGCTTTCTTTCTCAGCTGGGAGGCTGGTAGCCTGGGGCAGTTTCTCAGCCCTGCTCAGTCACTGCCTGGAAATAAACTTGGTGCTGTTGAGGGAGCACAATGAAAGTGAAGCCAGCCTTTTGGGCTGAGTGATGCCTGTAACTGCCAGCTTTCACCCATTTCCCTGGTGGCCTGCATGACACAGGAGAGGCAGCCATAATCCCTCTGGGAGCAGAATTCCATTGGCCTGAGAACCACAGCCCCCTCCCCTGCAGCAGCTGCAGTATGACCCACCCAAGAAGAGTCTGAAATTAGACATGTTTAACCCTGTCCCCACCTGATGGTCTTTCTCTACCTGCCCTGATAGCCCCCAAAAAAGGACATAACCTCTTGGGAGCTCTAGGACCCCACCTACCACCTGATGCTCCCTATACTACCTCAGCTGATGCCCTCTTGAAAGTGCCACCTCCTGACTGGAGGCCAACCAACACAAACCTAGTGCAATAAACAAAACTACAACTAAGGACCCTCACAGACTCTGTTTCACTCCTCTGCCCCCTCCACCAGAGCAGGTGCTGGTGCCTACAGCTGAGAGACTTAAAGACGGTTCACATCATAGGACTCTGTGTAGGCAATCCCAGCCCAGAGCCTGGTAACTCTGCTGGGTGGCTAGATCCAGAAGAGAAATAACAATCATTCCAGTTTGGCTCTCAGGAAGCCACATCCCCAGGGAAAGGGGGAGAGCACTACATAAAAAGAGCACCCCATGGGACAGAAGAATCTGAACAGCATCCCTTGAGCCCCAAATATTTCCTCTGACATAGTCTACCCAAATAAGAAGGAACCAGAAAAAACAATTCTGGTAATATGACAAAACACGGTTCTTTAACACCCCCAAAAGATCACACTAGTTCACCAGCAATAGATTCAAACCAAGATGAAATCTCTGAATTGCCAGGAAAAGAATTCAGACAGTCAATTATTAAGCTTATCAAGGAGGAATCAGAGAAAGGTGGAGTCCAACTTAATGAAATCAAAAAAGTGATAAAAGATATAAAGGGAAAAATCTTCAGTGTAATAGATAGCATAAATAAAAAGCAATCACAACGTCTAGAAGTGAAGGACACATTTAGAGAAATGCAAAGTGCACTGGAAAGTCTCAGCAATAAATCAAACAAGCAGAAGCAAGAATGACAGAGCTCAAAAACAAGGTTTTTGAATTAACCCAATCCAATAAAGACAAAAAGCAAAAAACAAAAAAAAAAAAAAAAAGAATTTAAAAAATGAACAAAGCCTCCAAGAAGTTTGGAGTTATGTTAAATGACCAAACCTGAGAATACGGGGTGTTCCTGAGGAAAAAGCAAAATCTAAAAGTTTGGAAAACATATTTGAGGGAATAATCAAGGAAAAATTCCATGACTTAGTTAGAGATCTAGACATCCAAGTACAAGAAGCTCAAAGAAAACCTGGGAAATTTATCACAAAAAGATCATCACCTAGGTATAGTCATCAGGTTATCTAAAGTCAAGACAAAGGAAAGAATCTTAACAGCCATGAGTTAAAAGCACTAACTAGATAACCTATAAAGGAAAACCTATCAGATTAACAGCAGATTTCTCAGCAGAAACCTTATAAGCTAAAAGGGGTTGGGACCCCATTTTTAGCCTCCTAAACAGAACAATTATCAGCTGCATACAAGAATTCTGTATGCAGAGAAACTAAGCTTCATTAACAGAGAAAACGTAGTCTTTTTCAGATAAACAAATGCTGAGAGAATTCACCACTACCAAGCTAGAAATACAAGAACTGCTCAAAGGAGCTCTAAATCTTAAAACAAATTCTCAAAATACACCAAAACAGAACCTCCTTAAAGTATAAGTCTCACAGAACCTATAAACCACGCCCCCCCAAAAAAAAACCACAAGATATTCAGGCAACAAATAGCATGATGAATAGAATAGTACCTCACATCTCAATACTAATGTTGAATGTAAATGTCCTAAATGTTCCACTTAAAAGATACAGAATGGCAGAATGAATAAGAATACACCAACCAGTATCTGCTGTCTTCAAGAGACTCAACTAACACATAAGGACTCACATAAACTTAAGGTAAAGGGATGGAAAAAAATATTCCTTGCAAATGGACACCAAAAGCAACAGGGAGTAGCTATTCGTATATCCGAAAAAACAAATATTAAGGCAACAGCAGTTTAAAAAGACAAAGACAGATGTTATATAATAATAAAAGGATATGTCCAACAGGAAAATATCACAATCCTAAATATATATGCACCTAACACTGGAACTCCTGAATTAATAAAACAAATACTAGTAGACCTAGGAAATGAGATAGGCAGCAATACAATAATAGGGGGGACTTCAATTCCACTGACAGTACTAGACAGGCCATAAAGACAGAAAGTCAACAAAGAAACAATGGATTTAAACTATACCCTACAACAAATGTACTTAACAGATATTTACAGAACATTCTACCAACAACTGCAGAATACACATTCTATTCATCAGCACACAGAACATTCTCCAAGATAAACCGTATTATGGGCCACAAAACAAATCTCAATAAATTTAAGAAAATTGAAATTATATCAGGTATTCGCCCAGACCACAATGGAATAAAAGTGGAAATCAACTCCAAAATGAACCCTCAAAACTATGCAAATACATAGAAATTAAACAACCTGCTCCTAAATGATTGTTGGGTCAACAATGAAATCAAGGTGGAAATTATAAAATTCTTTGAACTGAATGATAATAGTGACATAACCTATCAAAGTCTCTGGGATACAGCAAAGGTTATGGTAAGAGGAAAATTCATAGAAGTAAGTGCCTACATCAAAAAGTCTGAAAGAGGACAAATAGACAACATAAGGTCACACCTCAAGGAACAAGAGAAACAAGAACAAGCCATACCCAAGCCCAGCAGAAGAAAATAAATAACAAAGATCATAGCAGAACTAAATAAAATTGAAACAAACAAAAAATACAAAAGATAAATGAAACAAAAAACTGGTTCTTTGAGAAGATAAAAAATTGATAGACCATTGGCAAGATTAACCAAAAAAAGAGAAGATCCAAATAAGCTTAACTAGAAACAAAATGGGAGATAATACAACTGATTCCACAGAAACACAACAGATCATTGAAGACTCTTATGAATACCTTTATGTGCATAAACTAGAAAACCTAGAGGAAATGGATAAATTCCTGGAAATATACAACTCTCCTAGATTAAACCAGGAAGAAATAGAAACTCTGAACAGACCAATAACAAGAAGTGAGATTGAAATGGTAATTTTAAAAATGCCAATTAAAAAAAAGTACAGGACCAGACAGATTCACTGCTAAATTCTATCAGACATTCAAAGAATAATTGGTGCCAATCCTAATGACACTATTCCACAAGATAGAGAAAGAGGGAATCCTCCCAAAATCGTTCTGTGAAGCCATTATCACCATAATACCAAAATCAGGAAAGTACATAACCAAAAAAGAAAACTACAGGCCAACATCCCTGATGAATATAGATGCAAAAGTTAAAAAAAAAAAGATACTAGCTAACCAAATCCAACAGCATATCAAAAAATAATTCATGATCAAGTGGGTTTCATACCAGGAATACAGGGATGGTTTAACATCTGCAAGTCAATAGATGTGATACACCACATAAACAGAATTGAAAACAAAAATCACATGATCATCTCAATAGACACAGAAAAAGCATTTGACAAAATCTAGCATCACCTTTTGTTTAAAACCTTCAGCAAAATCAGTATAGAAGGGACATACTTTAATGAAATAAAAGCCATCTACGACAAACCCACAGGCAACATAGTGATAATGGGGAAAAGTTAAAAGCATTCCCCCTGAAAACTGGAACAAAACAAGGA
The DNA here is from genome assembly GCF_007565055.1 of Rhinopithecus roxellana. Lineage (NCBI taxonomy): Eukaryota > Metazoa > Chordata > Mammalia > Primates > Cercopithecidae > Rhinopithecus > Rhinopithecus roxellana. The sequence continues at coordinate 38,189,053 of NC_044550.1, read as the reverse complement.
TGCCCACTCTCGTCACGTCTATTCAACATAGTACTGGAAGTCCTACTCAGAGCAATCAGACAAGAGAAAGAAATAAAGGACATCCAAATCAATAAAGAGGAAGTTAAACTGTCGCTGTTTGCTGATGATATGACTGCATACCTAGAAAACCCTAAAGACTCCTTCAAAAAGCACCTAGATCTGATTTTTAAAAACTCAGTAAAGTTTCAGGATACAAAATTAATGTACACATATCAGTAGCTATGCTATATAGCAACAGCAACCAAGCTGAGACTCAAATCGACAACTCAATCCCTTTTACAATAGCTGCATAAAATAATAAAATAAAATAAAATACTTAGGCATATACCTAACCAAGGAGATGAAAGACCTCTACAAGGAAAACTACAAAACACTGCTGAAAGAAATCATAGATGACACAAACAAATGGAAGCACATCCCATGCTCATGGATAGGTAGAATCAATATTTTGAAAATGACCCTACTGCCAAAAGCAATCTATAAATTTAATGCAATTTCCATCAAAATATTACCATTACTCTTCACAGAACTAGAAAAACCAATCCTAAAATTCATATGGAACCAAAAAAGAGCCCACAGAGCCAAAGCAAGACTCAGCAAAAAGAACAAACCTTGAAGCATCACATTACCCGACTTTATTCTATAAGGCTATAGTCACCAAAACAGCATGATACTGTTATAAAAATAGACACATAAACCAATGGAACAAAATAGAGAACCCAACAATAAAGCCAGATATTTACAGTCCACTTATCTTTGACAAAGCAACCAAAAAAAGTGGGAAAAGGATACCCTATTCAACAAATAGTGATGGGATAGTTGGCAAGCCACATGTAGAAGAAAGAAACTGGGTCCTCATCTCCCAACTTATATGAAAATCAATTCAAGATGGACCAAAGACTTAAATCTAAAACATGAAACCATAAAAATTCCAGAAGATAACATTGTAAAAACCCTTCTAGACATTGGCTTAGGCAAAGACTTCATGACCTAGAACCCAAAAGCAAATGCAATAAAAACAAAGATAAATAGATGAGACTTCATTGAGGTAAAAAGCTTCAGCACAGCAAAAAATACAATCAGCAGAATAAACAGACAACCCCAGAGTGGGAGAAACATTTTGCAATCTATAAATCTGACAAAGGACTAATAACAAGAATCTACAAGGAATTCAAACAAATCAGCAAGAAAAAAAAAATCCCATCAAAAAGTGGGCTAAGGACATGAATAGACAATTCTCAAAAGAAGATATACAAATTGAAAACAAACATGAAAAAATGCTCATAATCAGTAATTATAAGGGAAATGCAAATCAAAACCACAATGTGATACCACCTTACTCCTGCAAGAATAGTCATAATCGAACCGGACGCGGTGGCTCATGTCTGTAATCCCAGCACTTTGGGAGGCCGAGGTGGGCAGATCATGAGGTCAGGAGATCGAGACCATCCTGACTAACATAGTGAAACCCCATCTCTACTAAAACTACAAAAAATTAGCAGGGTGTGGTGGTGGGCACCTATAGTCTCAGCTACTTGGGAGGAGGCAGGAGAATGGCATGAAACCAGGAGGCAGAGCTTGTAGTGAGCTGAGATCGTGCCATTGCACTCCAGCCTGGGCGACAGAGCAAGATTCCATCTCAAAAAAAAAAAAAAAAAAGAATGGCCATAATAAAAAAAATCAAAGATAATAGTTGTTGGCGTGGATGTGGTAAAAGCAAACACTGTTACACTGCTGGTGGTAATGTAAACTACTGCAGTCACTATGCAAAACAGTGTGGAGATTCCTTAAAGAACTAAAAGTAGAACTACCATTTGATGCAGCAATCCCACTACTGGGTATCTACCTAGAGGAAAAGAAGTCATACAAAAGATACTTGCACATGCATGTTTATAGCAGCACAATTCACAGTTGCAAAAAATATAGAACCAGCCCAAATGTCCATAAATCAACAAGTGGATAAGAAAATTGTGGTATACATATATGTATACACATACATACACACATATACACACACACCATGGAATCACACTCAGTCACAAAAAAGGAATGAAAATAATGGCATCCACAGCAACCTGGATGAAATCAAAGACCATTATTCTAAGTGAAGAAATTCAGGAATGGAAAACCACACATCGTATGTTATCATTCATAAGTGGGAGCTAAGCTGTGAGGATTCAAAGGCATAAGGATGATACAATGGACTTTGGGGACTTGGGAGAAAGGGTGTGAGGGGGGTGAGGGATGAAAGACTACACATTGGGCACAGTGTATACCGCTTGGGTGATGGGCGCACCAAAACCTCAGAAATCCCCACTAAAGAACTTACTCATGTAACCAAACACCACCTGTTCCCCAAAAAATTATTGAAATTTTAAAAAAAGAATCAAAAAGAACAGAAGTCCTCCCTCCTGCCACCGCACTTCCTGCAGGTATCTAGGAGCTATAACACCGCCCTGTGTTCCATTAAGCCATCTTATAAGGATTTCCCTGGGGAGATTTTTCTTTGTGTCCTTCTGCTTTCTTTATCCAATTTTATGTTGTTGTTGTTAAGCATGCTTTTTAGTTCTTTAGCTTCATAAATAATAATGTGTTATTTTTTAAAAAGAAAAGCCTCACCACCAAAACCCAGGTTCCACACACCTACAATGTACCCACATTAAAACTGAAAAAGGAAAGAAAGAAAATCCAGGTTCTGGGACTAGAACACACTTGATTCTTCACCTTGATGTTTCTCTGTAAATACACCATTGGTCTATGTTTAAAACTGACCTAAGTTAGTATTTCTACAAGGATCAAGGAATCTTACTGCTATTATTTTTATGATGTGTTGAAAGAGGAAGGCGAAAAGATTAAAATCTTGTGGACAGATATGTTGTAGTAAGAACTGATTAAAAATTACTATTGTACAATTTGATAATATAATCTGATTACGGATTCTGTCTGTGATCCATAAAGGCAAGAGGCTACATTATTTCCACTCTTCATGGTGAGGAAAAGCTCATTTTAAAAGTTGTAAGCAAAAGAGAGGACTTAGGTTGACCTCCTGCTGAAGTTTGATCTACTTTCATTGATTCTGAACTTACATTAGTCCTTTCATTCTTCCATATATGAGCTCTATTAAATGCCCATTTCTCTGTCCAAGGGTCAGGGTGAGGCCTGGATATGTCCCAAATGGGATTTAGTCTGGGCATAGAAGCTCTTCTTTGTCACACATTCTCCCTTAGCAATGATGTCCTTGAGGGAGGATTGTTTTCCATGACTAGTGATAAAAGGTTCAAGCCTATACTCCTTACACTGAAAATCTGGAAAGAAGAGAATCAGAATAAACAGTGCAAAGAGAATTAACCTGAACTTTTCATTATAAAATAGTTAAAATAGCAAAATTTTCTTTCCATGAAAATCAAGACACTTTTGCTTATTTGTCTATACTCACTCACTGACTTAATTTGAAGAACAATCGAGGGAAAAAAAAGAAAAACCTAAACCTTAACTTTTTACCGTCAAATTGTCACACTAGATACAGCTCAGCCTCCACCCTTTTGAGAGCTACCACCAACTGAAGAAAGTAGAGATCTCTCAACAATTTCCTCTCTGATTCTTCCCCAAAAGAGCAAGTGTGATTATCTTTCAAAAGCAAATCCAGAACATAAACGTGGTCTACGAATGGTTCACTTTTTGTGGTCCCTTTTCTGATTCAGGAATCAGAGGTGGCTCATCAAATGAGGAAACAAAGAATGCTTTATTTCTCATATTATGCATCATTTTTAACAAAATCCATAGGAATGATGAGGATGAAGAAAAGAAATAGTCTAAACTCCTCTTGTCAACCCCCAAGTTCCCATCACCAGCACTAATGAACAGCTTTCTTGATCTCTCCAAAGTCAAAATGTCTTTGTCTACTTCTTGCTCCTGACATTGCTCCGCCTTCTCTGAGGGTTCTGGTCTCATGTGGGAAGCTGTGAAGCTCCAGCTCTTGCTGAGCATCTCAGACAGACTCTGGCTTTGCTGACAGTTCTTTAAAAAGACGGCCAGCTTTCCCTGCACAAACCTGGGGGAGACTGCAATTTGGAGCAAAAATGGATTTAGAACATTTAATTCTGATATTTTGCTCCTACACAACTAGTCAAGTCAAAAAATTAAATTTTTTTAAAAAAATTAACCAGTACTGTATGTAAATTTTTTCCATGACAGCCTATGGAGGTGATAGGATGAAGTGAATAGGTAAAAGACCTAGGATTTGAATAGGATTGAGGAATGGAGGGGAAAAAAGTGTCTAAACATTTCATGGTTTCATTTTAGGCCAAACCAGAATTTCCCGTGGGTTACAGTAGCTTTCTCAAAATGGCCACACACAAAAAATGAGTTGATTGCTTTTATGGATTAAGGGCAGGCAGCAGCAGTACAATTTCACTGGGTTTTTCCTACCAAAAACCTGGAGAAAATATCTCCCTGACATTACCAAGCCCTGTGAGCAGAAAATTCCACTGTCTTACAATCCAGGCATCACTGGAGTGAAACCTCAGAACCCGAGCCCAGAAAACATTTCTGGCAGTGATAGCAGGAGAGAACATCAAACCCAAAATAAGCAACAAATTTATCTGGGAAGCATTCCAACACCCAGATTCAGAGAGAAAGGGATCATTTCAAATATTCTGAATGGGAGTTGGATTCTTATAGAGTGTTTAAGGATTTCAAAGTTACATTAAATATAATCTCTGTTTTACACTCAGACTCTCTCAAAGATCCTAACTCTCTGGCCTTTAGAAAGGAACACCTCCCATAGACAGAGGCTGCTGGTGCAAACCTCCTTCCCTTGCCACGCAGAGGCTCCTCCTGCTCCAGGCTATGCAGTAATGGGCTCTGCAGAGCCTCTGCTGGAAATTATCAAGGATTTGTCACAATCAGCACACCAGGGTTTCTAATTTCAAAGTGCAAATTTATTTCCAGCATTTTAAACAACTGCCTTTTCAAACTTAAAGTCTATTTAGGACATATCAATCTTGAAAAATACTAGGGATAAAGGAAAATGGCTATGAAACTAAAATGATTTTTAGGAGAAAAGATTTAAAGGGAAGCTTATTTGACTTTCTCCATTTAAGAAAGTTCCTGTGCTAGAGAAAAAATGAAGGAAGACTCCGGGTGAGGGTTTTTGTCCCATCTCAACTCCCACAAATATCAGTGAGGATTTTGCTTTACCTATTTATAATAAGAACAGATAATGCCATAATCCTTCAAAATCAATATCTGATTGCAACATGTCCCTTGTCTTAGATTTTCGGCTGGGGTCATTGCTTACTTCCTCAAGGAAGGCTCACAGAATCTCCTAACCCTTAAAACTAAAAGTCCATGCACTGCTGAAAGAAGAGGAGTCACATAGTTATCTAGTCCCATGAAGTCTATTCCTGCCCCAAAGAAAATTCACCACACCCCCTTTCCACACTTGCCACAAACTCTGTGGTTTGTTTTCTCCAGTGTCCCAGTGGATCCAGTGGGCCCAGGACCTCTCTAGCTTCTGCATAGAAACTTGGAAGGAAGGTGTAGAATGTGCTTTCCACATGGAAATGGGATGATGTCTAGGCAACAAGAACTTCCTCTCTTCTTTCACCACAGGTCTGAAGCATTTGCCCTCAGCCCCTCTCTCCTCCAAAGTGAAGTCAGCCTGAAAACATGGAACAGGAGAAAATGTCCACCTCAAAGAAATGGGCAAACTGGCATCAGAAACATTTCTATAAACTTATATTATGTGAGAAATGGGCCATTCTGCATGTTTAATAAGAGCAACAGAAGACATGTTTTATTCTTGTAAACTTCAATTAAACTTGCCATTAATTTTTGCTCAACTAGGCTGAAGAAGACAAAATTTGTGTCCCCCAAGTCTCAAGGGAGTCATGGATGCATCATAAAGGAAAGTCAACCTAGAATTTCTCCAGGGATAGATCATCTCCCTCTTTGTAGAAATTCTAGTGGAGGAATTTCCTCCCTTTCCAAATACTATAGGGCGTCATGCGGCTCTCTGTTAAGCTGGAAGCAGAGAATCCAAGGGACTACACTTGTTGGTCCTCCACTCTAGGTATACATTAGAATCATTAGAATCCCCAGGGGAGATTGTTTTCAATACCAGTGCTGGGGGCCCCAGAAAATTAAATCAGACTCTCTAGAGGCAGGAAGAACTGCTGATTGAAAGTAATTGGAATGGTCAATTCTTCTCATATCTAAAATATAAAAGTCACTGTGCTCTCCAATAACATCTTTCTTTCTTTCTGTAGCACTGTAAGAAAAAAAACATTCACCACAAATCGCAGCATTCACATCACCACAAATCATCCCGCCTGACCTATCAGCTCAGCCCTGTTTCTTCTAAGGAGGCGGCGTTCTGATGAATGTATATTTACTTCTCCCCGTCCCTTTCCTATAAATATATTTTTAAAGGTATATGCAATGTATATGTAGCCTCAGGCTCTTAAATTTTACTGGTAGAGTAAAATTACTGGGTGAGTAAAGCTATTAGACCTAAGGTTATAAAATTTCCCTACACCTAGGACAGGTGAATTTCTCTTGTCTTCCCAGCAAGCAAAGGAAATTGCGTGGCTTTACCAGTTTCCTATTTTTCCTCAAACCTTAACCCAGGTATCTGTTATGGGCTGAACTTTGTTCCCCCAAAATTATATACAGGATTGAAGCCCTAACCCCCAGGACCTGAGAATGTGGCTGCACATATTTCAGATAGAGACTTTAAAGTAGTAAAGATAAATTGAGCTCCTATGGGTGGATTCTAATCCAATGTGGCTGGTGTTCCTATAATAAGAGGAAATTAAGACACAGACACATAAAGAGGGAAGACCAGGTGGGGACAAAGGGAAAAGATAGTCATCCACAAGCCAAGGAGAGAGACTTAGAATGAAACTAACCCTGCCAACACCTTGATCTTAGACCTCCAGCCTCCACAACTGTGAGGAAATACATTTCTGTTGTTTAAGCCATCTAGTCTGGGGTATTTATTTATTTATTTATTTATTTTTGAGACTGTAATGAAACTGAGTCTCACTCTGTTGCCCAGGCTGGAGTGCAGTGGCATGATCTTCGCTCACTTCTACCTCCACCTCCTGGGTTCAAGTGATTCTTGTGCCTCAGCCTACTGAGTAGCTGGGACTACAGGCGTGAGCCACTACACCCAGCTAATTTTTGTGCTTTTAGTAGAGACGGGGTTTCACCGTGTTGGCCAGGCTGGTCTCGAACTCCTGACCTCAGGTGATCCACCTGCCTCAGCCTCCCAAAGTGCTGGGAGTAGAGGCATAAGCCAGAGTGCCCAGCCTAGTCTGGGGTATTTTGTTATGGCTGCCCCAGCAAACTCATACAGACCTCTTAGAACAAAATCTCCTTCCTCTTTCTTTTGCTCCCTCCACAGCCTCCCCAATGTGCCAGGACTTTGTTTTCTATTAGGTTGTCTGTCATGGCTCAGGAGAAAACACACAAACTCTAGATATCCTAGAGAAGCAAGACAAGATTTTGCTTCCCCAATTACTGGCTTTTTTTCTTCTCTTTGGCATTCCTCTGGGGGCGCAAGACCTCAGTAAGGTAGAATAATGAGAAATATTTTGCTGACATAAAAATATATGAGAACTACGCTGTAACAGAGGTAGGAACCACAGACCTGGGTTCAAAGCAGGAGACCATCGCCTAGAGATTCATCACCAATGACAAGGAGCAAGGTGACTCAGAAGCTTACAACCACTGGAGAGAACTGAAATCAAATTATTGTGTTTATTTCATCTTCTCTCCTCTCTGGGACACATACTGAGTAAAGACTAGATATCAATCAAACCTGGAAAATATTCCCATAATCTATTGAAAAGATGAGATGTGATTTCTGGTCCAAGATGGCCAACTAGACGCAGTCAGGAGGAACATCTGGCACCAAGCAACTGAGATATCAGAAAGACTGGTGCACTCCTAGCAGATCTTCAGAGGGAAGGCATTGAGAACAGACAGAAGGAAGACACAGGGGATGGGCTGAAGGGGGAGTAACCTGGGAACCCTATACGGGGCTACCAGGCACTGGGACTCATTCCTGACTCCCAGTGACTCTTGCAGAGGGGGTGTGTTGAACAGACAACGAACAACCCACTCTCGCCATGGACCTCTGGAAACCTGGCAGAAGGAGACTCCTTGACCACTACAGACACTTGAATTGGAAGGGAAAGAGAAGTGGTAGGAGCAGAACTCCAGTCAGGGCAGAGGCCAGAGGGTTTACTGTGGGAGTGTCTGTGGTTGATCATGGCCAGGAATGCTCATCCCCCTAGGCTTGACTTGCTCCTGTAAGCGACTTTAGACTTTAGCCCTGAAGGAACTGTTGGACCTGAACTCTGAAGGGCAGTCTTGCCCATGAGATGGGGCCAGTCTGACCTGAGCATGCCTTGGTCTGCTGGGCTTTCCAAGGGCCCCAGCCACACTGCACCTGCTTGCAGAGCAGCCTCCAGGTACCTCCTGAGGGCTGCCATCATAGCTCCTGCACAGGCAAGCCAACCCTGACTGATAGAGTGCTCTAGCAGAGAAGCCCCTGTGGACATACGCCAGCCTGCCCATACTGTCCCCACACTGCAACCTTCCCCATGCTGCCCTGCCTTCAGACACTTTCCCATGGCTAACCCCTGTCCATCACTTTGCCAGTGTATGTGTGTATGGGCAGACTTAGCCTTCCCTTCCCTGCCAGTACACATGTGCAAGTGAATCCTGCCATGCCACTTCTGCTGGTGTATGTGCCCTCACCCCCACTTCGCCTGCTGCACTGCCATTGTCATCAGTGCATTGGTGGAAATAGAGCCCACCAGACCCACCCCCACCAGTGCCTTTCCCCGGTGCCAGGGCCACCAGAATGAAACTAGGCATAGAAAACAGTGAACTTGCCCCTAGTCCTGAGCAGACCCTGCCGCCAGCATGAATGTACACAAAAGGTGCACACAGTTACTCACCCACCAGCACCTCACCCCTGTGCTAACACCACCACCAGTGTGAATCCCTGCACAGTTACCAGGGGCTCCTTGACCCCATGAGCTGTACTGCCACCACCACTTCTGTGAACATCTGCACAGAGGCTGGCACCCCGGCATCTGCTAGCACCCTGCCACAACCAATGAACATGAACCCTGCCACACTGCCACTGCTGCTGCTGCTGGCATGTGTGAAGGAGGAAAAACAAGAACAGAGTTTACTGCCACCACACTACAAAGTGTTTTGGGTGGCACACCCATCAGAGTATTGTGACCAGTGGTCCGGGAGTACCTCAAGTCCTCCAACCCATTGGGTTCCTAGCCTCAAGGAGCCAAAGATCAAAGCTTGATTTGATACCAATCCCCCAGAGTAAGAGCACACAGCCCAGTAGTCCTGAGCTGAGCCTTGGCCCCCTAAACTTTTCCACTGATGAAGCCACTTGACTGAATCCACCTTATACCACATTCAAACAACCAAGGTCATGCAACAAAATAAAAGAAAAAAATTCATCTGAAGGACAGCAACTTCAAAGACTGAAGGAACAGTCCTCTGCTCTGGGAGCTCCTAGGGGATTCTACCACATCCCTGTTATTCTGTGACCTCCAGGAAGTATTGACATTAAGGGATGTGGCCATAGAATTATCCCCAGAAGGGTAGGACTGTCTGGACACTGCTCGGCAGCATTTGTATAGGGATGTGATGTTAGAAAACTACAGAAATATGGTCTCCCAGGGTCTTGCTACCTCTAAGCTAGACTTTATTACCTGTGTGGAGCAAAGAAAAGAGCCCTGAAACTTGAAGAGACAGGAGACAGCAGCAAAACACCCAGATTTTTTGAGCAAGGCCAACTGCCTCTCTAGATTCCTCCTCTCTGGGCAGAACATTTCTGAACAAAAGGCAGCAGCCCCAGTCAGGAAATTATAGATAAAACCCCCATCTTCCTGGGACAGAGGACCTGGGGGAAGGGGAGATTATGGGTGCAGCTTCGGCAAATGTCCCTGTCTGACAGCTCTGAAGAGAGCAGTGGTTCTCCCAGCACAGCGTTCAAGCTCTGATAAGGGACAGACTGCCTCCTCAAGTGAGTCCCTGACCCCCGTGCCTCCTGACTGGGAGGCGCCTCTCAGTAGGGGCCGACAGACACCTCATACAGGAGAGCTCCGGCTAGCATCTGGTGAGTGCCCCTCTGGGACAAAGCTTCCAGAGGAAAGATCAGGCAGCAATCTTTGCTGTTCTGTAGTCTCTGCTGGTGATGCCCAGGCAAACAGGGTCTGGACTGGACCTCCAGCAAACTCCAGCAGATCTGCAGCAGAGGCGACTGACTGTTAAAAGGAAAACTAACAAACAGAAAGCAATGGCATCAACATAAACAAAAAGGACATCCACTCAGAAACCCCATTCAAAAGTCACCAACATCAAAGACCAAAGGTAGATAAATCCATGAAGATGGGGAGAAAATAGCACAAAAAGGCTGAAAATTCCAAAAACCAGAACACCTCTTCCCCTCCAAAGGATCACAACTCAGCAGCAATGGAACAAAACTGGATGGAAGATGAGTTTGATAAATTGACAGAAATAGGCTTCAGAAGGTGGGTAATAACAAACTCCTCCAAGCTAAAGGAACATACTCTAACCCAATGTAAGGAAGCTAAGAACCTTGAAAAAAGGTTAGATGAATTGCAAACTAAAATAACAGTTTAGAGAAGAACATAAATGACTTGATGGAGCTGAAAAACCTAGCACACGAACTTCGCGAAGCATACACAAATATCAGTAGCCGAATCAATCAAGCAGAAGAAAAGATATCAGTGATTAAAGATTACCTCAATAAAATAAAGCAAGAAGACAAGATTAGAGAAGCAAGAGTGAAAAGAAATGAATAAAGCCTCCAAGAAATATAAGACTATGTGAGAAGACCAACTCTATGTTTGATTGGTGTACCTGAAAGTAATGAGGATAATGGAACCAAGCTGGAAAACACTCTTCAGGATATTATCCAGCAGAACTTCTTCAACCTAGCAAGAAAGGACAACATTCAAATTCAGGAAATACAGAGAACACCACAAAGATGTTCCTGGAGAAGAGCAATCCCGAGACACATAATCTTCAGATTCACCAAGGTTGAAATGAAGGAAAAAACGTTAAGGACAGCCAGAGAGAAAGGTCGGGTTACCCACAAAGGGCAGCCCATCAGACTAACCGCAGATCTCTCTGCAGAAACCCTAAAAGCCAGAAGAGAGTGGGGGCCAATATTCAGCATTCTTAAACAAAAGAATTTTCAACCCAGAATTTCATATCCAGCCAAATTAAGTTTCATAAGTGAAGGAGAAATAAAATCCTTTACAGACAAGAAAATGCTGAAATATTTTGTCACCACCAGGCCTGCTTTACAAGAGCTCCTGAAGGAAGCCCTAAACATGGAAAAGAAAAACTGGTACCAGCCACTGCAAAAACATACCAAATTTAAAAGACCTTCGATGCTAAGAAGAAACTGCATAAACTAAAGGGCAAAATAACCAGCTAGCATCATAATGACAGGATCAAATTCACACATAACAATATTAACCTTAAATGTAAATAGGCTAAATGTCCCCAATTAAAAGACACAGACTGGCAAATTTGAAAAAGAGTCAAGATGCCTCAGTGTGCTGTATTCAGGAGACCCATCTCACGTGCAAAGACACAAATAGACTCAAAATGAAGGAATGGAGAAAGATTTACCAAGCAAATGGAAAGTAAAAAAAAAAAAAAAAAAAAAAAAAAAAAAAAGCAGGCGTTGCAATCCTAGAATATGATAAAACACACTTTAAACCAACAAAGTTCAAAAACACAAAGAAGGGCATTGGATAGCAGTAAAGGGATCATGCGACAAGAAGAGCTAACTATCCTAAATATTCATGCACCCAATACAGGAGCATTCAGATTCACAAGGCAAGTTCTTAGAGTCCTACAAAGAGACTTAGACTCCCACACAATAATAGTGGGAGATTTTAACACCCCACTGTCAATATTAGACAGATCAATGAGACAGAAAATTAACAAGAATATCCAGGACTTGAACTCAGCTCTGGACCAAGTGCACCTAGTAGACATATACAGAACTCTGCACCCTAAATCAACAGAATATACATTCTTCTCAGGACTACATTGCATTTATTCTAAAATTGACCACATAATTGGAGGTAAAACACTCCTCAGCAAATGCAAAAGAATGGAAATCATAACAGTCTCTCAGACCACAATGTATTCAAGTTAGAACTCAGGATTAAGAAACTCACTCAAAACCGCACAACTCATGGAAAATGAACAACATGCTCCTGAATGACTACTGGGTAAATAACAAAATGAAGGAAGAAATAAAGATGTTCTTTGAAACTAATGAGAGCAGAGACACAACATACCAGAATCTCTGGGACACAGCTAAAGCAGATTTTAAAGGGACATTTATAGCATTAAATGCCCACAAGAGAAAGCAGGAAAGATCTAAAATCAACACCCTAGCGTCACAATTAAAAGAACTAGAGGAGCAAGAGCAAACAAATTCAAAAGCTAGCAGAAGACAAGAAATAACTAACATCAGAGCAGAACTGAAGGAGATAGAGACACGAAAACCCTTCAAAAAATCAATGAATCCAGGGGCTTGTTTTTTGAAAAGATCAACAAAATACATAGACCACTAGCCAGAATAATAAAGAAAAAAAAAGAGAAGAATCAAATAGATGCAATAAAAATAATAAAGGGAATATCACCATCGATCCCACAGAAATACAAACTACCATCAGAGAATACTGTAAACACTTCTATGCAATTAAGCTAGAAAATCTGGAAGAAATGGATAAATTCCTCGACACATTCACCCTCCCAACACTAAACGAGGAAGAAGTAGAATCCCTGAATACACCAAAAACAGGTTCTGAAATTGAGGCAGTAATTAATAGCCTACCAACAAAAAAATTCCAGGACCAGACAGATTCACAGCCGAATTCTACCAGAGATACAAAGAGGAGGTGGTACCATTCCTTCTGAAACTATTCCAAACAATAGAAAAAGAGAGAATCCTTGCTAACTCATTTTATGAGGCCAGCATCATCCTGATACCAAAGCCTGGCAGAGACATAACAAAGAAAGAAAATTTCAGGCCAATATCCCTGATGAAAATCAATGCAAAAATCCTCAAGAAAATACTGGCAAATTGAATCCAGCAGCACATCAAAAAGCTTATCCACCATGATCAAGTCGGCATCATCCCTGGGAAGAAAGGCTGGTTCAACATACGCTAATCAATAAACATAATCCATCACATAAACAGAGCCAATGACAAAAATGACATGATTATCTCAATAGATGAAGAAAAGGCCTGCAACAAAATTCAACAGCTCTTCATGCTAAAAACTCCCAGTAAACTAGGTATCAATGGAACATATCTAAAAATAATAAGATCTATTTACAACAAACTCACAGCCCAAATCATGCTGAATGGTCAAAAACTGGAAGCAATCCCTTTGAAAACCAGCACAAGACAAAGATGCCCACTCTCACCACTCCTATTCAGCATAGTATTGGAAGCTCTGGCCAGGGCAATCAGGCAAGAGAAAGAAATAAAGGGTATTCAATTAGGAAAAAAGGAAGTCAAATTGTCTCTATTTGCAGGTGACATGATTGTGTATTTAGAAAACCCCATTTAAAAAGGAAGTCAAATTGTCTCTATTTGCAGATGGCATGATTGCGTATTTAGAAAACCCCATTGTCTCAGCCCAAATTCTACTTAAGTTGCTGATAAGCAACTTCAGCAAAGTCTCAGGATACAAAATTAATGTGCAAAAATCACAAGCATTCCTTTACATCAATAATAGACAAACAGAGAGCCAAAACATGAGTGAACTCCCATTCACAATCGCTGCAAAGAGAATTAAACACCTAGGAACACAACTTACAAGGGATGTGAAGGACTTTTTCGAGGAGAACTACAAACCACTGCTCAAAAAGTAAGAAAGGACACAAAAGAATGGAAAAACATAGGAAGAATCAGTATTGTGAAAATGGCCATGTTCCCCAAAGTAATTTATAGATTCAATGCTATCCCCATCAAGCTACCATTGACTTTCTTCACAGAATTAGAAAAAACTACTTTAAATTTCATATGGAACCAAAAAAGAGCATGCACAAACAAGAAAATCCTAAACAAAAAGAACAAAGCTGGAGGCATCGTGCTACTTGACTGCAAACTATACTACAAGATTACAGTAACAAACAGCCTGGTACTGGTACCAAAACAGATATATAGACCAATGGAACAGAACAGAGGCCCCAGAAATAACACCCCATATGTACAATCATCTGATCTTTGACAAAAACAAGCAATGGGAAAATGATTCCCTATTTAATAAATGGTGTTGGGAAAACTGGCTAGCCATATACGGAAAGCTGAAACTGGATCCCTTCCTTACGCCTTACACAAAAATTAACTCAAGATGGATTAAAGACTTAAACATAAGATCTAAAACTATAAAAACCTGACAATAAACCTAGGCAGTACCATTTAGGACATAGGCATGGGCAAAGACTTCATGGCTGAAATACCAAAAGCAATGGCAACAAAAGCCAAAATTGACAAATGAGATCTAATTAAACTAAAGAGCTTCTGCACAGTAAAAGAAACTGTCATCAGAGTGAACAGGCAGCCTACAGAATGGGAGAAAACTTTTGCAATCTATCCATCTGACAAAGGGCTAATATCCAGAATCCACTGGGAACTTAAACAAACTTACAAGAAAAAACAAACAACCCCATCAAAAGGTGGGTGAAGGATATGAACAGACACTTATCAAAACTAGACATTTATGCAGCCAACAAACATATGAAAAAATGCTCATCATCACAGGTCATTAGAGAAATGCAAATCAGAACCACAATGAGATACCATCTCATGCCAGTTAGAATGGCAATCATTAAAGAGGAAACAACAGATGCTGGAGAGGATGTGGAGAAATAGGAACACTTTTACACTGTTGCTGAGAGTGCAAATTAGTTCAACCATTGTGGAAGACAGTGTGGTGATTCCTCAAGGGTCTAGAACTAGAAATACCATTTTATCCAGCAATCCCATTACTGGGTATATACCCAAAGAATTATAAATCATTCTACTATAAAAACACATGCACACATATGTTTATTGTGGCACTGTTCACAATACCAAAGACTTGGAATCAACCCAAATGCTCATCAATGATAGATTACATAAAGAAAATGTGGCACATGTACACGATGGACTACTATACAGCTATTAAAAAGGATGAGTTCGTGTCTTTTTCAGGGACATGGGTGAAGCTGGAAACCATCATTCTCAGCAAACTAACACAAGAATAGAAAACCAAACACTGCTTGTTCTCACTCATAAGCAGGAGTCGAACAATGAGAACATATGGACACAGGGAGGGAAATGTCACACACTAGGACCTGTTGAGGGATGGGAGCCTGGGGCAGGGATAGCATTAGGAGAAATACCTAATGTAGATGATGGGTTGATGAGTGCCACAAACCACCATGGCACATGTGTACCTATTTTACAAACCTGCCCATTCTGCACATGTACCACAGAACTTAAAGTTTAATAATAATAAAAAAAAATGGCGGCCAGGCACAGTAACTTGCACCTATAATCCCAGCACTTTGAGAGGCCGAGGCAGGTGGACCACCTGAGGTTGGGATTTCAAGACTAGCCTGACCAACACAGACAAACCCCATCTCTACTAAAAATACAAAATTACCCAGCACTTTGGTAGGCCGAGGCGGGTGCATCACGAGGTCAGGAGATCGAGATCATCCTGGCTAACACGGTGAAACCCCATCTCTACTAAAAATACAAAACATTAGCTGGGCGTGGTGGCGGGTGCCTGTAGTTCCAGCTACTTGGGAGGCTGAGGGTGGAGAATAGTGTGAACCCGGGAGGAGGAGCTTGCAGTGAGCCGAGATTGTGCCACTGCACTCCAGCCTGGGTGACAGAGCAAGACTCCATTTCAAAAAAAAAAAAAAAAAAAAAAAAAAATTAGCCGGGCATGGTGCCACATGCCTGTAATCACCACTACTTGGGAGGCTGAGGCAGGAGAATCACTTGAACCTGGGAGGCAGAGGTTGCAGAGAGCCAAGGTCACACCATTGCACTCCAGCCTGGGCAACAAGAGCAAAACTTTGCCTTAAAAAAAAATAAAAAATAATAATAGTAATAATTGAAGGAACATCAGCCCACAAATTGAGGAAAAAACAGTGTAATAACTCCGATAACTCAAAAAGCCAGAGGGTCTTCTTTGCTCCAAACCATCACACTGGTTTTCCAGCAAGTGTTCTCAACTGGGCTGAGAATGCTAAAATGATTCAGAATACAGATAGGAATGAAGATCATTGAGATTCAGGAGAACATGGAAATCCAATCTAAGGAAGCTAAAAATCACAATAAAATGATGCAGGAACTGACTGATAAAAGAGTCCTTATAGAAAAAAAAAGTGAACAACCTGATAGAGCTGAAAAACATTCTACAAGAATTTCGGAATTCAATCACAAGTGTTAATAGCAGAATAGATCAAGCAGAGGAAAGAATCTCAGAGCTTGAAGACTGTTTTTCTGAAATAAGACAGACAAGAATAAAGAGAAAATAATGAAAAGGAACTAACCTCCAAGAAATATGGGATTATATAAAGAGACCTAATCGACAACTCATTGGTGTTCCTGAAAGAGATGGGAAGAATGGAAGCAACTTGGAAAACATATTTCAGGATATCATCCATAAGAACTTCCCCAATCTAGCTAGAGAGGCCAAAATTCAAGTTCAGGAAATACAGAGAACCCCTGCAAAATACTGCACAAGGAGATTATCCCCAAGACACTAATCATCAGATTCTCCAAGACTGAAATGAAAGAAAAAATGGTAATGACAGCTAGAGATAAAGAACAAGTCACCTACAAAAGGAAGTCCATCAGACTAACAGTGGACCTCTCAGTAGAAGCCCTACAAGCCAGGAGAGACTGGGGGCCTATATTCAGCATTCTTAAAGAAAAGAAATTCCAACCGAGAATTTCATATCCAGCCAAACTAAGTTTCATAAGCAAAAGAGAAATAAGATTATTTTCAGACAGGCGAATGCTGAGGGAATTCATTACCATCAGAGCTGCCTTACAAGAGCTCCTGAAAGGAGCACTAATATGAAAAAGAAAGACCATTAGCAGCCAGTACGGAAACACACTTAGTACACAGAGCAGTGACACTATAAAGCAATCACACAAACAAGTTGGCACAATAAACAGCCAACAACATAACAACATAATGACAGGATTAAATCCATACATATCAATACTAACGTTGAATGTAAATGGGCTAAATGTCCCAATTAGAAGGCACAAAGTAGAAAGCTGGACAGAGAAGCAAGGCTCAATGGTATGCTGTCTTTAAGAGACCCATCTCATATGCAATGACACCCATAGGATCAAAGCAAAGGGATGGAGAAAAATCTACCAAAAAAAAAAAGCGGAAGTTGCCATCCTAATTTCAGACAAGACAGACTTTAAATCAACAATGATCAAAAAAACAAAGAAAGACATTAAATAATGGTAAAGGCTTCAATTCAACAAGAAAATCTAACTCTCCTAAATATATTAGGTGAGTGCAGAAGTAATTGTGGTTTTTGCATTGTTGGAATTTGCATTTGAATTGGAATACATTCTTAAGTAAATGTGGTCATGTTATACATCATTTTAATGGGCATTTTTCCCTTTTTTCTTTTTTTGCTAATGACTTATTACTGTTTATTTTAGACTATGGAAATGATATTAGACAAATGGCAAATTCAAGTGATTTTCTTATTCTAGTTAAAAATGGGTCATAAAGCACTGAAGACAACTCACAGTAACAACAATGCATTTGGCCCAGGAACTGCTAATGAATATACAATGCAGTGGTGGTTCAAGAAGTTTTTCAAAGGAGTCTTAAGGATGAGGACCATAGTGGCAAGTCAGAAGTTGACAACAACCAATTGCGAGCAATCATTGAAGTTGATTCTTTTACAACTAAGTGATGACCAGCTCAGTGGTTGGACTTAGATGAAGCTCCAAAGCACTCCCCAAAGCCAAATTTGCACCAAGAAAAAGGTCATGGTCACTGTTTGCTGGTCTGCTGCTGGTCCTCCACTACAGCTTTCTGAACCCTGGCAAAACTATTACATCTGAGAAGTATACTCAGCAAATTGACAAGATGCACTGAAAACTGCAATGTCTGCAATGCCTGAGATTGGTCAACAGAAAGGGCCCAATTCTTCCCCATGACAAAGCCCAATGGCATTTTCCGTAATCAATGTTTCAAAAGTTGAACAAATTGGACTACGAAGCTTTGTCTCATCTGCCATATTCACCTGACCTCTTGCCAACTGACTACCACTTCTTCAAGCATCTTGATAACTTTTTGCGGGGAAAACACTTCTACAATCAGCAGGATGCAAAAAGTCCTTTCCAAAAGTTCATTGAATCCTGAAGCATTGATTTTTTATGCTGCAGAAATAAACAATTTCTCATTGGCAAAAATGTGTTGATTGTAATGGTTCCTAATTTGATTCATAAAGGTGTGTTTGAGCCTAGTTATAAGTATTTAAAATTCATGATCCAAAACTGCAATGACTTTTGCGCCAACCTAAATATATGCACCTAACACAGGAGCAACCAGATTTATAAAGCAAGTTTTTAGAGACCTTCAAAGAGATTTAGACTCCCACATAATAATAGTGTGAGAGACTTTTTACCCCACTGACAGTATTAGATCATCAAGGAAGAAAATTAACAAATATATTCAGGACCTGAACTCAACACTGGACCAAATGGATCTGATAGACATCTACAGAACTCTCCACCCCAAAACAACAGAATATACATTCTTCTCATCTGCACATGGTACATACTCTAAAGTCAAAAATACAATTGGATTTAAGGCAATCCTCAGCAAATTCAAAAAACCAAAATTATACCATCCATACTCTTGAACCACAGCATGATAAAAATAAAATTCAGTATGAGTAAAATTATTCAAAACTATAAATTTACATGGAAATTAAACCATCTGTTCCTGAATGACTTTTAGGCAAATAGCAAAATTAAGAGAGAAATCAAAAATTTCTTTAAAACTAATGATAACAAAGATACGACATACCAGAATCTCTGGGACACAGCTAAGGCAGTGTTAAAAGGGAAATTTATAGCACTAAATGTCTACATCAAAAAGTTAGAAAGATCTTAAATCAACAATCTAATGTCACAACTAAAAGAACTACAGAAATGAGAGAAAACTAACTCCAAAGCTAACAAAAGGCAATAAATAATTAAAATCAGAGCTGAACTGGAGATTGAGACACAAAAAAAAATTCAAAAGATCAGCAAAGCCAGGAGTTTTGTTTTGTTTTTGCAAAAATTATAAGAGAGATAGATCAATAGCTAGAGTAACAAAGAAGAAAAGAGACAAGATCCCATTAAACACAATCAGAAACAACAAAGGGGATATTACCACTGATCCCACAGAAATAAAAATAACCATCGCAGACTATTATGAACACCTTTAGGCACACAAACTAGAAAATCCAGAAGACATGGATAAATTCTGAGACACAGACACCCTTCCAAGACTGAACCAGGAAGAACCTGAATCCCTTAACAGACCAGTAATGAGCTCCAAAACTGAATCAGTAATGAGCCTACCAAACAAACAAACAAAAGGCCAAGACCAGACAGATTCACAGCTGAATCTGTACAAAGAAGAGCTGCTACCACTGCTACTGAAACTATTCCAAAAAGCTGAGGAAGAGGACTCCACCCCAACTCATTCTATGAGGCCAACATCATCCTGATACCACAGCCTGGAAGAGACACAACAGAAAAAGAAAACTTTAGGCTAATATCCTTGATGAACATTGATGCAAAAGTCCTCAACAAAATACTAGCAGACCAAACTCAACAATGTTGAAAAGCTAATCCACCACGATCAAGTAAGCTTTATTCCCGGGATACATGGTTGGTTCAACATACCCAAATCAGTAAATGTGATTCATCATATAAACAGAACCAGACAAAAACCACATGGTTAATCTCAGTAGATGCAGAAAAGGCTTTAGATAAAATTCACCATCCACTGATGTTAAAGACTTTCAGTAAACTGATATTGAGGGAACATACCGCAAAATAATAAGAGCCATCTATGATAAACCCACTGCCAACATCATACTGCATGGGCAAAAGCTGGAAGCATTCCCCTTGAAAACCCACACAAGATAAGGATGCCCTCTCTCACGACTCCTATTCAACATAGTATTGGAAGTCCTCTCCAGAGCAATGAGGCAAGAGAAAGAAGTAAAGTTCATCCAAAAAGGAAGAGAGGAAGTCAAACTAGCCCTGTTTGCAGATGACATGATTCTATTTATCTAGAAAATCCCATAGCCTCGGCCCAAAAGCTCCTTAAGCTGATAATTTCAGCAATGTTTTAAGATACAAAAATCAACATACAAAAATTACTAGCATTCCTGTACACCAACAACAGCCAAGCCAAGAGCCACATCAGAAACACAATACCATTTACAGTTACCACAAAAAGAATAAAATACCAACCGGGCGCAGTGGCTCACAGCTGTAATCTCAGCACTTTGGGAGGCCAAGGCGGGCAGATCACCCAAGGTCAGGAGTTCGAGACCAGCCTGGCCAACATGGAGAAACCTTGTCTTTACTAAAAATACAAAATTGGCTGGGCGTGGTGGCACATGCCTATAATCCCAGCTACTAGGGAGGCTGAGGCAGGAGAATCACTTGAACCTGGGAGGCGGATGTTGCAGTGAGCTGAGATCATGCCATTGCACTCCAGCCTGGGCAACAAGGGTGAAACTCCACCAAAAAAAAATAGTAATAATAATAATAAAATACCTAGGAATTTAGCTAACCAGGGAGGTGAAAGGTCTCTAAAATGAGAATTTCAAAATGCTGCTCAAAGAAATCAGTGATGACATAAACAAATGGAAAAACATTCCATGCACAAGGACAAGAAGAATTAAAATGTTAAAATGACCATGCATATGGTATGTCTTTTCATTTTTCCTGATTCTCTCCCTTCTTCCACCCTCTACCATCCAATAGGCCCCAGTGTGTTGTTCCCTTCTATGTGTCTATGTAGCTCCCATTTAGCTCCCACTTTATTTAGCTCCCATTTATGAGAACATGTGGTATTTGGTTTTCTGTTCCTGCATCAGTTTGGTAAGGATAATTGCCTCCAGCTCCATCCATGTTCCCGCAAGGGATATTATCTTTTTCTTTTTTATGGTTGCATAACCTCATAAAGGTTCCTGAGTCCCATACATGGTTTTGTAGCACTGGAAAAAAATCACTGAATTAAGTGTCTTTGATTTTACCCTACTTCAAAATTTATAAGTTGTATTTCCACAGTTTACTTCAATAGCATACATCTGTTTGCTGGCAAAAGACGAGTCATCTGGGTCAGAGGCAAAGGACTCTCTTATTTCCAGCACAGCAGGCAGCATGATATTCGTGTTTACATCAATTCACTTTGCCTCTCATGTTCATTGGGGCTACATGGAATGGCACAAGTGGATACTGTACCTGCAGTGGGTTTGTATCACAGTTGAGGAGCCCCAATCTTAGGATGTCCCAATATTTTAAAGAGGCTACAAGAAAACCTCCCCAACATTTGTCCAGGACAACATTTGTCCTGCCACCATCTTTATTATATTGAGCAGCAAACAAATCTTCTCTATGCCCCAGAGGGATGCAGTGTCTCTATCTTCCAACACTGCCTGCTATACAAACATCCTTGAAAAATCAATCATCCAGAACAAAAGCTATCAGTGCCTTTACTCATAAGACACTAGAACACAAGAAATCATGGGGTAGAGAATTGTCTACCAACATTGACTTTCCTATAGGAATAACTGATATCTCTTCTGTGACCCGTGTGAACTGATAATCAAAGACCAGAAAGCAGCCCTCTGTCCCTATTGCCTTTGTCTGTAAAATGGGGGAACTATAGCACAGTCCGAGAGGGGACAGCTTGGTTAGCAACTATGCTAAAAGCAGAGAGATTAAGTAAAAGTCTGAATACTTTGAGTAGTAAGATATTACTTTCTTCTTTCAGCTACTACCAGACTAAAAACCAGGCTTAACCCCAGACAGGACACTTGATGATGACTCTATGAAAAAAAAAAAAAAAAAAATATATATATATATATATATATATATATATTTCTAAGAAAAAAGACGTTCAGAAATTGACATTTGATAAATGTGTACCTCTCCTAAGAAATGGCTACATTTCTGCCCCCAAATCTTGCAATGAACGGAAAGTACCACCCCTCTCCCTGACGTGACTTCTTAGCTTTGTTTTGTTTGTTTGTTAGCTTGTTTGTTTGAGACGGAGTCTCGCTCTGTCTCCAGGCTGGAGTGTAATGGCACAATCTTGGCTCACTGCAACCTCCTGCCTCAGTCTCCCAGATAGCTGGGATTACAGGCACGCACCACCATGACCAGCTAATTTTTGTATTTTTAGTACAGACGGGGTTTCACCATATTCACCAGGATGGCCTCGATCTCCAGACCTGGTGATCTGCCCATCTCAGCCTCTCAAAGTGCTGAGATTACAGGCATGAGCCACCGCACCCAGCAACTTCTTAGTTTTATATTGCTCAATAGGCATGGACAGCCAGGAATGACCTTCCTCTGAAAAAAATCCTTAATATAAAAGAAAGAATAGAAATAAATAAACAGAAACAGGAACTCAGAAGACACAAAGATCATGCAGGGAAACAGAATAAACTTTTTAAAGTTATAATTAAGAGTTCCAATTCTAGGAAGATGGAAGACATACTTTTTCCTATTCTTCCTGCTAAGTACAACTAAAAGTCCTGGACATTATTCATTTTAAATTCCAGGTCTGATCATTCCAAAATCTCTGCCATATTTGAGTCTGGTTATGGTGCTTACTGTGTCTTCAAACTCTGTGGGGGACAGGGGAAGGGAGTTTGGTCTGCAGGTTTTGGCTTTTTGTGTTTTGGGTTTTTGTGTTTTGTTTTGTTTATCTTTTGTATGCCTTGTAACTTTTTGTTGAAAGCCAGATGTGATGTACTAGATAAAAGAACAAAAGTAATAGACTTTTAGTGTGATGTTTTATCTGGCTAGATGTTAGATTGCGTTTACTATTTGCTGTAGCTATACATTTTGAATATTAAAATTTCCTCTGGTATTTTAGCCTCCCCTATTGTCTTTGGGTTTCCCTAGAGATTTTTGCTTAAATAAGGCCTGAAGTATGCAGTTGTAATTTCCTTTTGTTATATGAGTCTTGTTTTTGTGGTGGTAAGGTATGGGAGGAGGGAAATCATTCTGCAGTCTTACAATCAGGTCCCTGTCTTTTAATGAGCCTGTGTCCCTGGGCTGGGACCTTCATCAGTGATTCTCCATTTTGTTTTCCCCCACCCCTTCCCCTCACACCCAACTCAGGTGATACAGCAAGGCTAGAGAGGGTTAAATTTGGCAATTTCCCTTCCCTCAGGTTAGGCTCAGTCAATTAATGTTGGTAAAATAGTTTCATTGAAGCAGGGCCTTCTTAGGAAGAAAAGAATGCTCTGGACATAGTTTTAAATGGCCTAACTTCAAGCCTATGCACAAACTAAATGGAGGTCGTAGAGCAGCAAATCTAGTCTCCTCCCTTCTGTTCAATCACTCCTTCCTTTAACAGCTCCAGTACAACAAGAGAAACAAGGGAGTGTGTTGGGAAGTCTAAGCCATGGTACCTTTAGAAACAGCAATATTGATGACAAAGACCCCTTAGAAAATACTGTAAACCACATTCTCCTTTCCCTAGAATTCTCAGAAGAAAAGGGATGGTAAGACATCCAATTAACCTGATGGAAAACATTTTTACAAGCTGCTATTAGAATGAAAGAGGCCATTTCAAACATGTTTAACAAAGAGCAAGAGTCAAATTGGACTCCTGTGATTTTCAAAACTCTATTCCTGTTTTCAGACTTAATTACTTTATACTTGGGCTGAATTAGGAAGTTCAGTTTTCTGTCCATGGGTCTAAAGTCAGAAGGAAACACTCATGATTCCTTTGGCATAGGAGACACATTTAATATCCTTAAGAAATTCCTACGGATTATCCTAAAATAGGGGTAATTTGGAGCTCTGGGAGTATCACTAGAGTCAGTTATATGAGAGAGGCAAGGACTACTAAACACATAAAGACTGTCAAAGTCATCTAGAAACCATTTCTGCAATTGTCATTCAGGGCAAAAAAAGACTATTTCTTTTTATTTATTTATTTATTTTTTATTTATTTATTTATCTACTTTTTGAGATGGAGTCTCACTCTATTGCCTAGGTTGGAGTGCAGTGGCACAATCCCAGCTCACTGTAACCTCTGCCTCAGCCTTCCAAGTATCTGGGATTACCCACCACCATGCCCAGCTAATTTTTGTGTTTTTAGTTGAGACAGGTTTCACCATGTTGGCCAGGCTGGTCTCAAACTCCTGACCTCAAGTGACCTGCCTGCCTCGGCTTCCCTAAGTGCTGGGATTACAGGTGTGAGCCACCACGCCCTGTCAGAAAAGGCTATTTCCAATTTGAAATGGAATAGCTGATATTGTAAATAATTTTTTTACTTATATTTTTAAGCTGCTTCTCTGGGTAACTGTGGTTACAACAGAGGAGAAAACTAGTTTGTTCCAGGGACAGGAATGGGAAGGAAACTTGCCATTCATTGAAAATATCTTTGTACTTTTGGAATTGGTACCATATGCATCCATTAACTACTCTAATTATTTATTAATTATTCAAAAATAAATACATTTTATGAAAAATGTGGGGGAATTATTATTATTATTTTACAACCACACTAATTTTAGGAGCCCAGTTATTTGTGCCACAAGCCAGAGCGGAAGCTTGAAAGTATCACAAGGAAAAACTGTTCAGGATTCATCTGGGAGGTTAGGGAGGTCATATCTCCCCAACTTTGCAAGAGTCACTAAAGACTTTATCTTCTCTTATTCTGGCTGTGCAGGGTTCAGTACTGTGCCCTGATGAGTTGAAATATTGAAAGCAATACCACAGGCTAAAATCACGAGGGTATTTTCTTCAAGTTAAAACATTTTAAATAATCAATTTTAACTTGCCAATAAAGAAAGCAAAAAGTAGAGCTCACCATGCTACTGTCCACTTCACTAAATTCACATAGTATCTCAACTTTAAAGTACACTGAAGAGAAAGTATGTTTAACATCCTAACAACAAAAATGTAACTACATGACAAATCAACCCCTATCCTCTTAAGAAAGTTGCCCTCTAACTGGGGAAATGGAAGGGTATGAATGGTGTCTGAATTACATCATTCCCAAGTACAGCATAAACATTGTATAATATTTTCTTTCATTTAGATGTTTTGCTTGGTCTTATTCTTAGGCAACTGGTTTTCAAGATGGCACTCTTATGAACTGTCTGCCCTGGGATGGGATCAGTGACCTCCCAGAGAGAGTAACAACTGAGGAAGTAAAGGATTCCAAATCTGCCAGCTGATCATCTCAATTTAAAGCAAAACAGAGGAGAAAATGGGTAATAATTTCCAAAAACGAAAGGCCAACCCAGGCTAAGAGCATAACACGTACCACCTCCTACCCAGCAACTCTGAAACATGGAATAGAAAGACACATGTTTTTGTTCTCCCAAAACAGGTTGAGGTGGAGTTCCAGAAAATGTTTTCATGCTCTTGTTGCCTCCTCACAGGCCTACTGCCCTGTTAGTAGAGAAAGACAGTCTCTCTCTTTACTTTTTGTCCCCTTTTACTTTCTTAAGCCCAGTGAAATGATATTCATTTGAGCACACACCACTTCTCATATCCTAAACCTTACTTCTCTAATGTCTCCAAGGACGAAACTTCTCTTACTTTTCTCTTTCTCCTAACCCCATGCCCTAGCTCCCTCTCAGGTTCTCCCTCTGTGGCAACTATGGGTCCTGTCCACGCAGAGTGTTCCAGACTCTGTCGCCTGAAGAAATTCTTAACAACAGGATTTTTAAATCCTAAGGTACCAAAAGAGAAGAGGAAAGAAATGACAGACAACAGGCACAGTGGATTAGACTTTATTCAAGAAGGCATGGGATGCTCCTCCTTGGCAACTCACAGGAGTTAGTGACCTGCCTTAGCAGCTGGAAGTCAGTGCCAGAAAAATGTGGATTCTAAAAAAGAATCCAGTGATCGAGAGGTGGGATGATGATGATTCACAGAAAATGGTGGTAATAACAGGAATTTTCTAGAATTTTCCCTGCAGTGCACCTCCTGAGAGACAAGTAACTGGAAATATTTAACCAGCCCCAAGCCCTTGCTACTTTCAATTTATTGTATGTGACTAAAGATTCATAAGGAGAAAAGGGCTAGTGAGGGCCATACAGGATTAAAGGAAGGTTGAGAAAATATGAGGGGTGAGAAAAGAAATAATCAGAATGTCTTTTCTCCTGCTGACAACAATGATGTTCAAACTCCTGAAGAATCTGTGAGCGTCTCCTCTCAGCCTTCTCCCACCAGCTCCCCTACCTCAGCCTGAGTGGGAGCAGGAGGGGGCAGGTCGCAGGGAGCAGCAGGGTAGGGTCTACAGGCACCCTGAGGGCATTAGATGCCCTTTTCCCAGGGAGTCCAAGTGACCTCTGTTTCACACATAATGGAAAGAAACCCAGTGGGCAATTTTCCTGGGAACAAAGAAGTTAAAACCATATGCGCTTTCCCTCCTCAATTTCTACATTTAGAAGAAATCATTCTATTCCCTGTGATGACTTCTTTTCAGGTCAGTAAAGGGTCTCCTCTGTAAAATGGAAAAGGTTATGATTTCATCTCATGTGAGCTTAGAATAATTCTGAATGGTAGGAAGTACAATTTCACCCTCTTTTTGCAGATGTGTTTGCCCACAATGAAACCAGTTTTACTGTTCAACTGTTTACGTGTATTGACAACATCTCATTTTTTAAAGAAAAACAAGGAAATTGTTCTAGTCCACCTTAGATTTTATTTCAAACCTTGCTAATAATAACAAGTTACTTGAGGGTATAGATTTGATATTAAAATGGTTAAAAAGGAGTTCCCCAACTTGAGCCCAAGTGAGAGGGAAGAAATGGGAATATGTGCCCCCAGAAAGATGAGTCGAATTGGCAAGAGTGTCCTACCATTGAAGAAAGCCTGGAGCACAGGGAGTAACTTCCATCTCAAGTGTAACAATACTTTTCACAGATACTACTGTTTTCCCACTGAGACCTGTAGAGAAAAGAAGTGGGAGCTCTCAGAGCAGCATGTTAAAAAAAAGCAAATTAAAACTTTTCAAATGATCAGACGGAACAGGTGACACCTGAAGACTAGAGCTCCTGTGGCTAAGTGCAGAGACACAACCAGCTTCCTGGGCCCCCAGCTTCTAAGGGGCACCAAACCACCTCCCCACCACTGAGAATAGCCCAAAAGGGAAAAGGTTTTACCTGCCAGATGGCATCTCAGGAAGCATACAGGACAGGGTTAAACAGGTAAACCCCAGTTTGCAGTGAATGCAGTGAGACTCACAAAAGGGCATGTTTGAGTGACAGCCCTGCTTGAGGGAAGGTGCCTGTAACTGCAGGGCTTGTTTGTGGATTGTTGCAGATACATGTAGGGCCAGAGTTAAGTTGCCTTAAATAAGAAAGAAAAGTTTGAGCCCCACTCCTTCGTTTTCATCCTTCCCAAATACTGCCCTACAAGATTCAGCCTCCCCTCTAAATAAGCACAGCCTGAATATTTCTTGCTTAAGTATTCATTTAGAGGGGTACCAAATTAATAGCTTAAGCTTCCCACATGAATTTGTATTATCCTAATCAAAGACAATAGTGTTTTAAAAGAGAGTCAGGACCAATATTCCATATTCAACAAGTACTTACAGAGAGAGAAAGAGAGAGCAAGGGAGGGAGGGAGGGAATAAGACGAAAGGGAGAAAGGAAGGCCAGGAGGGAAGGCAAGAGGGAGAATTCAAAGTTGACTCTAAGAAGGTTTTGGGTCTGAGACACTGGAAAGATGGAGCTGCCATCAACTGAAATGGAAAAAAATAATCAAGTAAGGCAGGTTTGAGAAGACGAGTAGCTCCATCTTGGATGTGTTGAATTGGAGATGTCAAGACAGTCACCAAAAGAGCCTGAGAAGGCAGCTAGAAGCCTCGAACTTAACATATTCAGAACCAAACTCTTGCATTCATTATTTCTCATTCCCCGTCCAAAGCATGTCTTTGCCGTCTTCCACTGCTCAGACATGACAATTCTATTCAGCTAGTTGCTCAGGCCAAAGACCTTCAAGTCATCCTGGACTCCCTCTTTCTGTCACGTATCCACACTTAATCGTCTACAAATATTATCAGATCTACTTTGTAATGTATTCAGAATCTAATTGCTTCTTATTTCCTTCAATGCCACTATTTCAGTCCAAACCACCATCTTTTATCTATTAAAACTAATATTAGGCTAAAACCAACATTTAATGAGCTCCTGGGATAAACAGTAAATGTGGTATTTGATCACAAAGATTACTATTTTACCTTTATTATTTAAAAATCTAGTAGTCAAAGTTTTAAAGTTTGATATATAAGAATAATAATTTGTTGGCACTGATAGAGTGCTCTTATAGTCACTATAGCGTACATTTACAATCCCGAAGGGATCTCACTTTGAACTAAGTGTGATTGAGAGAGAAAGTAATTTGAAGGCAAGTGTTTCCATTTTAGGCACTGTGATACTGACATTACCACTACGGCTTTCCTTCCTTTCTAATAGCTCACATGGCTAGAGATTTATCTCCTCCTCTACTCCTGGCTTTAATGGCTTGATTTATAGTAATGACACATGTCATTGAACCAATCTTGCAAACTCTGGGCATTGTTTGAAGAAGATGTTTTCTGACCATTTTCATAAGGCTGTTGCCCTTGCTGATATCTGATATTTCTAATATTTTTGCATGAGTTTACTGTTTCACACAATCTGTTTTTAAAAACCTGTCCTTAAACCTTGGATCTAGAAATGTGGCAACAGGACAATGCCATTTTCTTTCAAAATAACGAAGTTAGGCTGGGTGTGGTGGCTCATGCCTGTAATCCCAACACTTTGGAAGTCCGAGGTGGGCGGATCATGAGGTCAGGAGATCAAGACTATCCTGGCTAACACGGTGAAACCCCATCTCTACTAAAAAAAAAAAAAAAATTAGCTGGGCGCGGTGGTGGGTGCCTGTAGTCCCAGCTACTTGGGAGGCTGAGGCAGGAGAATGGCATGAACCTGGGAGGTGGAGCTTGCAGTAAGCCGAGATCACGCTACTAAACTCCAACCTGGGTGACAAAGTGAGACTCCATCTCAAAAAAAATAAAATAAAATAAATAACAAATTTAGCTCTGACTTTTCATCTGCATCTCAGTTTTTAACCACATGAACACCCATCTCAGCACCTTCTCTGTAGTCAAATGCTAGAGGACAATGTACGGTATCATGTAAGAAATATTTGCACATGCAAGATATTTCAAACCAATAATTTCCTCAGTGAGCTCCAAAAGCAAACTACTTTCTGGTCAAACAAACCACTGACTGTTAGTAAGTCCTGTTGTGTTGATATTTTTGTCCATCAAATGTAATATTAAACCTTTCTTTTATTCAAGTAGCCCTTTCAACATGTGTAGTTACTATCCCATCATATTGGAACACCTTGATAAGTCCTGCCAAGACAGTTCAAAAATTTCTTGAAGGTCATAAAACTTGTCTTTGGCTAAAGAAGAACATCAACAGTGACCCATTCTCTGCTGCTTAGGGATTAATAATCTTGTTATATTCTTCTGTGCTATAATTACTTTCTAAACACACAACTAAAGGATGTGAACAAAATACTGATTGTGGTTCCTAAATTACACATAGCCTTCACTACATTTGCTCTATTGTCAATATCAATTACATAATAATTTCTTTTCTCTATTCAATAAATATTTCTTCAATCAGATTCACTCTGTTGTTCACTGTAAGAGACCCAACATCTCTCAGCAAGCTAGTAAACAGGAACAGAGTTGAATTTATCATGACTCTGCCAGGCTGTCATACCCAAAAAAAAAAAAAAAAAAAAAGACATCTAGTTCTCTCTGCATGCCCAAATTTTTGATGTATGATTTACAAAAGTAGTATATTTAATTATGTGACTGCCTTTGTGTTCAAAGGAGAATAGAATTCAGGAAGAAATTTTTAGTATGTATTTTTTAAAAGGAACTTTTATCTAAGATTCACTTGCATACCTCAAAAATTCTTCATCTTTAACTATTGAAAATTGTAGTCAAGCTTTAACAAGTGTTTTAACTATTATTTTATTTAAATGTTTAATCTTCATAGACTCATAACTATAAGGATTCATATTCTGAAAAGATTCTAACAGAGTATGTATTTTTAGATTAGTTATGTGACCAAAATATATTTCAAGACTCTCCATTTTCTGCAATACTTTATTTTCTTCATATTCTTTATTATGTCTTTATTGCAAACTATGTTTTAATCTAAAAATATAAACAATCGAACTCCTGGACACAGAGAGTATAAGGATGGTTACCAGAGGCTGAGAAGGGTAGTAGTGGGTGGGAGTGGAAGGATGGTTAAAAAAAAAATAGAAAGAATGAACAAGGCCTACTATTCTATAGCACAACAGGGTGACTATAGTTAATAATAACTTAATTGTACATTTTAAAATAACTAGAAGAGTGTAATTGGATTGTTTGTAAAGTAAAGGATAAATGCTTGAGGGGGTGGATACCCCATTCTCCATGATGTGATTATTACACATTGCATCCTATATCAAAATGTCTCATGTACCTCATAAATATATACACATACTGTGTACCCACAATAATTACAAATAATTTTTTTCTCTCTCTCTAGATTCCTCCTCTCTGGGCACGGAATCTCTGAAAGAAAGGCAGCAGCCCCAGTCAGGGGCTTATACACAAAACTCCCATCTCCCTGGGACACAGCACCTGGAGGAAGAGGTGCCTGTGGGCACAGCTTCAGCAGACATAAACATTCCTGCCTGCTGGCTCTGAGGAAAGCAGCAGATCTCTGAGCACAGCACTCAAGCTCTGTTAAGGGACAGATTGGCTCCTCAGGTGGGTCCCTGACTGCTGTGCCTCCCAACTAGCAGACTTCTCCCAGGAGGTGTCGACAGACACCTCATACAGGAGAGCTCCAGCTGGCATCTGGTGGGTACCCCTCTGGGATGATGCTTCCAGAGGAAGGAGCAAGCAGAAATCTTTGCTGTTCTGCAGCCTCTGCTAGTGATACCCAGGCAAACAGGGTCTGGAGTGGACCTCCAGAAAACTCCAGTAGACCTGCAGCAGAGGGGCCTGACTATTAGAACAAAAACTAACAAACAGATAGGAATAGCATTATTATCAATAAAAAGGAAGTCCACACAAAATCCCCAGCCGAAGGTCAACAGCAGCAAAGACAAAAGGTAGATAAATCCATGAAGAAGAGGAAAAATCAGTGCAAAAAGGCTGAAAATTCCAAAAACCAGAACACCTCTTCTTCAAATAATCACAACTTCTTGCCAGCAAGGGAACAAAAATGGATGAGTTTGAAGAATTGACAGAAGTAGGCTTCAGAAGGTGGATAATAACAAACTCCTCTGAGCTAAAGGAGCATGTTCTAACCCAATGCAAGGAAGCTAAGAACCTTGAAAAAAAGTAAGAGGAATTGTTAACTAAAATAATGACTTTAGAGAAGAAAATTAATAACCTGATAGAGCTAAAAAAAATACACCACAAGAACTCCGTGAAGCATACACAAGTATCAATAGCCAAATTAAGCATGAGAAAGGAAATCAGACATTGAAGACCAACTTAATGAAATAAAGCATGAAGACAGAATTAGAGAAAAAAGAATGAAAAGGAATGAACAAAGCCTCCAAGAAATGTGGGACTTTGTGAAAAGACCAAACCTACACATGATTGATGTACCTGAAAGAGACAGGGAGAATGGAACCAAGTTGGAAAACACTCTTCAGGATATTATCCAGGAGAACTTCCCCGACCTAGAAAGACAGGCCAACATTCAAATTCAGGAAATACAGAGAACACCACAAAGATACTCCTCGAGAACAGCAACCCGAAGACACATAATCATCAGTTTAACCAAGGTTGAAAGGAAGGAAAAAATGTTAAGGACAGCCAGAGAGAAAGGCCGGGTTACCCACAAAGGGAAATCCATCAGACTAACAGTGGATCTCTCTGCAGAAATCCTAAAAGCCAGAAGACAGTGGGGGCCAATATTCAACATTCTTAAACAAAATAATTTTCAACCAAGCATTTCATATCCAGCCAAACTAAGCTTCACAAGTGAAGGAGAAACAAAATCCTTTACAGACAAGCAAATGCTGAGGGATTTTGTCACCACCAGGCCTGCCTCACAAGAGCTCCTGAAGGAAGAACTGAATATGGAAAGGAAAAACAGGTACCAGCCATTACAAAAACATACCAAAATGAAAAAGACCATCGAAACTATGAAGAAATTGTATCAACTAATGAGCAAAATAACCAGCTAGCATCTTAATGACAGGATCTATTGGGGGAACCCACTGCCAATATTTCAGTGTAGGTTCTTTGTATTTTCCATAAGTGTTGGCCAGCTGAGAAATAAAGAGAGACAGTACAAAGAGAGGAATTTTACAGCTGAGCCACCAGGGGTGACATCATATATTGGTAGGACCATGATGCCTGCCTGAGTCTCAAACCAGCAAGTGTTTATTAAAGGTTTCAAAAGAGGAGGGAGTGTAAGAACAGGGAGTAGGTACAAAGATCACATGCATCAAAGGGCAAAAAGCAGAACTACTAATAAGAGTCTAACAAAGATCATATGCTTCTGAGGGAACAAGGCAAAGGGCAAAAGCAGAACTACTAATAAGGGTCTATGTTCAGCAGTACACATATTG
Organism: Rhinopithecus roxellana; assembly: GCF_007565055.1. Lineage (NCBI taxonomy): Eukaryota > Metazoa > Chordata > Mammalia > Primates > Cercopithecidae > Rhinopithecus > Rhinopithecus roxellana. The sequence goes on along the minus strand of NC_044550.1, from coordinate 38,156,028 downwards.
TCTTGGTAAACATCTTAAACAACAGAAAACAGGGTTCAAGAGCAGAGAACTGGTCTGACCACAAATTTACCAGGGCAGAGTTTTTCCCCACCCTAGTAAGCCTGAGGTACTGCAGGAGACCAGGGTGTATCTCAGTCCTTATCTCAACTGCATAAGACAGACATTCCCAGAGCAGCCGTTTGTAGACCTCCCCACAGGAATGTATTCCTTTGCCATGGTATTAATATTAATATTCCTTGCTAGGAAAAGAATTTAGTGATATCTCTCCTACTTGCACATCTGTTTATAGGCTCTCTGCAAGAAGAAAAATATGGGTCTTTTTGCCCAATCCTGCAGGCAGGCAGACCTTATGATTGTCTTCCCTTGTTCCCTAAAAATTGCTGTTATTCTGTTCTTTTTCAAGGTGCACTGATTTCATATTGTTCAAACACACATGTTTTACAATAAATTTGTACAGTTAACACAATTATCACAGTGGTCATGAGGTGAAGTACATCCTCAGCCTATGAAGATAACAGGATTAAGAGATTAAAGTAAAGACAGGCATAAGAAATTATAAAGGTATGATTTGGGAACCGATAAATGTCTATATTAAAATGAAATCTTCACAATTTATGTTCCTCTGCCATGGCTCCAGCTGGTCCCTCCATTCAGCATCCCTGACTTCCCTCAACAAGGATCAAATTCACACATAACAATGTTAACCTTAAGTGTAAATGGGCTAAATGCCCCAATTAAAAGACATAGACTGACAAATGTATAAACAGTCAAGATCCATCAGTGTGCTGTATTCAGGAGACCTATCTCATGTGTAAAGACACAGATAGCCTCAAAATAAAGGGATGGAGGAAGATTTACCAAGTAAATAGAAAGAAAGAAAAAAAGTAGGGGTTGCAATCCTAGTCTCTGATAAAACAGACTTTAAATGAACACAGATAAAATAAGACAAAGGAAAACATCACATAATGGTAAAAGGATCAATGCAACAAGAAGAGCTCCCTATCATAAATATATATGCACTCAATATGGGAGCACCCAGACTCATACAGCAAGTTCTCAGAGACCTATAAAGAGACTTAGACTCCCACACAGTAATAGTGGGAGACTTTAACACCCCACGGTCAATATCAGACAAATCAACAAGGCTTAAAATTAACAAGGATATTCAGGACTTGAACTCAACTCTGGCCAAATGGACCTAATAGACATCTACAGAACTCTCCAGCTCAAATCAACAGAATATATATTCTTCTCAGCACCACATAGCACTTATTCTAAAATTGATCACATAATTGGAAGAAAAACACTCCTCAGCAAATGCAAAAGAAAAGAAATCATAACAAACAGTCTCTCAGATCACAGTGCAATCAAATTAGAACTCAAGATTAAGAAACTCACTCAAAACCACACAACTATATGGAATATGAACAACTTGCTCCTGAATTGCTACTGGGTAAATAATGAAATGAAGGCAGAAATAAATAAGTTCTTTGAAACCAATGAGAACAAGGACACAACATACCAGAATCTCTGGGACACAGCTAAAGGAGCGCTTAGAGGGAAATTTATAGCACTAAGTGCCCACGTGAGAAAGCGGGAAAGATATAAAATTGACACCCTAACATCACAATTAAAAGAGCTAGAGAAGCAAGAGCAACAATTTCAAAAGCTAGCAGAAGACAAGAAATAACTAACATCAGAGTAGAACTGAAGGAGACAGAGACGTGAAAACCCCTTCAAAAAATCAATGAATCCAGGAGCTGATTTTTTGAAAAGATTAACAAAATAGATAGACAACTAGCCAGACTAATAAAGAAGAAAAGAGAGAAGAATCAAATAGACAAAATAAACAGTGATAAAGAGGATATCACCACTGATCTCACAGAAATATGAACTACCATCAGAGATTACTATAAATACCCCTATGCAAATAAACTAGAAAATCTAGAAGAAATGGATAAATTCCTGGACACATACACTTTCCCAACACTAAAACAGGAAAAAGTCGATTCCCTGCATAGACAAGTAACAAATTCTAAAATTGAGGCAGTAATTAATAGCCTACCAGCCAAAAAAAGGGAAGGACAAATGGATTCACAGCCAAATTCTAACAGAGGTACAAAGAGGAGCTGGTCCCATTCCTTCTGAAACTGCTCAAGGAAATAAGGAAAACAAGTGGAGAAACATTCCATGCTAATGGGCAGAAAGAATCAACGTCATGAAAATGGCCATACTGCCCAAAGTAATTTACAGATTCAATGCTATCCCCATCAAGCTACCATTGACTTTCTTCACAGAATTAGAAAAAACTACTTTAAATGTCATAGGGAACCAAAAAAGAGCCCGTATAGCCAAGGCAATCCTAAGCAAAAAGAACAAAACTGGAGGCATCACACTACCTGACTTCAAACTATACAGCAAGGCTACAATAACCAAAACAGCATGGTACTGGTATCAAAACAAATATGTAGACCAATGGAACAGAACAGAGGCCTCAGAAATAATGCCACACATCTACAACCATATGATCTTTGACAAATCTGACAAAAACAAGCAATGGGGAAAGGATTTCCTATTTAATAAATGGTGTTAGGAAAACTGACTAGCCATATGCAGAAAGCTGAAACTGGGTCCCTTGCTTATGTTTTATACAAAAGTTAACTCAAGATGGAGTAAATACTTAAGTATAAGACCTGAAACCATAAAAATCCTAGAAGAAAACCTAAGCAATATCATTCAAGACATAGGCATGGGCAAAGGCTTCATGACTAGAACACCAAAAGCAATGGTAACAAAAGCTGAAATTGACAAATGGTATCCAATTCCAATTAAACTAAAGAGCTTCTGCACAGAAAAAGAAACTATCATCAGAGTGAACAGGCAACCTACAGAATGGGAGAACAGTTTTGCAATCTATCCATCTGACAAGGGGCTAATATCCAGAATTTACAAGGAACTTAAACAAATTTACAAGAAAAAAACAACGCCATCAAAAAGTGGGTGAAGGATATGAACAGATACTTCTCAAAAGAAGACATTTATGCAGCCAACAAAGATATGAAGAAAAGCTCATCACTGGTCATTAGAGACATACAAATTAAAACCACAATGAGATACCATCTCATGCCAGTTAGAATGGCGATCATTAAAAAGTCAGGAAACAACAGATGGTGGAGACAATCTGGAGAAATAGAAATGCTTTTACACTGTTGGTAGAAGTGTAAATTAGTTCAACCATTGTGGACGACAGTGTAGCAGGTCCTCTAGGATCTAGAACCAGAAATATCATTTGACTCGTCAATCCCATTACTGGGTATATACCCAAAGGATTATAAGTCATTCTGCTATGAAGACACATACACACATGTGTTTATTGCAGCATTATTCACGATACTGAAGACTTGGAACCGACCCAAATGCCCATCAATGACAGACTGAATAAAGGACACATGGCACATATACATCATGGAATACCATGCAACCATAACAAAGGGTAAGTTCATGTCCTTTGCAGGCACATGGATGAAGCTAGAAACCATCATTCTCAGCAAACTAACACAGGAACAGAAAACCAGACACCACATGTTCTCACTCATAAGTGGGAGTTGAACAATGAGAACACATGGACACAGGGAGGGGAACATCACACACTAGGACCTGTTGTGTGGTGGGGGGTTAGGGGAGTGATAGCATTAGCAGAAATACCTAATGTAGATGACAGGTTGACAAGTGCAGCAAACCACCATGGCATGTGTAGACCTAAGTAACAAACCTGCACGTTCCGAACATGTATCTCAGAACTGAAAGTATAATTTAAAAAAAAAAAAGAAGCATAGGTAAAATACATATTGTGGATGACAAAATCATGTTTAGATGTGTAAAAACCTATTGTAAGAGAATAATACAGTATAGGGTAGCAAAGAATTCGAGTGCATAAAAATACATAAAATAAAATTTTTTTAAAAAATTATTTCTTATAAATATTGGTGAGCGTGATTGAGTCCTTTATCACTGTGAAATTTTGAGTTGCTAAAGTTAACATTCTGCTTTTAATCTATCCTCATAAGATGTGAAGAAATCCCAAATAAAACACTCATGGATTAAATGGAATTAAGTAACTTAAATACAACTTTTAAAAATTATTTTGCTTAATGGCATAATACTAGTACAGATGCTGCTGTAGTTATGACGTGGTTATGTTTTGATAAATTTGTTGTAACTTGAAAATATTGTTAAGTCAAAGACGCATTGAATACAGCTAACTTATCAAACATCATAGCCTAGATTATGCTACCATTAATGTGCTCAGAACACTTACATTAGCCTATGGTTGGGTAAAATCATCTAACACAAGTCTATTTTATAATAATGTGTTTAATATCTCATGTAATTTATTGAATACTGTACTGAAAGTGAAAGATGGAATGGTTGTATGGGTACTTGAAGTACGATTTTCACTGAATATATATCACTTTAGTACAATCATAAAGTTGAAAAATCTTAAGTCAAACAGTCATAAATTACGAACCATCTGTATACAATCTACAAATATTAGAATAATGATATAACCTAAACATCCTCATTATTATTACTATTACTACTACTCTTACTAAGTAGAGTAGATTATAATATTCTCCAAAATGTTATTATTGATATTTATTAATACATTTTAATAAACATTTGTTGTAGAAAATATACACTATTCTACCTAAAATTATGGAATTAACACACTCTCATTATTTATATTTGTAACCTATTTCCCTATTGAAATATTTGAAAGCAGTTTTTTATAAATAAAATTAACCGCTTGGATCACCATCATTAATTATTATGGTATTTTAGTCTCATTAGTAATAATTGTGTATTTATACTTGAATCAACTGAGAGAATTTCAGCATATTAAGCACACAATGAAATTTTCCCTCCAAAAGACCCTTGTCACTATTTGATATTGATTTTCATATACACAATAAGTCTGAAATTCATACCTTCTTAAATTACTAACTTAGTTTTCCTCACTAGGCACGATGGCAACATGTATGATTATAAGATCATTGATCACACAAAGTTCAGAGAGGCCAGGAATGATATTGAAGCAGGTCTCTAGCTATTTGCCTTGAAGATGAAGTCCAAGATGAAGACTACATCTTGGTTTTCCACCAAGGGATGAGTTCTGGTCTACTCCAAGAATATATTTGAACTTGGATATTATTGTATGTCTGCTTCTACCCTCAACTAGGATGTAAGCTTCATGAATGCAGGTTGGTTTTTATTTATCACTCTATCTTCAGTGCCTAGCCCAAAGCCAAGCACATAGAAGACTCAATAAATATTTACTGAATTAAAACTGTGTAGCTATCATAAATAAAATCTATGCAAATTGACATGAAAAGATGTCTACAACATACTTACTGACTAGCATGCTTTTTACATAGATAGCTACTTTGTTCACCATACTCTCAACGAGCTGGCTCAAAGTCTGGTATCTGGAAGAACTTAATAAAGATATGTTGAATGAATGAATGAATGAATGAATGAAATGAAATGAAAGCAAAGAGCTTCCTTATGGTTGCTCTCCTTCAGTCTCAGCCTTCCAAACTGTCCTCTTTCATTTGTTCATTTGCTCATTTATTAATTTTTCTTTCTAATATGCAAATTTGATGATGCTTTTCTGCCCCAAAATCTTTAATGGCTCCTCAAAACCTTCAAGATAAATTCTAGGATCTATAATAGAGCACCCAACACTCTTCATCATCTGATCCCAGCAAACCTAAGCAAATATGTGTCCTGCCACAGCTCTCTCCCTATGCTCTCATTCCCTCTCCATGCCCTTAATGTTGCTAATACTAATGACATACAATTCCCTAAAGATACTGATACCAATTCCTTCCTTGTTTCTGACAAGAAATTTGTTGTCACTCTTATCTTTTGTTCATCTGTATTTAACATGTCTTTGTTCTTTGGATGCTTTTAAAACTTTGTCTTCATCATTGGTTTCAAGCAACTTTATTATTATGTGCCTTGTAGCTTTCTCCATGTTTCTTGTGGTAAAATTTTATTTCTAGTATATTATATAGTATTTACTTATTACACATCTAATAAAAATTTAGAAAAAATCAGCAGTTAAAAAAATATTCTCCCCACTCCAATACCTTCTCTCCTTTGGAGGTCCAACTACATGTATATTAGTTACTTAAAGTTCTCCCACAGCTCACTGATGCTGTTTTCATTTATAATTTTAAAAAAAGTTTTCTCTTGGATGGCATTTTAGATAATTTTTATCACTGTATCTTCAAGTTTACTTACCTTTTTTCCTCATGTATAATCTGCCACTACTACCATACTTTTTTATCTTCATTATTATAGTTTTCGTCTCTGGAAGTTCAATATAGTTGCTTTTCAATATCTTGCATTTCTCCCCTTAACTATTTAAACATATGGAATATAGTTATAATATTGTCTAAATGTATTTGTCTTTTCATTCTAACAACTGTATCAGCTGCAGATTGGTTTTGATTATTTTCTGCATTATTGGTCATATTTTTGTTTGTTTGTTTTCACATGCCTGGTAATCTTTGTTTTAATGATAGACATTGTTATTTTACTTGCTAGATGCTGGATATTTTTATATTTCTATAAATATTCATGAGCTATGTTTTGAGATACAATTTAGTTACCTGGAAACAGTTTGATTAGGTCTTGCTTGTATGACTTGCTAGGCAGGCCTCAAATGGCACTCCCATCTGGGCCAAATTATTCCTCAATACCGAAGAACAGTCTTCTTGAGTATTCACCCCAATGCTTCATAAATTGTGGATTTTTTAAATTTGGGTTTTGGGAATAAGCAATCTTCGTAAACCTGTGTGCATGCCAGGCAATATTTTCTAATCATTTTGAATTGTTATTTTCTTGCTCTTGAGTAGTTTCCTCGAACACACAAAACACTGATCAGTAATCTGCTGATTACTCAAAGAGAAGCTTGGCAAATCTCCAGGGTTCTACCTCTGTGCGGCCATCTTTTCTTTTTTACTTTGTCTTGCAAATGCTAACCACCTTGGTCTCCCCAGACTCTCTGTCTCCTTGACTTAGGGAGTCTGCCAAACTCTGGCTAGGTTCCCCTCTGCTGCATTTTTAATATTTATCTTTACTAATTTTTTCTTAATCCACACTGAGGTTTTGGATCAGAGACAGATATCTTGTGACACTCACAGCATGATCAATCCTCAGAGTAACATTGCAGCATTGTTCCTCCATGTCTACAGTGATACAATGAAAGCCAGATATGAAAAATTTTCTTGAATGAGTGACAGATTACCCAATAAATGAGAGATACAAAAATAAATCTTCTTTGTTATATACAAGAAAAAGAAGCAGATGTCTCCCTTTCCACTTCTGAAAGAATCTCCTTGGAAATATCTTACTCTAACCTTTTGGAATGTAAATAAATCTCTCCAGAGAAAAGATAATCCCAGTGTCTCCAGTTTTACAACTCAGAGACGTCTCCAAGTCCCAGGCTTCATCCTCTCTTGAAATGTACACACAAATCTTTGTGGTTAGTTAAATCTCTCTGGAGTTCTCACTATCTATACAGTTGTAAATTAACTTCTAAGACTCGCTCTCAGGTCAGATTCCAAGTGTCAGTAAAATTTGTTCAGAAAGCCCTAACTGTACTGAAACATAAAAATATTTTCTCCTCAATCTGACATCCTACTAGTGTTACAACCTGGAAACACTCTCAAAGAGTAAACTGCAACTTAAGTTGTGACCTACACACAACTTCAAGTCATGACTTATTCAAGATGTGACTCACCTTGCTTTCTATCTCTCGGGCAGATAAAAAGACACTGAATTGTTGATGGCATCATTGAGCAGCAGAAACTCTCAGCATTCTGTTATGTGCAATGTTAAAATTTCTGGCTGGGCACAGTGGCTCACACCTGTAATAAAAGAAATTAGCCGGGTGTGGTGGCATGGACCTGCAGTCCTAGCTACTCAGAAGTTGTGGCCAGAGGATAGTTTGAGCCCAGGTGTTTGAGGTTACAATGAGCTATGACCATGCCACTGCAAACCAGTGGATGACAGAGTGAGATCCTGTCTCTAAAATAATAATAATATTAATAATAATAATAATAATAATAATAAAGTTTCTAATTGTTTAAGACAATCTGAGTTGGGGTTTTAGCCAAAGCATCCCAAGCGATGTACTGCTGTACTGCCTTTTCCCCAAGCTCCTGTATCACTTGTACATGCTTCCTTTTCAGCTGTGGTTGGCTGCATAACTATCTTCCCTCTAGACTTCAATCCTCTTGGGAGCCAAGAGGACACAAGTACATCTTATCTCTCTAAACTCAGGGCCTGATACAGAGTAGGCATGGCATGTGTGTTGAATGAATGATTCTTCATCTCCTCAAAAGGTTGTGAAATATCTATTGTTACTATTAATAATAGCTTTTATAAAAAAAAATCCATATGCCAACCACGTGCAGCATCTTATGTAATCTTCCCAATAATCCAATGAAATAGATACTACTCCAGTATTAAATTCATTTTGCAGTAGGAAAATTGAAGCTTTGGAAAGTTTATAACTTTCCAAACCTTACACAGCTAGGAAATGATAGAAATCTTTTTTTTTCTTTTTTATTTTTTTTTTTTTTTGAGAAGATGACCTTATTTTACTACTTTATAGCTCCTCCACAAAAGTCTAGCACCAGATTTTGGTATATGTGTATAGTAAAGGTAAATTGAATTGAGTCAAATTGAATTGAATTATAGAGAATTGGAGAGAAGGGTAGTTGCTAACATTCAAACACTTGCCAAACATCCTGCCATAGTTTAACTGTAATTTCTTCATAAAGAAATAAATTGATATTTCAGAAACATAACCCATTAGAGATTCTCAGTACCTTGCTAATGAGTTCAGCTCACTAAATTCCAAAAATCTTCAAATAATTTATAGCATGCTCAAGCAGTACATTTATTCCCTTTTCTACCTTGTCACTGAACTCATAAGTATTTCATTAACTATCATAAAATTCCAGATTCATTTTCTATTTCAAAGCCAAGCAAGATGTCTGGGCACCTAGTAAATATTAATTAGTGAAGATGATGAAGGTTAACTTGATATGTTTCTTTCCCCTAATTGCTTTTGAAGACCCTTGGCATCATTTAGCATTGGATTGAAAGCTGTGGAAGATGACACTTCAAATCCATACATTGTTTAATTAACATTAATAGGTATTTCCATCTATTATGTTCAAAAGGTTTTGCAGTCATTAATTACATATGCAGAGTGATGGGAACAGATACAATTTCCTCTGAGAATCTTGATGCACTAAACTGCTTCTGTGCTGCTGAAATCAGGAAATGCCATAAAAGCATTCTTTTCTGTGGTCATTCTCCTTTCCTCTCTGTTTGTCAATTTGGATAGTAAAGCAAGGTTGACAAATCAATTTGCAATGCCAAAGTTAGGTATTTCTTTTAAAGCTACAAGATAACAACAACAACAATATGAAACCCTACCCAGTAGTGTCTGGTTTCTCATTCTCCACACATTCACACACATACCTAAAGGAAAGAACCCTGGGAAAGTGTTAAATGAATTCACGTATAAATAAATGCACACATGCATTTTTAAGTGCACTGTCCTATTCGAAGCTAAATGTTCTCTGGGGTTTGTTAACTTTCCCAAACTGTCCCCTTGACCAGGCTTGTCTGACCCTTTCCCATCTCTAATAGGAAATGTGAGCATCTGTGATCAAGAGTCAGCCCACCACTTGGACACACACCACCCCCAACGTGATCTTTAGGTCTTTTTGTATCCAGATTCTCCAGTGTGTGGAACTGACACCTCAGGAATGTGTTTAAAGTTGTCTTAACCTTTTCAGATCACCAGGGTAAAGGTGTCCAAATACAACTACCAAACAGCCATTCTCCCTAGTTTAGCTCTCTCACTCGCACTATCCAAATGTTAAGACAATAATTTCAACAAATCCTTATCCTAGCCCTGAAATTCTAGCTCTATTAGTGCTTTTAAAGCCTCAGGTCCAGTTTCCTTAAAAGTCAGTTATAGTAAGATTTTGCAGAACAGGTTTCTAGTTTCTGCTCCCATTGGGTTTCTTCACCAGGAAAAGTTTCCCCCTTGCTGCTGCCTCTTTCTTCCCTTGTCTGACCTTTTGTACCATGCACCAGCACCTCCTCTCCAAATACCTTGTCTTCTAAGGCATTATGAACCATAGCTTTCTTATCTCATGATCATGTAAACAGGATAAAAATAGAGGGCAGAAATTTTAGAACAACTGAAGCAGCCACTGGCATTTCCCTATTAATTCAGAAAGGGAGTGCACTCTGGCACCAGGTCAAGATCTGTCTTGAGCTGTGAGAAGAGGAGAGATGGAAAGTCTAGGGAAAGAGTGTCTTTTAATTCAGAAAGGAGGCTTTGCCAGAATTTTCCAAGGATGGCGATCTATAGTTTTGCTTTCATTAGATTATTCGATTAACAGAAGCAAATCACAAATTCCAAAGGGATTCAAATGAGGAAAATGTATCAGATTAGCGCTGGAAGTCTGTATCGAACTTGGGCAGATAAACTTTTGATCTTAAATAGAGAGAACTAATTCCTTTGAGATGCAAAATAGCTCAAAACTATCTCTGTTTTTCTCTCTCTGGGTAACAGTTTGCAGACATTAGGACTACCTTAAATGATAAAAAACATCCCTTCATATTGAAAAAATAAAAATAAAAAGGAAGTTTAAAAGCCTGGGTTCGAATTTAAACCACCTTGAATCTGGTGACATGGGCAGAGGGTAATCAAATAGCCTTTCTGAGTCAGCTTCTCACTTACAAAAGGAAGTTATGGATACCTCTATTCACAAGCTGGTGTGCATAACCCTTTGCAAACTCTAAAAGGTTATGTAAATATAAGGAACCATTAATATGATGATCTAGGCACATTTCCAAAACACCATAGTCACCATCGAAACTGGGAACTATGGATTGGTAAGCCCCGGTAAAAACTCCTAAAGAAGATATTTTCTGCTCTAAGGCATGTGTATTGCTACCCTGAAAAGATGATCAGTACGAGGACTCATGTGAGGACTGAGACTCCCCTAGATCATTGCTTTGGAAAGTATAAGCCGTGGAAGGGTTCACTGCCTGAATCTCCTAAGCAAAAGAATAATTTTGACCAGAAATACAATGGAAATAGATTGCTTGCACATATCCAATAATTGTAATAGTATCTTGTCTCCACACTATCCTTCCTCCCACCCTCAAATTGCCATCCAGTTTGGTTCTTTTGTTTCTTTAGTTCCTGCCATTCCATACTCTCAGGATCTCACCTACCCCAAGTGATTCACTAACATATTTTTCTAAGCAAAGATAGTTCTCTTCCTATGAGAAGTTTCAGTCCAAGCGCTTAAGACAAGGACATTTTCACCTTGAAATATGTGCATTTAATAAATGTGTTTCCCTGGGAAGTAAAAAGAGGAGGTGGTAATACATAAAACCAAAGTGCTTTTTGGTACCTTGAACCCTTGCACTGCAAAATACACTGAAGAATAATTAATAAAGAAAATCATAAACCTAAAGTTTTGTAATTATGATAATCTTATTTGCATAACTCAGCTTAATCTATCATAAATTCATTATAGCAGGAGTACTCTTATCCCAGAACATTAAAATATTCTATTATTATTAAATAGGGGAGAAAACAATCTAATGACATGACCAGGTGCTAAGTTTTTTAAAAATTATCTTCATCCAAATATTCTGGCAGCTGCTCAGGTCCATACAATGTCCAGCTAGAAGCTAATTCACTCCAGGTGTCAAGACAGCAAGCTTTAACAGCAGCATTGCTGGGTTATAGATATTTGCCTTATATTTTCTACAAATCAGTTACTTGTTCCCATCGCATTCATTAATTAATGAGTTTACAAATTAAAATTTAATCAAAAACATATTGGTAAATTAACTGTCACCTCTTTTACTTGCCCACTAGTACTTTTTATCCATTCATCCATTCATTCATTTATTCATTCATCAAACATTTATGGAGAGCTTACCCTGGGCAAAGCTCCAGAGGTGCAAGCAGGAAGGATGGCCCCTGCCCCCAAGACTAGTGTGGGAGTCACCATTTACAAATATTTGTAATAGAAAATTGTTTATGTTATTATTCATTCATTGAAACCATGTTTTCGAACCATCAATTGTTCTAGGCATCTATATCATATTATCTCATTTAATCTTCACACCACCACCACTTCAAGAGAGGCGTTACTAGCCCCATTTCATACACACTGTAAAATGGGGTGGTCAGCGAGGTTAAGTAATCTGCCTAGTCACTGGAAAATGGCTGCTTAGGGGCAGAGTCTAGATCTGAACCCAGGTCTGTTCAATTCCAAATACTGGTGGAGAGAATTGTATAGGCAAAGGCATGATAGTATGTCCTGCTATGGCCCTGATTTCATCTTACTGATCTACTGCAGTGGAACAAGAGATTCATTAGGGCTGGTTTCTCTATCTCCTCCCAAGCTTCCCAGAGTAGACAGGAAGCTCCTCGAAAGCAAGAATGGCACTCTACTGATTTAGTGGTCTCCCCTGAGCCCAGCACAATGTCTTACAGAGCTGGCGTTCAATTATTGTTTGAAGAAATGAGTTAGAGAATATGAAGTGGAGGGAAGAAATGAAGAGAGGAAGGGAAAAGGAAGAGAGGAAGAGAAAAGAAGGAAGAAAAGAAGAAAAGAAAGAAGGAAGGAAGGAAGAGAGGGAGGGAACAAGAAAATACAACTTCCATTATTAAATTTTTATCACAGGGTATCTTATAGTGTTTACTTTCTAAAATGTTTTTAGATTTTTCTTAGAGTGCTGAGTTAACCCTCTTATGTCTCCTTTTGAAAGATAATTGCTGGTGTATAATCTTAGTGACTTTTTTTTGCTGTTATAATCCAGCAGCGGAAAGACTCAGCACGTGCTCTGGTCATGATAGAAACAGCTTCGTGTATACAGTCCTGGGTAAGACGGTGCTTGTAGGTCCACAGCATCAACCGTTGTGAACTATTAATTGTCATAATAATGGCAATAATACTTTGCATTATTTATCAAGTTTACTTTCAAGGTAGTTGTACCTTTATCTCTCCAAACAGCCCTGTGAGGTCTTCTATAGTTTATGAAACTAAGGCAAGCCCCCCTCAGGGAGTTAATGCCCTGATCGTGGTTAAAGCTGATGGGGAAACTGCTACCGCCTTGAGCACAGCATGATTGGAGATACTCATATGGATCTGAGTTGAGACAGGGCCTCACAGCCACCTTTTTCCCCAGATGCGGTCCCTTATATCATTTGTTTTGACAGTTCCAGCCAAAAGATGGCTACTTTCTTTAAGTCTATGATGGTACCTTAAGATCTCACAACTTATTTTGGTTGAGCGAACTTACTGACAGTCCACTGTCACTAAAGGATTGCTTTAGGCACTCAATAAGGCACAATCCGTGATCTCTGTTCTTGGAAGCTCTCAATACCACAGAAGAGACAGAAATGCAACAATTATCATCAGGGAGATATTAAAAATATACAACTACCTGTGATAGTTAATACTGAGTGTCACTCGATTGGATTGAAGGATAAAAAGTATTGATCCTGCGTGTGTCTGTGAGGGTGTTGCCAAAAGAACTAGGGCTAACATTTGAGTCAGTGGGCTGGGGAAGGCAGATCCATCCTTATCTGGTGGGCACAATCTAATCAGCTGCCGTCCAATATAAAGCAGGCAGAAAAATGTGAAAAGCAGAGACTGGCCTAGCTTCCCAGCCTACATCTTTGTCCTGGGCTGGATGCTTCCTGCCCTCAAACATCGGACTCCAAGTTCTTCAGTTTTGGGACTTGGACTGGCTCTCCTTGCTCCTCAGCTTTCAGACAGCCTATTGTGGGACCTTGTGATTGTGTAAGTTAATACTTAATATTAGCTTACACGATCTATCTCATTAGTTCTGTTCCTCTAGAGAACCCTGACTAATACACCACCTTCACATAATGGACACGAACCAGACAGAAGGGATGTTGGCCAGTGCTCACGGGCATGCTGGCTGCATGCCACCCTACATAATACTGCATTATAAGAATGGTGGTCGAGGTCTCTAAAAAGGATGCTATGGGAGTGCAAAAAAAGATTCAGCTAACACTTGGCTCAAGCTGATACATGATAGAATCCTGGCCCCTAGGAGGAGGGGTTTAGGCCCAAAAGGTGAATGATTACAAAAACAGTGACAAAAAAGTCATATTTAGCACGTACCACATGCCAGATTTGAGTGAAGAATATTCCCAAAGTTACCTTAGTTAATCTTCACAATATCTCATTTTAACCAGTGAGGAAACTGGAACTTAAAAAGGGCGAATGAATTACCCAAGATCACACAGCGTTCGAATAGAATTTGAACAGAGTTTGAACAGTAACAATCCGATTCCAGAGCCTGTGCTCATACCTGCAATTTGAGGTGCAGATTCTTCTAAAAAAGGAAGCTATCAGAGTTAAGGATACAGAGAGACTGAGAGCTGTTTGGCAGAAATGTAGTTTTCTTGCTACAAGGGTGAACTGGGAATATTTCAGATAGAGATCACTGAAGCCCTTAGTCAAAAAGTCAAATTCAGGTCGATGTAAGTAAAGGTAAATACCACATAAGACAAAGCAAATAGTCTCTTTTCTTAAGAGCCCCTGTAGAATGAAGGACAGGCAGAAAGAGCTATCAGGTAAATATTCCTCAAGATGCCCGCAGAACTGAGTAATGAGCACAAAGGTATCTCGTTATAACTCTGAAGAGCCCAGCTGGAAATGTTGGAATAAAACCATCTTCTAGAAACTGTTTCTGGATCACAGAAATGTTCCTCTTGTCGGTTTTTTATCACCACAACCAGTTAATGGAAGTAGCGCTTTCAAATCTAATAGTTGATCTGTTTTGGGAAATTAGGATCACAAAATTAAATGAATGAATGAATAAGCAGTTGATCTGCTCCTGCTGCCTGATTTACACCGAAAATCACATAATTCTCTCCTAGGGTCCTTTACAGCCTAAGGTGAGGAAATGGCCATGATGGCAGACCAGGAGAACTGTGGCTTCACTTGGAGTCAACACAGCAGAGAAGAAAAAAACAATGTTCCCAGAAGAATTTATTTAAAAAACACATCTTATACTCAAGTCTCAAAGTAATAGAGAAGAGGAGAAATGTCACCAGCAGAATTGATTTTTCATGATGTCCTTCCAAGAGTCTTATGTTCTCAGACCGCAGGAAATTCATATCTGCAGATCTAATGGTAACATGAAAGAGACGAAAAACAGCCTCACTCACTCTCTCCTGTAAAAGTGCAAAGATTTCTGTTTGATAAATAATAAACAGTAAATCCCAAATGTTGAGGTTGAGGGTGTCACTGGGGGAAAACAACTGCTCTAAATATTAATACTAATAATAAGAGTAATATTGGCCATTTTTCATTAACCATGGCCTGAGTCTCAGCCTTAAGTATTCAGAAACTCATTTATTTAGTCATTCATTCAACATGTATTGAGAGCTGACTATGTACCAGACACTGTCTGAGGTGCAAGGAGATACAAATAGGCAAGTGAGTTAACAATCTCTGCTACCATGGAGTTTATATTCCAGTGGGATAGAAAGCCAGCAATAGTTGAACAAATAAACGAGTAAATGAGGAGTTTCAAGTAGCAATAAGTGCTGTGAAAAGCGCAAAACAAGAAAAGAAAGCAAACCTGGCTTCTTGCTCTAGACTTCCAAAAGCCCTTAGACGTAAGCACATACATCATGCACCACAGTCAGAGAAAGAACTCTGCATTCTGAGATAAAGCCCAAAATTGTGAAACACCCTAACTCTAGTCCTCAAGAAAACAAATTTTAAATTTTTCCTTAAAGAAAACAACTGTGACTCTGATTTTTGCAACACTGACATATGCAGTTAATGACCCTTGCAGATAAGACCATAATGTGAAGAAATCTGTTTTTCAGGTGAGAATAATGAATGTGCTAATTGTAATTTTGTAATTTTTTTTCCTTTAAATAGCAACTATAACTATAAGGCTGGATATTCTTTCCAAGATTGGGCATAAAAATATTTTTCTTAAAGCTCAGATTCGTCTCTGAGTTTTCCTTTGACAACAGTATCGTGACAGGCAGTAACTGCAAGTGAGGAGGAGTCCGGTAAGGGTCAGAAAAGATGGAGATACTGGCTCTGGAAAGGAACAAGCAATGAGAAGCGCTTTCTGGCAGAAGGAAGAGCAAGGCTTTGAGGGCCTTGAGGTGGGAACGAGCCAGGTTGGCTTGAAGACTAGAAAGAAGTTGCGTGTGGTTGGAGAGTAAGGAGAAACAGAGAGTGGCAGACAATGAGCTCAGAGAGAGGGATTAATTGAATTAAAATATTGAGGATAAAGGGAGCCAGATTTCTCAGTCTCAGAGAAGCGATTACAAAAGAAAGAAAACTATAGTAAACCCTGTAGTATTGGGTGAGAATTGGAGACGCTGATACCAACTCATGGATTTTAGTACATATAGTTAGACACAAAAATAAATGAGGATGTGGTTGTGTATAGAGAAGCCCTAGTTCTGTCCACTGAGAAGACCTGGGAACAGCAACACCACAACAGCAATGAGTGCATCTAGTTCCCAGGTCTGGCTTCCAATTATTGTTCTTCTCTCAAAGGAATCGTGGCTCCTTGGGAAAATGGCTGTTTCCAAAGCTGGAGCAAGGAAACATTCTGAAACATCTTATTGTTCCAGATAGCAAGAAGGTATTCCAGAATGACACAAAAGCTAGCCTGAAGAAGATCTCACTGGCCAGAATTACAAATAATTAATAGCAACTAGGAACAATAAATGATAGCAAAAATTATCATCCATTGAATAAACAGAAAATAATGAGTCCACACTGACATAAATAAGTGAATAAATAGACAATTGAAGGTTTGATTAAAACAGAACAGTTACATAATTTGAAATCGCCTCCCCACAAGATACTTACTAATTGCAAGGGAAAAAGAGGATAGCCTCAGTCTGAAGAAGCCTGGCAGATGCCACCTTAAACACATGATCTCAGTGACCCCTATCAGCACAGGGACACATCAAAAGTTTGCAGCACCTGATGGGATGCAGCACAAAGGGCACAGTATTGTTTCTTCAGTATTCCTGCCAAAGATATACGGCCTAAATCGAATCGTGTGGAAACATCAGCAAAGCAAATTAAGGAACATTTAAAAAGAAAACTGGCATGTAATCTTCAAAAGTGGCAAAGTTATGAAAGTCAAAAAGAAAAAGGACTGAGGAACCATTTCACATCGAGAGATTGATGACAACTAAAGAGACATGACAACACATGATTCCAGGTTGGATCATTGTACTACAAAGCCATCTTAGGAAAATTGGTGAAACAGAGTAACGTAGCAATGCTAATTTCCTAGTTTTGATCGTTGTATTATGGTTATATAGGTGAATTCCCTTGTTTGTAGGAAATGCACACACACACACTAAGGTATTAAGGGGTGACCAGAATCATATTGGTAACTTAGTCTAAAATGGTTCCGAAACTGAGTTTTATGTACTGTACAAGTTTTTCATAAATTTGAGATTGTTCAAAATAATTATTTTTTAAAAGATTTATACAAAAGGAATTATTGTGTAGCATAGATTACTGTGAGGCAAGAGCAATCAGACACCAAGTATGATGCTTTTGCAGTAGACCAGATAAAAAAGACAGTTGTTTCAACCAGGATTGAAGCAACAGAAATGGAAGGAAGTAAAGAAATTTTGAATATGCTTAGGTGAGGCAGCTGTTGTTAAGTAGGGGTTAAAAGAAACAGATAATTCAAAGATAATTTCTAGGTGTGGGGCCCAAGTACCTGGGTGGTTAGCGATGTCATTTTCTGACATGAGAAAGACTGGGAGAGAAGGAGTCTTGGGAATGAAATCAGGAGTTCTGTTCTAGCTATATTAAGTTGAAGATGTTTATGAGACATTTGAGTGAAGATGCTGAGTAAGCAGTTGGATATGTGAGTCTGCTGCTTAGGAGAGAGAGGAGAGAGAGATAAATTTGGGAGTCACCAACACATATATGGTTTTAGTTATAGGACTGAATAAAATCACTGTTTGAAATAGGGTTTGATATAGTTTGGATATTTGTCCCTGCTCAAATCTCATGTTGAGACATAACCCCCAGTGTTGGAGGTGGGGCCTAGTGGGAGATGTTTTGATCATGGGGGTGGATCCCTCGTAAATGGCTTGGGTCACCTCCTTGGTGACATATGATCTCTCCCTCTGAGTTCACAGGAGATCTGGTCATTTAAATGCATGTGGCACCACCCCCCTCCACACTCTCTCTCTTGCTTGATCCTGTTTTCTCCAGGTGACGCACCTGCTCCCACTTTGCCCCCTGCCATGATTTTCAGCTTCCTGAGGCCTGTCTAGAAGCCGAGCAGATGTTAGCACCATGCTTCCTGTAAAGTCTGCAGAACCGTGAGCCAATTAAACCTATTTTTCTTATAAATTACCCAGTCTCAGGTATGTCTTTCTAGCAACGCAAGAATGGACTTACACAAAGTTCTTGATTGAAAATAACAAGATCTCCTCTAACATGAAGGTCAAATAGAGAGGAAATGACAAAGGATCCTTAGGGGGAATGTCAGTGAAATCAGATGAAAACCAGGGTAGAGAGGAATCATAAATGACTCAAAAACAAAGTGTTTCTAAGAAGGAAGCAAGCAACTCTGTTGAATACTCCTGGATGGTGAAATAATATGGAAGCAGAGAAGCGACCACAGAATTTGCAACATAGAAGTAATGTATGACTTTGATAAATGAAGCACACCTAACCTGGTCAGTGGCCCAGGGCCAGTCAGATTTTGGAGACGCTCCATCACACTAACAAAGCTCATAATAAAATGACACTAAAAACCAAAATATCAACTAATTTAGAATGAAAAGTATAACTGCAATGTGCAGTGGATAGTAAGTCACTATATGTTCCTATCATCCTGACATGGGCTTCTGCTCCCGCATGATTAGCCTTCATCAGAATCCAAATTATCAGAAGGTTGATTGGCGAGAGTGGAAAAAAAGTGTTTAATGAGATGAAGCTCTGAGATTCCACTCTATTCATCTTCAAATGATCAAATATATCAACCAGGTAGGCCAAAACCTCTCCTTGAGCAAACAAGAAATCTTTTCCCAAAATAGAATTCAACTGGGCATGGCCAGCCTTTGCCTTTTTATTTCCTTCTCTTCAATTGCTGACCAATATCGTCTCTCACTGACAAATGATTTAATATTCTTTATATATATTATATATAGTACATTATATATAATATTAATATATGTATGCACTATATATTATCTAGTATATATAATATATATTATATATCAATATTATGTATAATAATGTTTATATATACACACATACTATATGTATAATATACTATCAATATATTATATATTACATATACCATATGCTATTATATATAGTATATGTATATATTATATACAGTAGTGTATACTATGTATATACAATTTATTTTTATATAGTATATGTGTATATATGCTATATAAAATATAATATAAATACACATGTACTATACCTGTATCTTTTAGTGCCCTTGACAAATTATGGTTTGTTTTTACAGGTCTAGGAGCTATTTTAACTTTGCATATATAACCCACTTACATTGATTTTACAGCCTTTCTCATGGCAACTATATTTCCATCATTTCCAAGTTATGACTATTGTTTTAAATCTTTTTGTGTGGCTACGTTCATTCTTTCTGAACATCAGAAATATAAACCTTAATCACAAGAGTGATCAAATTTTTCTGCCATTTGCTAGGAACAGGGTTTTGTATTCAATTTTTTTCAGCTTAAGAACTTTGACAACATTCTCAAAAAAAAAATCATTTTAACCAAATAGTTTAAATAGACAATGAACAATAATACTATACTTCAAAAGTGATAGAGAAAAATACAAATAGATGGAAAGTTCCATCAATTTGGATATAGCATAAATCAAGTCATGTTCACTAGAACAAGTCCTTACAACTGACATCTAAAGTAATAGCCCATAGGTCAGAGATCCGTATCATTGAAAACTTTTGTTTTCTCTGTCATAAACATTTTGAAGAGGGATGAGAAAGGTTATAAAATCAGACAAGGATAGAGTGATAGAACTCCCTTCAAACCCCACACCCTTCAAAGTAGAGATCTTTATTGCCCACCCAGTGACTCTTCTGAGGAAATAAGAAATAAGCAGGAAATAAGAAACTAAGTCTTTCTGCTTAGTTTAACTTGCCACCAAAAGAAAAGTAAGGTGACAAGTCTCAAAGCATGTGAGATGAGGTTTAATTCCAAAAATCCCCTCATCTGCTTTTCCTGGGTTCTTTGTCCTCCTGTTTTTACAAAGACCAAGAAAGAGACAAGAACTACCAGCTTGAGTGATGCCATTGGGCAGTTAACAGATTATTTCACTTATTTTAAACCTATCAACACTATTAGTCTCATTTTACATATGAAGAAACTGAGACTCAGAGAGATTAAAATTATTTGCCCAAGGTCAAAATTTCAGTTAGTAGCAGGGTCAATATTTATTTAGGTCATATGACTCCAAAATGCAAGCTTTTTTTAAAAAATTGTGTTTCACAGCTTTATTGAGTTATAATTGGCATACAATAAGCCGCCTGTTTAAAAAATTACAATTTGATAAATGTTGACTATGTATACACCCATGAAACCATCTTCATAATCAAGACAATGAGCACAGTCATGACCCCCAAGAGTTTCCTTATGCCCTGTGCCCAGGCCACTACTGATCTAATTTTTTTCACTGAGATGACTTTGCATTTCCTGGAATCCTATATAAGTAGAATCACACGGTACATATTCTTTTTGTCTTTTTTATATAGCTGATTTATTTTGAGATTTTTTTTTTTAATTATACTTTAAGTTTTAGGGTACATGTGCATAACGTGCAGGTTTGTTACATATGTATACTTATGCCATGTTGGTGTGCTGCACCCATCAACTCGTCAGCACCCATCAATTCATCATTTATATCATGTATAACTCCCCAGTGCAATCCCTCCCTCCTCCCCCCTCCCCATGATAGGCCCCAGTGTGTGATGTTCCCCTTCCCGAGTCCAAGTGATCTCATTGTTCAGTTCCCACCTATGAGTGAGAACACGCGGTGTTTGGTTTTCTCTTCTTGTGATAGTTTGCTAAGAATGATGGTTTCCAGCTGCATCCATGTCCCTACAAAGGACGCAAACTCATCCTTTTTTATGGCTGCATAGTATTCCATGGTGTATATTGTTGTATGTAATGATAGTTGCTTTTGATTGGAGAATCATATTCCATTATATGAATGGATCATAATTTACCTTTTCACATGTTGATAGTCATTTGGGTTGGTTAAAGTTTGGGGCACTAAAATAAAGCTGCTTTAAACATTTGAGTGCAAGTCTTTCTGTGGACATATGCTTTTATTTCTCCTGGTTAAATATCTAGGAGTTGAATGGTTCGGTGTATGGTATCCTAAATATATATGCACCCAATACAGGAGCACCCAGATTCATAAAGCAGGTCCTTAGAGACTTAAAAGAGACTTAGACTCCCATACAATAATAATGGGAAACTTCAACACCCCACTGTCAACATTAGACAGATCAACGAGACAGAAAGTTAACAAAGATATCGAGGAATTGAACTCATCTCTGCTGCAAGCAGACCTAATGGACATCTACAGAACTCTCCACCCCAAATCAACAGAATATACATTCTTCTCAGCACCACATCACACTTATTCAAAAATTGACCACATAATTGGAAGTAAAGCACTCCTCAGCAAATGTACAAGAACAGCAATTATAACAAACTGTCTCTCAGAACACAGTGCAATCAAACTAGAACTCAGGACTAAGAAACTCAATCAAAACCGCTCAACTACATGGAAACTGAATAACCTGCTCCTGAATGACTACTGGGTACATAACGAAATGAAGGCAGAAATAAAGATGTTCTTTGAAACCAATGAGAACAAAGATACAATGTACCAGAATCTCTGGGACACATTTAAAGCAGTGTGTAGAGGAAATTTATAGCACTAAATGACCACAAGAGAAAGCTGGAAAGATCTAAAATGGACACTCTAACATCACAATTAAAAGAACTGGAGAAGCAAGAGCAAACACATTCAAAAGCTAGCAGAAGGCAAGAAATAACTAAGATCAGAGCAGAACTGAAGGAGATAGAGACACAAAAAACCCTCCAAAAAATCAATGAATCCAGAGTTGGTTTTTTGAAAAGATCAACAAAATTGATAGACCACTAGCAAGACTAATAAAGAAGAAAAGGGAGAAGAATCAAATAGACACAATAAAAAATGATAAACGGAATATCACCACCGACCCCACAGAAATACAAACTACCATCAGAGAATACTATAAACACCTCTATGCAAATCAACTAGAAAATCTAGAAGAAATGGATAATTTCCTGGACACTTACACTCTCCCAAGACTAAACCAGGAAGAAGCTGAATCCCTAAATAGACCAATAGCAGGCTCTGAAATTGAGGCAACAATTAATAGCCTACCTACCAAAAAAAGTCCAGGACCAGATGGATTCACAGCCGAATTCTACCAGAGGTACAAGGAGGAGCTGGTACGATTCCTTCTGAAACTATTCCAATCAATTGAAAAGGAGGGAATCCTCCCTAACTCATTTTATGAGGCCAACATCATCCTGATACCAAAGCCTGGCAGAGACACAACAAAAAAAGAGAATTTTAGACCAATATCCCTGATGAACATCGATGCAAAAATCCTCAATAAAATACTGGCAAACCTAATCCAGCAGCACATCAAAAAGCTTATCCACCATGATCAAGTGGGCTTCATCCCTGGGATGCAAGGCTGGTTCAACATTCGCAAATCAATAAACGTAATCCAGCATATAAACAGAACCAAAGACAAAAACCACATGATTATCTCAATAGATGCAGAAAAGGCCTTGGACAAAACTCAACAGACCTTCATGCTAAAAACTCTCAATAAATTCGGTATTGATGGAACATATCTCAAAATAATAAGAGCTATTTATGACAAACCCACAGCCAATATCATACTGAATGGACAAAAACTGGAAAAATTCCCTTTGAAAACTGGCACAAGACAGGGATGCCCTCTCTCACCACTCCTATTCAACATAGTGTTGGAAGTTCTGGCTAGGGCAATCAGGCAAAAGAAAGAAATAAAGGGTATTCAGTTAGGAAAAGAAGAAGTCAAATTGTCCCCGTTTGCAGATGACATGATTGTATATTTAGAAAACCCCATTGTCTCAGCCCAAAATCTCCTTAAGCTGATAAGCAACTTCAGCAAAGTCTCAGGATACAAAATTAATGTGCAAAAATCACAAGCATTCTTATACACCGGTAACAGACAAACAGAGAACCAAATCAGGAATGAACTCCCATTCACAATTCCTTCAAAGAGAACAAAATACCTAGGAATCCAGCTTACAAGGGATGTAAAGGACCTCTTCATGGAGAACTACAAACCACTGCTCAGTGAAATAAAAGAGGACACAAACAAATGGAATAGCACACCATGCTCATGGATAGGAAGAATCAATATCGTGAAAATGGCCATACTGCCCAAGGTTATTTATAGATTCAATGCCATCCCCATCAAGCTACCAATGAGTTTCTTCACAGAATTGGAAAAAACTGCTTAAAGTTCATATGGAACCAAAAAAGAGCCTGCATTGCCAAGACAATCCTAAGTCAAAAGAACAAAGCTGGAGGCATCACGCTACCTGACTTCAAACTATACTACAAGGCTACAGTAACCAAAACAGCATGGTACTGGTACCAAAACAGAGATATAGACCAATGGAACAGAACAGAGTCCTCAGAAATAATACCACTCATCTACAGCCATCTGATCTTTGACAAACCTGAGAGAAACAAGAAATGGGGAAAGGATTCCCTATTTAATAAATGGTGCTGGGAAAATTGGCTAGCCATAAGTAGAAAGCTGAAACTGGATCCTTTCCTTACTCCTTATACAAAGATTAATTCAAGATGGATTAGAGACTTAAATGTTAGACCTAATACCATAAAAACCCTAGAAGAAAATCTAGGTAGTGCCATTCAGGACATAGGCATGGGCAAGGACTTCATGTCTAAAACACCAAAAGCAACGGCAGCAAAAGCCAAAATTGACAAATGGGATCTAATTAAACTAAAGAGCTTCTGCACAGCAAAAGAAACTACCATCAGAGTGAACAGGCAACCTACAGAATGGGAGAAAATTTTTGCAATCTACTCATCTGACAAAGGGCTAATATCCAGAATCTACAAAGAACTCAAACAAATATACAAGAAAAAAACAAACAACCCCATCAAAAAGTGGGCAAAGGATATGAACAGACATTTCTCAAAAGAAGACATTCATACAGCCAACACACACATGAAAAAATGCTCATCATCACTCGCCATCAGAGAAATGCAAATCAAAACCACAATGAGATACCATCTCACACCAGTTAGAATGGCAATCATTAAAAAATCAGGAAACAACAGGTGTTGGAGAGGATGTGGAGAAATAGGAACACTTTTACACTGTTGGTGGGATTGTAAACTAGTTCAACCATTATGGAAAACAGTATGGCAATTCCTCAAGGATCTAGAACTAGATGTACCATATGACCCAGCCATCCCACTACTGGGTATATACCCAAAGGATTATAAATTATTCTACTACAAAGACACATGCACACGTATGTTTATTGCAGCACTACTCACAATAGCAAAGACTTGGAATCAACCCAAATGTCCATCTGTGACAGACTGGATTAAGAAAATGTGGCACATATACACCATGGAATACTATGCAGCCATAAAAAAGGATGAGTTTGCGTCCTTTGTAGGGACATGAATGCAGCTGGAAATCATCATTCTTAGCAAACTATCACAAGAAGAGAAAACCAAACACCGCATGTTCTCACTCATAGGTGGGAACTGAACAATGAGATCACTTGGACTCGGGAAGGGGAACATCACACACTGGGGCCTATCATGGGGAGGGGGGCGGGGGGAGGGATTGCATTGGGGAGTTATACATGATATAAATGATGAATTGATGGGTGCTGACGAGTTGATGGGTGCAGCACACCAACATGACACAAATATACGTATGTAAGAAACCTGCACATTATGCACATGTACCCTAGAACTTAAAGTATAATAAAAAATAAAAAAAGAAAAAGAAAAAAATAAAAATAAAAAATAAAAAATAAAAAAAGAAGATATTGAGCAAGCCACTTAACTCCTCAAAAAAAAAAAAAAAAAGAAAATGTGGCACATATACACCATGGAATATTATGCAGCCATAAAAAAGGATGAGTTTGTGTCCTTTGTAGGGACATGGATGCAGCTGGAAACCATCATTCTTAGCAAACTATCACAAGAACAGAAAACCAAACACCGCATGTTCTCACTCATAGGTGGGAACTGAACAATGAGATCACTTGGACTCGGGAAGGGGAACATCACATATCGGGGCCTATCATGGGGAGGGGGAGGGGGAGGGATTGCATTCGGAGTTATACCTGATATAAATGACGTGTTGATGGGTGCTGACGAGTTGATGGGTGCAGCACACCAACATGGCACAAGTATACATATGTAACAAACCTGCACGTTATGCACATGTACCCTAGAACTTGAAGTATAATAATAATAAATAAATAAATAAATAAAACATTTTAAGAAACTGCCAATCTATTTTCCAAAGTGATTGTGCTATTTCACATTCCCACTATCAGTAGATGAGAGTATTCTGGTTGCTCCACATCCTTGCTAATGTTTGATATAGTCAATCTTACTAATTTTAGCCATTCAAGTGGCTAAATATGTAGTAATATGACATTGTGGTTTCATTCTGCATTTCCGTAACAACTAATGATGTTGAGCATCTTTTCATGAGTTTATTGGCCATACATATATTTTCTTTGATGAAGTCTGTCCAAATCTTCTTTCCATTTTTATGAGTCATTTTTCTTCTTACTCTTTCATTGTAGGAGTTCTTTATATATTCTAGATACAAGTCATTTGTCAGTTACATGTGTTGCAGATATTTTCTCCCAATCTGTGCTTTGTGTTTTCATTTGCTTAACAGTATTCTTTTTAGGAGTAAACATTTTCAACTTTAGTGCCAAAAATTTTTGTCTAAGCACTGCTTTAGCTATATTCCACAAATTTGGATTTTTTATATTCTTACTGAAGTTCATGTCAAAATACTTTCCAAATAGTAAACATCCCATTACTTGCCATCCCTGGGTTCTCTCCCCATTCTTCACTCAAATTTAAAGAAAGAGACAGAATAATCACCAACTTCAGTGATGGCAATTGACAATTTACAAAACATTTCTTCACTTCATTGAAACCTACAAATATTATTAGTCCATTTTACGGAAGTGGGAACTATAGTTCAGGAAATTAAAATAATTTGCCCAAGGTGGAAGTATCAGTAAAGACAAATTCAAACCTTACTCAAGTCACCTGACTCTAAATCCCACGCACTTTTCATTGTACTTTATCCAGGTCTCTAAAAATCTAAGTTAAAGCCTTTTTGCAAGCTAAGTGTCTAAGATAGCTTGTGTTTTAAAAGATGGCATTCAGACTGGACACAGTGGCTCACACCTGTAATCCCAGCACTTTGGGAGGCTGAGGCAGGCAAATCACTTGAACCCAGGAGTTTGACACCAGCCTGGCCAACATAGCAAAACCCCATCTCCACTAAAAATACAAAAGTTACCCTGGTTCAGTGGCATCCACCTATAATCCCAGCTACCAGCTACTTGGGAGGCTAAGGCGTAAGAATCGTGTGAACCCCGGAGGCAGAGGTTGCAGTGAGTGGATATTACACCACTACACCCTAGACTAGGTGACAGAGCCAGATTCTATCTCTAACAAAAAAAAAAAAAAGTTCAAAGGTGTATCCTAAGGACTCTCAGATTCCTAAATGTGATAATGTCAGACACAGCAGCCACAGAAAGTAGTCAGTATTCTTGCCCAGCAAGTCCTCTCTTATCTTTGAAATCATCCTTTAATAGCAGCCATGGCCATATTTCATCCATTGCAATCCAGGGTGGCTTGTGTTTCATCTCTATTAAGCAATTTCAACAGCCTGGCAAATGGTTCTCAAATTGGCACTTAGAGGACTCCCCTTAGTAAATCCCTGGGATTCTGATTTAATCAGTATTAAATGGAATACAGGAATCTGGGGGGGTTTTAACAAGCATCATAGATAATTCTGGTGCAGGATGTTAGTGGATCACCCTAAACTGGTAAGGAGGGAGTAGAGGGTAAGGATCAAGTAGGAGAGGAAGGGACAGAGTAGGCAGAAGACTGGTTATAAAGCACCTTGTCAGCCCTCTTTAACGATTTAAATTTTAACCTAGGAGCAACAGGGAATAATTGAGGTTTTTAAGCAAAAGAGGTACATAATACATTTACACTTAAGAAAGATCATGATGGTAAAATGTAAAGAGTAGATTAAACAGACCAAAGACAGGACACACGGAGAGCATGAGGAGGCTGTTAGAGCAATTCTGGTAGCAGAAGATGGTAGTTTGCTAGTAGGCATGGAAAAACTTCAAGAAAAAAAATTAACACGTGAACAGGCAACATGCAGTGAAAGGGTTCAATAAAAAGAAAAAAATATCAAAAAGACTAATGCAAACTGCTAGTAAGGACCTGTAAACAAGAAATCAGCACCCAGAGGACCTCTTGTACTCTGAAGCTTCCTTGATTCTGTCCTTTCAAGAGACTTACTGTTTATGATAATAAAAGGAATTTACTGTCTCAGATCACAAAAGGTTGTTGCCTAGAATCTGGGCAACAACCACGTTAACCACGGCCATATTTTTTAGCAGAGGTCTCTCAAAGCAGTTTTATGATTCTCTCTCATGAAAGTCTTCCTAGCCAGCCTCATCGTCCCTCTGGTGCACCTTGTTTATGGGCTCAGGTGCTCTGTGCTTCATAATGGCATCATCACTCAGTTTGCTATAAAGTTTGGGAAGGAACTTTGTCCTGAGCCCAACATTAAATGTATTCAGAGAAATCCTGGCATGGATGGCCACATGTTAGTCCTAGGATTCTGTGAACAGCCTCTTATGTATAATGTAAATCCAGATTTATGAATTTATACTTATACATTGCATATTTATTTTGTCTAATTTTTTTTTTTTTTTTTTTTTTTTTTTTTTTTTTTTTTTTTTGAGAGGGAGTCTCGCTCTGTCGCCCAGGCTGGAGTGCAGTGGCCGGATCTCAGCTCACTGCAAGCTCTGCCTCCCGGGTTTACGCCATTCTCCTGCCTCAGCCTCCCGAGTAGCTGGGACTACAGACGCCCGCCACCTCGCCCGGCTAGTTTTTTGTATTTTTTAATAGAGACAGGGTTTCACCGTGTTAGCCAGGATGGTCTCGATCTCCTGACCTCGTGATCCGCCCGTCTCGGCCTCCCAAAGTGCTGGGATTACAGGCTTGAGCCACCGCGCCCGGCCAAATAATATTTTAATCACATCACATATCATTTCCCTGGGGCTGGTATAAAAGGTTACAGGTTCAAATCTCATTGAAGTGGCATCTTAAGTCAATATATTTTTAGCCCTCATGTGATTTTATTGTTTCCTCTAAGCATGGTCCAATAAAGTGATAATAATTTCCTTTGTACCCACTTAAAAAGAAAATTGCGAGGAGAATAAAGAGATGATTCCTACCAGAAAAGCCTAAACAAGAAAAGAGGGGGAACAAATCACTAAAATTGCCAAACAAGAGAGAAGAGGCCAGTTTTAAGACAGAGCAAGGAACTGCTGAAGCAATGGTTCTCAACACTGACCTCACGTAAGAATGACCTAGGAGTTCTTATAAAAAGTTTTCTCCAGACCAATTAACTCATATCTCTGGGGTGGGGCCTCTGGCAAAGGCACTCTTTATAAACTCCACAAGCATTTCTAAGGTACAGCACTGGGAATCACAGTCATAGGAAGTCAGCATCCAAGAATTCCGACTTGATATGTTGTACTGCAAGGATTAAGTGAAAGTCCGTTTCTTCTACCTCACACTCACTGTCTAATCTGAAGTTTTAAGAAAAAATCAATAAATGAAGAGCATTTTTTAAAATTTTGTATTTCAGAAATGAATATGGCTTTTTTTTTTTGTCTTCTGAAAACAAAAATCATGTAATGCCACTTTCAGAAATGATGATCATTTTGCTGCTTTTTCTCATCTTTTAAAAATGTAAATCAGATCCTGTCACTTCCCTAGGTCCTCTCCTTACGTTTGCAGGCCTTGGCAGAGGGACTAATAGAGGCTACCTAATGTTTATTTAAATGTTCAAATTAACAGATCAAGCTAATACTTGTTAAATAAAATATATTCCATCCTCTTTCTTTAAGCAATGTCTGTGTCTAACAACAAAAAATCGAAAAATCTCTATATGGTTTTCACATGATTAAAAGCTGGCAAAATATCAAAGATGACTAAACTTCATTATTATTACACATCTCTGAGTGTTCCATTGATGGTCCAGCAATGTTTGTAAGAGTAATAATGTTTACATAGTCCACAAATTATTATTTATGAAATAAAATTTATTTTTTGTGCCTTCATTTTAGCATAATCAGTAATTATATTGTTATAACCAATATTTGCACATAATTTATGTTCTAGTGACAGTAATGTCAAATGAGACCCCCTTTTGAGTTATTCTTCTTAGATTTTTTTTATTAATTTCAACTTGGAGAAATTTTCTCCTGCTGAGACAGTAGCAAACAGGATTGTCAATAAAATATATTTTTAGAGATAGGATGTCTCCACGGTGCCCAGGCCAGTCTCAAACTCCCAGCCTCAAGCGATCCTCCCACCTTGTCCTCCCAAAGACTGCGATTACAGGTGTGAGCCACCATGCCCAGTGAATAAAATTCTTAAGTTAACTTTTAGATTCAAAAATAAATCTCAAATTGTATTTACTACATTAAAATATTTTAATGAGGCTGCATACAATTATCACTTTGCAGAAAGTATTAAAACCATTTTAATGTAAGCATATAAATTATCATTTGTATCACCATTTTCACTGTTAAGCAATGCCTAGAGCCTGAAAAATCTTTCATGTGCATGCACGTGTGTGTGTGTGTGTGTGTGTGTGTTTTACTAAAGCATGGAGCCAAGGACAGGGTCCCCTCTAGTTCATTCTAAAGGCAGACCTGCTTCCCTTCTTGTAATGGCTTTCCTTAGAATTACATCTAAACTCCTTATCAAGAACTATAAGGTCTTACATGGTCTGACTTCTCTCAGCTCTGAGCCCTCATCACCCACTGCTCCTGTTTTGTTCAATGGCCTTTGATCTGCTCCTCAGACTCCACAAACTGCTTCTTGTTCAGAAACTTTCCACTGGCTCTTACCTCTGCCTAATACAGCTGCTTTCAACTACATGGCTAGCTTCTTTGGGTCCTTCAGGTTTCAGCTTAAGGCAGGCATATACGTAGTGGTTATAAGCACAGATTCTGCAGCTAAACTCCCTGAGATCAAATTTGGTTCTACCATTGCCCATCAGAGTGTTCCCGGTCAAGTCACTAAATAGATCTTTCAGTTTCCTCCTTCATAGAAAGGAGACAATAGTACTTTCTCATATGGCTACTGTGTAGATTGAATGTGTTAATAGAAATAAAACTCAGGCTAGCATAGGAATAAATCATAGCAATATCATATAAATAATAGCAATAAATCATAGCTTAAGAAATCAAAAGCCACCTCTTCATAAAGACTTTCCCTGACCACTCAACCTAAAATAGCTTCCCATGGGCACATTTTTTTTTTCATTTTTTTCATTTCATTTTTTCCCAGTATTGATCACCATCTGAAACTGCATTGTTTATTTCATAATTGTTTATTGTCTGTCTTCCTCCCCTAGATGACAAGTTTCATGAGAACTGAGCTCCTGTCTCAAAGTCTATTGCTGTATACTCTTGTGCCTGGCACATAGTTGAAGTCATTAAATATTCGTTGATTAACTAGACTTTATTTAAATCCTTCCAATTTTAAACCAAATCAGAAATTATAGGTTTAGGAAGATGAAATTTACTCATCTTTTTCCAACCAACTCATCTCAAATTCTGCTCATTTATGATAGGTTACAGGTATGTGCGCAGAGCTGCAGTGTACCAAAAAGTAGGTGTCAAAGGCAGCATGGGGATCATGGTGTTGAAGACTGCCAGCCACTGCAAACAATGAGAGAGACTTCTAACAGTCTCAGGGAGAGAGGAGTCTTTGCAGTTATCCAGCAAATTTAGGCAATGTGGACTTCCCACCTGACGGATTTAAACTGTTGTTTGTTGTTAATGAACAAATTGACCAGAAAATGACCAACTTTTGCCTTGTACAGCAGAAGTCATAAACTATGGAGGCAACTATTCCCTAAAGAAAAAGTAAGAAACATGGGTCTTAATAGATCATCATCAAAATTTGTGAATGAACACAAACACCAGGGATGCCACTTGAAATTATACCTTCTAAAATAAGAATGAAAATTCCATTGTGCAAGAATGGAATCCATTTCTTTGCTGACTATTGTCTTGCTTTTCACAAACAGATTTCTCGAGCATCCTGGACACTGGCATCAAGCCAACGACATAAGAAAGCAATGCAATGAATCCCATTCTAATTTGGGAACTGTTATAGATAGCTAAGTCTCAAGAGCCCATGTGGCTTGCCCATAAGAAAGATGTCTGTTGTCTACTGCAGCCTGTGGTAGCAACCCGCACACCTCTGTCTCCTTTGCCTTCTGTTCCTCTGTTTTCCCCCAGTTTTTCTCACTTTCCCCATTCCTGCTCTTCTGAATGGAAAAACTGATTTGTTTCCCTTTGAGCTCTTGAAGAGAAAAGATAGAATTAAAATAAAACACAATGATCATTCACATTGTGTAGAGAGAAGCTATGTGTCTGAACCAAAGCCTGTACCAGAAATTTATTGAAGAATATCAAAAAAGAAAAAATGACTTTCAAAGGTGTGGCCCAGTTTCTCAATGCTGTAAGTACAGTGAAATGTGTAAGAAATGACTCCAATCATTTCAAATGGTGTTTTGTTTCCTGACCAGGCCACCATAAAGTGTTCTATTAGCTTACATAAGCTGAGCACCTTCCCTATACGCAAACACTAATGTTCTGTGAAATAAAAAACAATGGAACACTGCAACTCTCTGCAGTTACAGTAGCCCTCACTTACCTGCAGTTTTACCTTTGTGATTCCAGTTACTCACAGTCAACTTTGGTTGGAAAATGGAAACTGAAAAATTCCAGAAATAAAGAAGTCCTAAGTTTTTACTTGCACACTATTCTGAGGAGTGTGAGGAAATCTTGTGCTCTGCTCCCTCCTGCCCAGGACAAGAATCCTGCCTTTGTCCAGAGTATTTGTGCTGTTTCCCAACCGTGAGTCACTTAGTGGATGTCTGGGTTATCAGATCAACCATTTCAATATCGCAGTGCTTGTGCCCAAGTAACCTTCTTTTTACGTAATAGTGGCCCCAAAGCACAAAAGTAGTAATGCTGGCAATTCAGGTATGCCAAAGAGAAGTCATAACATGCTTCCTTCGAGTAAAAAGGGGAAAGTTTATCACAGGAAAGTTTGTATGGAAAAAAATCAGTGTATGTTTTCAGGCATATACTGCAGCTCTTGGAAAATATTCCCTGGAGATAAGCGGGGACTACTGTATTCACAAACAACAGCAGAGACGGAGCTTTTTAAATCTCTAACACAATTTCCAACAAGACTCTGTCAATCAGTTCCCTTAGATTGCATCCTTTTGCCTGATGGTTTGTTGACAAAAAAAAAAAAAAAGAAAGAAATAAAATAAAGACATCAAATTTGCTTCATTCTAAGGAAGTTTTATTCCAAGTCTTCAAAAGGAAAAAGGGAAGAAACAACAGAATTATTGAGATGTGGATTCACTCACATAGGGAGCAAGTTCAGATTGTTTGTAATCTGCTGGCACACTGATAAAGCAGTAAAAATAACAGTTTACATCAGCACTAACTGGCTCAAAAAAAATTCTTTTATTCCTTGTTTTAAGGGAGTTAAGCTGATACCCACCCCCACCCACCTACCTATCCACTTTTCTGGGAGGCCCTTAGACTAAGCCAATGAAAGAGAAGTCCTGACATAGCAGCCTGTGGAGAATTACATCTAAGGGACAGAGTTGAAGGATAAAGCTGGACAATCTGAAGGATGCACAAATTTTCCTGACCTAGGGGGAGATGTTCAACCTGAATCTCATTCACCAGTGCTTGCATCTGACTCAAGACTGTGTCCAGCTTGGCAGGGTTACCTTTGTCCTCCCAGGCAGGGTGCCTTTTTCTAATTCATTAAAAGGAGCCACATAATAAGCTCCTTTCTCCAGTATAAACTCCAGCATCACTTCTTCACTGTGAAGGTTTAGACCTTACTTTTCCATGATCTTTATATGGATGTCCATAATTTTAACATTTATCACATTATAATCATTTATTTGAATGTCTGTTTTGACATAAGACTTCAAGATTCTTGAAAGCAGGCACTGAGTACTTTTCCCCTCTTTTATACCCAGTTCCCAGCACAGAACCTGGTACAAAATAAATTGTGCCAATGCTTGAAAAAATATGCTTACTGTATGGATGTTTGGAAAAATGGATGGATAGATGAAATGGACAGATGAGTGAAATCCAGAACAGACCTATCAAGAGTATGAGAAATGGCTTCGAGTCAGGGCAAAGGACTTCTCATCCTGTTTTTTCTCTATCCTTTGATAGTATTGGTGAAAGAACAGAGAATAAAAGTCAAAACAGTCAAGAAGAGATTTTGTTAATGATAGCATTCATCACTCAATAAGCTAACACAACTGTATGCAACTAGCACTGTTCTGTAGTTTTTGAGGTTGTGCTGGATATCTTCAATTTGCCCCCTCCCTGCACAGATCAACTACTAACCCATCTCCACCACACTCTAGGAGAATTAAGGAACGTTTTGAGACAGTCCACTCTGGAGCATCTTATGTTGGCTTTCCTCTGCCCCCTCCATCAAAACTTATTTTTTCTGTACCTTCGTTTAAGTGACAGACTACAGAAAGTTAAGTATCACCCTTGCCAAAGTTTCCTTGTATATTTGGAAACTCACTAATGTGACCCCTCAGGTAAACAACCTTCTATGGAAAGTAGCTTTAGTGGAGTCATTTCTTTGGATACCAGCCTCTGGAGTGGAGCGCTGAGTACTTTAACATCAACAGCAGTAAATCCACTCTAAGCATATTGAAACAAATAAACATCTTTAAATTTAACAAATCAGAATGCTTTTTATCCTCACTGGAGGCAAGCTGGGGTCCTTTTTGCAAAAGTTTTGCTGCCTAATCCATTGCTTCCCAAACTTTTTTAAAGGAAAGGACATTTAGAAAATGACACTATTTGTAATATAGAGCGTGGAAAACAGTTGAGGCTATTTGCTGTTACAAACAGCCAGCCTGGGGGCTCCAGCTCTAGTTGTCACCTGCAGCCCAACAGCTGAGGGGGTCAGCCTCTTGCCTGGCATACTGCCTTCCATCTGTGTGTCACAGTGAAGATACCCACGCTGTCATATTCTGCTCATATCCCTGACACTGGACACCGATGCTGCCACTAGAACTATAGTCGCCTTGCCCCTTTGGATGTCACTGTGGCCACCACTGCTGCAATCCTCAGAATGGATTATGTGTGGCTTATTTCACACAGCTGGCAGAGGGATTTGGTCTGTTGTTTCTCAACGAGTAGCCTCCAAGCCTGGCTATTAGGTCCCCTGGGAAATTACAATATCTTTTTATTTTGTGTTCTAAATGTATTCACAATGTTTTAAATTCAAAGCAATACAAGGTACATACACATGAAGAAGTTTCAATCCCTCTCCCAGTGCACCTCATTGTCCCTCACAGCCTCTAAGTAACCACTCATAAAGCGTATGGACGCTTCCAGCATTGTCTTGCAGATACAAGTAGAAATCGATATTCTTATCGCCCTTTTTGGTTACACAAAAGGTAGCATGCTATCTGTACACTGTGTGTGTATATGTGCATTCTTTTGCCCTTTGACATTTTCCCATGTTAGTACACAGAGAGCATTCTCATTCGCTTTTACAGTGGTATAGAGCATAGATTTCCATTGTGTGGATCCATACCACAGTTTATTTTAGCCCATACCTATTAATGTTTACTTGGCCTGTTCCCAATATTTTGCTGTGAAAAGCAGCACAATGCTGCATATGTCATTTTTTATGTATGTAGGCGCGTTTTCAGAAGAAATTCCTAGAAACAGGATTGCTGGGCCCAAGGATAAGTGCATCTGTAATGTTGATGAATATTGCCAAACTGCCCTCCGTGGCACAGGCTTATCATTTTGCACCCCTACCAGCAACATCTGACAGTGCCTATTTCCCCACAGTTTTGCCAGGGTATGTTGTCCAGTCTGTGGATTTTTGCCAATCTGATAGGCGAAAGTTGTAGTTTAGTGTAGTTTTAAATTTTATTTATCTTATTATGAGGGAGGCTTATCATCTTTTCATTTGTTAAGGCTGTCTATATTTGCTTTAATAAATCCTCTTTCTGCTGGAATTAGCTAGAGCTGTTTTCTGTTGCTATATATTGTGACATGGTTTAAAACCTTCTCTCCTGGAAGACAGAGTGTTTCTACATGAACTTATTTTGATAGTGGTCCTTAAAGTACCAAAGTGGAGGAGCTGGATTCTACCCTAAGAATACCTCCCTCTAGAGATAAAAGAAAAGGAATTAATGGTGATTGTAGGCAACCTCCACCTCCAGAATCAGATCCAGACTCCTGGACTTTATCAGGATTTGCTGTTAGGTGCTTGAGCTGGGAATAGGCAATACGGCAACCTGTTGACACACCATGATTTTAAGTTCTAACTCTAGTTAATGTTTCAATAACTTCACACCACCCACAGATGTTATATTCTTGTGTCTTCTCCCTCTTTGCTCTCTTCTCCTCCTACCTTCCTTGTAGTCTTTCCCCTTTCTTTGTTATTCCTGAGGATTTCAACTAATATAACTTGAGGGGGCAAGTGAAGTTGATCAAATCATCAAAATGTTCCTCTGTTCTGTAGCATATCTTGTCATTCCCAGTGGATTTCAAAGACTTCAGCAAAGTTTTTCCATTTAGCCTGACACCAGCATGGGGATTCCTGCCACTCAAGGCCTCAACTTGTAGGAAATCAGAACTGGGAGGAATCCATGCTATATGTCAGGGCTGGAGGGAATTCTCCTGGTCTAAGAGGCCAACTGCAGGAAAGCAGGTTGACAAAATCACAGCACAAATCAAGCAGTGGACATCACTGAGAGGTTCAAACCAGCAGACAGGACTCAGTACCTGAAAGCCCAACCTCCTACAGTACTGGTTACAACAGGGAGGCTCCAGCGTATCTGCCCAGATATGCCAAGATCCCACCAGAGGGCACGGAGTCTGGGAGGGAAGTGGGAGTACGATATGGGAACTAGCACCAAGAAGGACCACAAGGGGCTAATCTGGGGTTTGGGGCTAAGTCTCAGTGCCAGAAAGGATTATGTAAATAAACAAAAAAGGACTATTGATTGAGGTGTCAAGGAATGTCCATCCTCCAGTCCAAGACAAATTTGTAGAAAGAAAAAAAAAATGTTGTCAAGAGTTATATGGAAACCTAAAACTCGGCCCACATTTTGATGCAGTCACTTTAACATGGCCTATAAAACAAACCATTGAAATTTCGTCTTTAAAAAATTACCAAGCTATTTGGACAATAGATAGCCTCTCTTTGTCTCAGAGCTGGGAATAAGTGAGGCTCAAGGTCAAGGTGAAGGGCAAGAGGGGTGTGAAATGGGAGTTGGGAATGTCATGGCACACATTGCTCAGTAATTTAAACAAAAAATAGAAACAGTACTTTTTTTTTTCAATTTTAATGAAACACTTTGAAGTGAGTCATGTAAAAACATTCTGCTTCACCAGGACTCTCTCCAGTGTCCTAGTGGCCAGGTCTGGTGGGCCCTACGGAGACCTCCCAAAGGGGGTGTGGCACTTGGGAACCCAAGGACTGAGGCCAACCCCCCAGATTATGAAATGGCTGAATAGAATTATGTCCAACCCCACCAAATACACTATACCATCACAGTCCCCTCAGAACGAGGACAGTCCCAGGCCTGCAGAGCAAAATTTAAGAGAAAGTTTAGGCCCCAGAATTTGTTAAGGACAAACTGGAGAGATCAAAGGGAAAGGCTGATACCACCACTGGGAAGGTCATAGACAGTCTCTTTCCCACCAGTGCAGGGCCCGCGTCTGACTGTTGCGCGCAGCTGGTCTGGCTCAGTTAGGCCAGACCAGATTTCCCATATGAGTCATAAAGAAACACAGTAAGTGATACTTTTCTGGATTACAATAGCTCTTAGGGAACTTTTGTATAGGACAGTTTATTACATTCAATTGTAAAAGTCAACATAAAAAACACTCACTTACTTTGCAATTCTTCATTATTTTCTCAATTGGCTTTCATGGCATGTGTAAAAATGAAGTCCAGATAAAGTCATTCCCAGTGAAGGGGAAAAAAAAAAAAAAAAAAAAAAACCCTAACTCTTTAAACTGCCTTTACTCAAAATCTATGTCACAGAAAGAATATAAATCTTGGTAAGTTACAAAAATAATAATTTATCTATTATAGCGAGGTTATTCAACTTGATTGGATTTCTGTTTAGTTCTCTCTTGCTGCCTTTCTTTGGTATGCATGTTTGGTGCAGCCCCCTCAAAGCATGAAACCTGTCTTTCTGACACAAATAGGACCTTGTGCAGTAGCTACTGTCACCACTGCAGCCTGCCCCGCGTCTCATTAGGGTTAGGCCTTTAGCAGCTGGGGCTGTCAACTAGGATAAACTCATGAAGTTTTGTTTATTTATTCTTTTTCTAAACCCTCTAATCTAAGCATTTGCAAGCCAGCCATAACAGCAAGTGTCTGCAGAGAATAACTAATTCATTTGCTATACTTTCCCCTTTGGTGGTACTGACATGTAATAGAATACCTGTCAGGACACTCTGGTGGAACAGGAATTACAGGAATATTTTTGACAGGACACTAGTATTGTGTCTTGATAATTTATTGAAACCACCTGGTTTCAGATAGCCTACTCTGGGTAATAACTGGCTATTATTGTGTAATATTTGAACCTTACAGAAAAAATGGAAGGAATAGTATAAAAGTCATCCATATACATTTCTTCTAGATTACCCAATTTTAAACATTTTGTCTTCTTAGTTTTATCTCACTCTCTCAATGTGTGTATGTGTATGGATGTGAGTAAATGTAGTACCATTTGAAAAAAAAAATTGCAGGTGTTATACTTCCACCCTAAATATTTCCTCACTGATCTTTCAATAATAGGAACATTCTCCTACATAAGCACAATAATATTGTTATACTCGAAGTATTTAACTTTGATACAATATCATCAGATATATAGTCCATGTTCAAACTTTTCTGAGTGGTACAATAAAGTCTTTAAATCTGTTTTTCTTTCTGCAATTCCAGGATGCCATCGAAAATGACACATTGCATTTTGTTGCCACATCTTTCTAATTTCCTTTCATCTAAAACAGTTCTTCGTATCAATCCCCTCAGCTCCCCACTTTTTTGGTCTTTTATCAGCTTGGCATTTTTGAAAAGTCAGTTGTTTTGTAAAATATTCCACAACCTGGATTTGCCTGATCGTTTCCCTATGATTTAATTCAGGTGAAACATTTCTGGCAAGATTTTGACAGCATTACACAAGTAATGTTGAATATAGTACATCACATTAGGAGGCAGATAATGTGTCATTTTTTATGATGCTAAGTTTGATCATTTGGTTAAAAAGGAATTTGCCATATTTCTTTATTATGAAGATAATTTTTCCCCTTATAATAAATAAAATAATAAATGATAGTTGGAGATAATGTGAATATTTTTCCCTGACAACTTTTCACCTATTGATTTATGTGTCCATGAATGAGTCTTCCCTATATTGACTATTATAGTGTTGGTGGCAAAATGATGATTTTCTAATGCAATCATTCCTTCCACATGTATTAGTTGCCATTCTTTTGTAAAACAAAGCTTTTTCTTCACCTTCAACCATTTTTAAAAATCACTATGGAAATTAACAATTCCTTTAAAATTCAGTATGTTTTAATTCTTGGTTTTTATTATTCTCTTTGATGCTCATAACTTTTTAGTTATGGTCAGAGGACCCACTTAAAGCTAGTAAAGTTTATAATTTTACCACATTATTACATTTCACAATTAATTACAGGTAAGCAGTTGTGCTGTATTGAAACATTGGTTTTTAATATCCACTTCATTATTCTTATAGAATTAGTAATATAATTCAAATGAGAATATGGAATCATCCTTCTCATTATTATTTAAACAAAATACCTGTGCTCACATACCCCAAAACTGTAGAAAATTCAGCAACATCCTTTACATTTTCAAAGATTTAGGACAGTGAGGGAGAGTAACAGTCTCCTCTGATTGCCTGTCTCCTTTCACAACCAGCCCAGGCCCCTATCACTTTGGGGCCAAGCCCATGGTGCTTGTCCATGTTGCTATCTCCTGCCACATTTCCCCCAAGCATGGATTCTGTATCTTCCTCACTTTTCAAGGCTTTGCTGAAAATAAAGCATTGTTACAACACCAAGCAGGAAAGAACTTAATAGTCTACATCAGATATCCTTGCTCCAGGAAAGGAGCATTGTCTGAATGAATTGCATTCATTTTCCTATTCAGTCTATCATAGCTCCTTTCAACATCAGCCCCACCCCTCAGACAGACACCAGGCACCCGGCAAATGGAGTGACACAGCAAACACCACTCATGGCAAAGTCTAGAATCACTCCGTAATTGGTGTTTAAGTTCCCCAGTCAGTAACATCATTCTCCTCTTTGCCTCAATCATCCTACATATGTATATCCTTTCAACCACCTCCCTGACCCCTGACCTTGGCAACCCATTCTTGCATCACCTTCAGTAGCGGCCCTTCTGGTGTCCTGTCCTTACTAGCTAATCCTAAGTGGCACCATTTCTCCTGGCTCACCCCAGCCTCAGGGTGAGACTCTTCATAACACTTTCCCTTTGGCCATCTGCTCCTTAAGGCCACCTCCCC
This sequence comes from Rhinopithecus roxellana, assembly GCF_007565055.1. NCBI lineage: Eukaryota > Metazoa > Chordata > Mammalia > Primates > Cercopithecidae > Rhinopithecus > Rhinopithecus roxellana. Next base: position 38,115,774 of record NC_044550.1, on the reverse strand, counting down.
TCTCCCCCATCACTGTTCATAGCTATCTCTTTTAATGGAAAACATATTAATTAATCTGCTGCACTGGCCCAATTCCTCACACTGACTGTTCAACATTCCTTTCTGTCCAGCCTGACTCATCTGACTCTTTGCAGGATAGGAGAGACTGTGGAGCCACACTGCAGTTAGGAGTCAGAATATTCCAGCTCCTAGAAGGAGGGACATGGTGTATTAGGCCATTCTTGCACTACTATAAAGAAATACTTGAGATGGGGTAATTTATAAAGAAAAGAGGTTTAATTGGCCCGTGGTTCTGCAGGCTTTACAAGAAGCATGGTATGCTAGTATCTACTTGGTTTCTAGGAAGGCCTCAAGCAGATGTTACTAATGACAGAAGGTGAAACATGAATAGGCACGTCGCATAGCAAAAGCAGGAGTGAGAGTGAGAGGGCGGTGGGGAAGGTGCCACACACTTTTAAATGAGCAGATCTCGTGTGAACTCAGAGCAAGAGCTCACTTACTACCAAGGAGATGGCCAAAGCCATTCATGAGGGATCGACCCCCATGATCCAAACACTTCCCACCAGGCCCCACCTCTAACATTGGGGATCATGTTTCAAAATGAGACTTCAGTAGGGAAAGATATCCAAATAATAACATTCCACCTTGTTCCTTCCCAAATCTCATGTCCTTCTCACATTGCAAAACATAATCATAATTCTCAATAGTCCCCTAGAATCTTCACTCATTCCAACATTAACTCAGATCTCCCAAATCCAAAGTTCTATCTGAGACTCAAGCCAAGTTTCTTTCTCCTATGAGCCTGTAAAATCAAACACAAGTTGTTAACTTCCAAGATGCAATGGTGTTATAAGCATTGGGTAAATATTCCTGTTCCAAAAGGGAGAAATTGGCTAAAAGAAAGGCTCTACAGGCCTCACACAAAACTGAAACACAGCAGTCACTAAACATTAAAGCTCCAAAATAATCTTCTTTAACTCTATGTCCCACATCCAGGGCAACTGATAAGAGAAGTGGACTCCCAAAGCCTTTGGCAACTCTGCCCCTGTGGCTTTACAGGTTTCAGCACCCACGGCTACTCTCACAGCTGTAGTTGAGTGTCTGCAGCTTTTCCAGGCTCAGGGCACAGGCTGCTGGTGGATCTACCATTCTGGGATCTGGAGGGCAGTGGCCCCATTCCCACAACTGCACTAGAAAGTTCCGTAGTGGCGACTCTGTGTGGCGACTCCAACTCTACATTTCCTCTCCACACTGCCCTAGTAGAGGTCCTCTGTGAGGGCTCTCCCCTGGAGCAGGCTTCTACCTGGGCACCCAGGCTTTTTCATATATCCTTTGAAATCTAGGTAGAGGCTGGCAAGGCTTCACTCTGTGCACCTACAGGCTTAACACCACATGGAAGCCACCAAGGCTTACTGTGGTACAACTCAGAAAGCCACCCAAGCTATATACGGGGCCCTTTCAACCGAGGCTGGAGCCAGATTGGGCAGGATGCAGGAAGCAGTGTACTGAGGCTGCACAGAGCAGTGATGTTCTATGCCTGGCCCATGAAACCATTCTTCCTAGGCCTCTATGTCTGTGATGACAGGGGCTACTACACAGGTCTCCAAAATGCCCTCAAGGTCTTTTTCTCATTGTCTTGGATATTGGCAGTTGGTTCCCTTTTATTTATGCAAATAACATGCTAAACATGATAAATATCCTTACTTCTAAAATCATGCATATTCCATAGCAGATGGGAGGCAGGACTAGATTGCAGCTCCAGACAGAGCAGCATGTGGAGTTTTGCATTGTGAATTTTAGCTCCAGATCGACTGCAAGAACAAATCAGCAATTTTTAGAGCACCCACAGACCCTCTGAAAGAACAGGACTGCTCCTGCAAAACCCAGGAGACACCCTAAATACTGTGAGTGCCCCAGTTATGGAAGGGGGAAACAGAGATTCTCCTCTACTGAACACACACCCCCACTGGAGAAGCTGAACATCTGTTTGTGGGAGAAGTTTCCAACTTTACACAGAACTGAGTCAAGTTAGCCAAGCAAAATACAGGGGTACAGGAAGCAGCAAAAAGGCCCTGGGAGCTTGCTGGGTCCCCAACCAGCCCATTCCTGCCTGACACCACAGGGATTCATCGGGAGGGTGGCCAGAGGGGCAGGGGGTAAAACTCCACAGGGAGAAGGAATTCTCTAGCTGAACTTCGTAACAATTTGAATGGGGTGGGAAACCTCCTGGCCAGAACTCAGGGAAGGGTGCAAATCCGGAGTGCAGACTTCACAGGCAGGGGAAGAACTAAAGTCCTTTTCTTTTGCAGCTAGGAGGTGGATAGCCTCGGGCAAATTTTCAAGCCTGTCTCACCCTCTGCCTGGAAACAGACTTGGGGATGTTCCTGGTGGTACAGTGGGAGTGAGATTGGCCCTTCGGTTTGCATGGTAGCTGGGTGAGACCCGTGACTACCAGCTTTCCCGCACTTCCCTGACAACCTGTATGACTCAGCAGAGGCAGCAATAATCCTCCTAGATACACAACTTCAGTGATTTGATAATCTCACCTCCATCCCTCACAGCAGCCACAGCAAAACCCAAAACCCACCCAAGGAGAGTCTGAGCTCAGACACAACTAGCCCTGCCCATACCTGATGGTCCTTCCCTATCCACCCTGGGAGTGGAAGACAAAGAGCATGTAATTTTTAGTGTTCTACGGCCCCACCCACCCGTGGTCTCTCTCCACACTACTACAGCTGATGCTTTCTAGAAAGCACCACCTCCTGGCAGGAGGCCAACCAGCACAAAAATAGAGCATTAAGCCACCAAAGCTAAGGATCCTCAAGGAGTCCATTGCACCCTCTGACACCTCTACTGGAATAGGCACTGATATCCACAGCTGACAGACTCATAGACAGTTCACACCACATGACTCAGTGCAGACAACCTCCAGTACCAGCCCAGAGCTGGGTAGACTCACTGGGTGGCTAGACCCAGAAGAGAGACAACAATCATTGCAATTTGGCTCACAGGAAGCCACATCCATAGGAAAAGGGGGAGAGTACTATATTAAAGGAACACCCTGTGGAATAGAAGAATCTGAACAACAGCTTTCAGCCCTAGACCTTCCCTCTGACAAAGCCTACCCAAATGTAAAGGAACCAGAAAACCAACTCTGGTAATATGACAAAACGAGGCTCTTCAACAGCCCCCCAAAATCACACTAGTTCACCAGCAATGGATCCAAACCAAGAAGAAATCCCTGATTTATCTGAAAAAGAATTCAGAAGGTTAGTTATTAAGCTAATCAGGGAGGGACCAGAGAAAGACAAAGCCCAATGCAAGGAAATCCAAAAAATGATACAAGATGCAAAAGGAGAAATATTAAAGGAAATAGATAGCTTAAAGAAAAAACAATAAAAAATTGAGGAAACTTTGGAAACAACTTTAGGAAATGTGAAATACTCTGGAAAGTCTCAGCAATAGAATTGAACAAGTAGAAGAAAGAAATTCAGAGCTCAAAGACAAGGTCTTTAAATTAACCCAATCCAACAAAGACAAAGAAAAAAGGATAAAAAAATATGAAGAAAGCCTCCAAGAAGTCTGGGATTATGTTAAATGACCAAACCTAAGAATAATCAGTGTTCCTGAGAAAGAAGACAATTCTAAAAGCTTGGAAAACATATTTGGAGGAATAATAGAGGAAAATTTCCCTGGCTTTGCTAGAGACCTAAACATCCAAATGCAAGAAGCACAAAGAACGCCTGGGAAATTCATCACAAAAAGATCTTCGCCTATGCACATCATCATCAGGTTATCCAAAGTTAAGAAAAAGGAAAGAATCTTAAGAGCTGTGAGACAGAAGCACCAGGCAACCTGTAAAAGAAAACCTATCAGATTAACAGCAGATTTCTCAGCAGAAACCTTACACGCTAAAAGGGATTGGGGCCCTATCTTCAGCCTCCTCAAACAAAACAATTATTAGCCAAGAATTTTGTATCCAGCAAATCTAAGTATCATATATGAAGGAAAGATACAGTCATTTTCAGACAAATAAATGCTGAAAGAATTCACCATTACCAAGCCACCACTACAAGAACTGCTAAAAAGAGCTCTAAATCTTAAAACAAATCCTGAAAACACATCAAAACAGAACCTCTTCAAAGCATAAATCACACAGGACCTATAAAATAAAAATGCAAATTAAAAAGCAAAAACAAGAAACAAAAAAACAACCAAAGTATGCAGGCAACAAAGAGCATGATGAATGCAACAGTACCTCACATTTCAATACTAGCATTTAATGTAAATGGCCTAAATGTTCCACTTAAAAGTTACAGAACATCAGAATGGATAAGAACTCACCAACCAACTGCTGCCTTCAGGAGACTTGCCTAATACATAAGGACTCACATAAACTTAAAATACAGGGGTGGAAAAAGGCATTTCATACAAATGGACACCAAAAGTGAGCAGACGTAGCTATTCTTATATCAGGCAAAACAAACTTTAAAGCAACAGTGTTTAAAAGAGACAAAGAGAGACATTATATAATGGTAAAAGGCCTTGTCTAACAGGAAAATATCACAATCCTAAACATATATGCACCTAACACTGGAGCTCCCAAATTTATTTAAAAACTTACTAATAGACCTAAGAAATGAAATAGACAGCAATACAATAATAGTGGGGGACTTTAGTACTTCACTGACAGCACTAGACAGGTCATCAAGACAGAAAGTCAACAAAGAAACAATGGATTTAAACAGCACCTTGGAGCAAATGGACTTAACAGATATATACAGAACATTTTGTCCAACAACTGCAGAATACACATTTTATTCAACAGTGCATAGAACTTTCTCCAAGATAGACCACATGATGGGCCATAAAATTAGCCTCAATAAATTTAAGAAAATTGAAATTGTATCAAGCACTCTCTCAGACCACAGTGGAATAAAACTGGAAATCAACTCCAAAAGAAACCTTCAAAACCATGCAAATACATGGAAATTAAATAACCTGCTCCTGAATGAGCATTGGGTCAAAAACAAAATGAAAATGGAAATTAACAAATTCTTCTAACTGAATGACAATAATGACACAACCTATCAAAACCTCTGGGATACAGCAAAGACGGTGCTAAGAAGAAAGTTCACAGCCCTAAATGCCTACATCAAAAAGTCTGAAAGAGCACAAACAGACAATCTAAGGTCACACCTCAAGGAACTAGAGAAACAAGAACAAACCAAGCCCAAACCCAGCAGAAGAAAGGAAATAACCACGATCAGAGCAGAACTAAATGAAATTGAAACAACACAAAAGAATACAAAAGATAAATGAAACAAAAAGTTGGTTCTTTGAAAAGATAAATAAAATTAATATTAGCAAGATTAACCAAGAAAAGAAGAAAGAAAATCCAAATATCCTCACTAAGAAATGAAACAGGAGATATTACAACTGACACCACTGAAATACAAAAGATCATTCAAGGCTACTATGAATACCTTACACACATAAACTAGAAAACCTAGAAGAGATGTAAAAATTCTTGGAAAAAATACAACCCTCCCAGCTTAAATCAGGAAGAATTAGATACCCTGAACAGACTAACAACAACCAGTGAGATTGAAATAGTAATTAAGAAATTACCAACAAAAAAAAGTCCAGGGCCAGATAGATTCACAGCAGAATTCTACTACACATTCAAAGAAGAATTTGTGCCAATTCTTTTGACACTATTTCACAAGATAGAGAAAGAGGGAACCCTCCCTAATTCATTCTATGAAGCCAGCATCACCCTAATAACAAAACCAGGAAAGGGAATAACCAAAAAAGGAAACTACAGCCAATATCCTTGATGAACACAGATACGAAAATCCTTAACAAACTACTAGCTAACTGAATCCAACAACATATCAGAAAAATAATCTACCATGATTAAGTGAGTCTCGTACCACAGATGCGGGGATGGTTTAACATACTCAAGTCAGTAAACATGATACAGCACATAAACAGAATTAAAAACAAAAATCACATGATCATCTCAATAGATGCAGAGAAAGCATTTGACAAAATCCAGCATCACTTTGTGATTAAAACTCTGTAAAATCAACATCCAAGGGACATACCTTCATGTAGTAGAAGCCATCTATGACAAACCCGCAGCCAACATAATACTGAATGGGAAAAACTTGAAAGCATTCCCTCTGAGAACTGGAACAAGACAAGGATTCCCGTTCTCACCACTCCTCTTCAGCATAGTACTAGAAGTCCTAGCCAGAGCAATCAGACAAGAGAAAGAAATAAAGGGCATCCAAATTGGTAAAGAGGAAGTCAAACTGTCACTGTTTACTGACGATATGAACATTTACCTTGAAAACCCTAAGGACTCCTCCAGAAAACTCCTAGAACTGACAAAAGAATTTGGCAAAGTTTCCAGATACAAGATTAATGTACACAAATCAGTAGCTCTTCTATGTACACCAACAGCGACCAAGCAGAGAATCAAATCAAGAACTCAACCCATTTTACAATAGCTGGAAAAAAAAAAGACTTAGGAGTATGCCTAACCAAGGAGTCAAAGGACTTCTACAAAGAAAACTACAAAACACTGCTGAAAGAAATAATAGATGACACAAACAAATGGAAACACATCGCATGCTCATAGATGGGTAGAATCAATATTGTGAAAATGACCATACTGCCAAAAGCAATCTTCAAATTCAATGCAATTCCTATCAAAATACCACCATCATTCTTCACAGAACTAGAAAAAACAATCCTAATATTCATATGGAACCAAAAAAGAGCCAGCAGAGCCAAAGCAAGACTAAGCAAAAAGAACAAATCTGGAGGCATTACACTACCTGATCTCAAACCATACTATAAGGCCATAGTCACCAAAAGAGCATGGTACTGGTATAAAAATAGGCACATAGACCAATGGAACAGAATAGAGAACCCAGAAATAATGCCATATACTTACAGCAAGCTGATCTTCAACAAAACAAAAACATAAAGTTGGGAAAGGACACCCTTTTCAACAAATGGTGCTGAGATAATTGGCTAGCCACATGTAGGAGAATGAAACTGTATCCTCACCTCTCACCTTATACAAAAATCAACTCAAGATTGATTAAGGACTTAAACCTAAGACCTGAAACTATAAAAATTCTACAAGATAACATTGGAAAAGTCCTTCTAGATATTGGCTTAGGCAAGGATTTCATGACCAAGAATCCAAAAGTAAATGCAATAAAAATCAATACCTGGGACCTAATTAAACCAAAGACCTTTTGCACAGCAAAAGGAACAGTCAGAATAAACAGACAACCCACAGAGTGGGAGAAAAATCTTCACAATCTATGAGTCTGACAAATGACTAATATCTAGAATCTACAGCAAACTCAAATCCATAAGAAAAAAGCAAACAATCCCATCAAAAAGTGGGCTAAGGGTATGAATAGACAATTCTCAAAAGAAGATATACAAATGGCCAAGAAACATATGAAAAAATCCTCAACATTACTAATGATCAGGGAAATGCAAATCAAAACCTCAATGTGATACCACCTTACTCCTGTAAGAATGACCATAACCAAAAAATCAAAAAACAGTAGATGTTGGAACGGATGTGTTGATCAGGGAACACTACTACACTGCTGGTGGGAATGTAAACTAGTACAACTGCTATGGGAAACAATGTAGAGATCCCTTAAAGCACTAAAAGTAGAACTACCATTTGATCCAGCAATCCCACTATTGGGTATCTACCCAGAGGAAAAGAAGTCATTATTCAAAAAAGATACTTGCATATGTATGTTTATAGCAGCACAATTCACAATTGCAAAATTGTGGAACCAACCCAAATGCCCATTAATCAACAAGTGGATAAAAGAACTGTGGTATATATATGCAATGGAATATCATGCAGCCATAAAAAGGAATGAATTAACAGCATTTGCAGTGACCTGGATGAGACTGGAGATTATCATTCTAAGTAAAGTAACTCAGAAATGGAAAACCAAATATTGTTATGTTCTCGCTGATACGTGGGACCTAAGCTATGAGGATGCAAAGGCATATGAATGATACAGAGGACTTTGGGGACCTGGGGGGAAAAGAGTGGCAGGGGTCAGGGATAGAAGACTGCAAATATGGTGTAGTGTATACTTCTGAGGTGATGGGTGCACCAAAATTTTATAAATCACCACTAAAGAACTTACTCATGTAACAAAATAATACCTGTACCCCAATAACTTATAGAAAAATAAAATAAATAATATAAAACAAATCATGCATATTCACATACACACACACATATATATACACATACACACTTTACATTTATCCCACTCCTGTCTACAGCACCTAGCAGAAAGTCAGTAAAAATTGCCATTAAAGAGATAAGAAAGTCAACAATCTAAATTGCAACACATACAAGTGGCAGCTGTACCAAGTAGCACTGACTTTCCTGAGTCATTGCGAATTTCCTACATCATTTAGTGAATATAACCAGGTCAGATAGCATGGCAGTAAGAACTTTTAGCTGAACAATTATGAGCAAAATTAATGACAAAGAAACAGAAATCAGGCCTCTGCCTTGGGCCTTACTCAACCCTGGGCTGCGTCTAAATATTTAAAAACAAAAAATTAAGTAGTCATCTGAGTGAGTCCATTTAATGGTGGCAAACTTTCAATAAGTAAACTACAATCAGGGAGTTGAGGAGGGATCAATTCATAATACCCTTGTTGGAAGGCAGAATAATGCTCCTCCCACCCAAAAGATATTCATATTCTAATTCCTGAAACTTGTTAATATCTTACCTTACATGACAAAATGGACTCTGTTAAGCATCTTGACCTAGGTAAATGATCCTGGAATATTTCCGTAGGCCCAATGTAATCATAGGAGTTCTAAAAAGATGGGAAGGAGAGGCAGAATCTCAGAATCCAAGAGGTTTTAAGATTCCACGCTGTTGGACTTGAAAACGAGAAACGGGACCATGTGAGTAGCCTCTAGAAGAATGTGGGCAGCCTCTAGAAGCTGAAAAAGACCAGGAAAAGGAGTCTCTCCTCCCCCCCGGAGCCTCCAGAAGGAATACAGCCAGCAATCACCTGATTTCAGCCCATTAAGACCCATTTTGCTTTCTGACCTCAAGAATTGTAACATAACAAATTCATATTATTTTAAGCCACTAAGTTGGTAGTAACTGGTTACAGAAGCAATAGAAAACTAATACACCCAACTTCCCCAGCTGAGTACTGAAGAAATTAGAAGATGCAAGGAATAAGGCACAGAGCAAGATATCACCTTTTTTGCTGATAAAGCATGTGTCTGATGATGGTTTGAACTGGTGTACCCAGCCAAAGCTCATGTCCAATGAACTGTATTTTCCAATGTTGGAGGAGGGGCCTGGTGGGAGATGATTGGATCATGGGGTGGACTTCCCCCTTGCTGTTTTCATGATTGTGAATGAGTTCTCATGAGATCTGGTTGTTTTAAAAGTGTGCAGGACCTCGCCTTTTTCTCTCTTCCTCCTGCTCTGGCCATGTAAGATGCACCTCCTTCATATTCACCTTTCGCCATGATTGTAAGTTTTCTGAGGCCTCTCCAGCCATGCTTCCTATATAGCCTGTGGAACTGTGAGCCAATTAAACTTCTTTTCTTTATAAATTGCCCAGTCTCTGGTAGTTTTGTTGTTGCTGTGGTTGTTGTTTTTTGACCAAGGCTGGAGTGCAGTGGTGTGATCGTGGCTCACCGCAACCTCCGGCTCTTGGGTTCAAGCAATTCTCCTGCTTCAGCCTCCTGAGTATCTGGGATTACAGGCATGCACCACCACGACCAGCTAATTTTTGTATTTTTTTTTTAGTAGAGATGGGGTTTTGCCATGTTAACCAGGCTGGTCTCAATTGCTTGACCTCAGGTGATCCACCAGTCTTGGCCTCCCAAAGTGCTGGGATTATAGGCATGAGCCACTGAGCCTGGCCCTCTGGTAGTTATTTATAGCAACACAAGAACAGACTAATACAGTGCCCCAGATGTGTAATGATAAGGGGCTTCCTTAAAACAAACCCCAGGTTAGACAGAGCACCACCAGCCAGAGGCAGTGCTGGTCCACTCAAAGTCCCATAATTGCCCCTAGACAATTTATGGCAGGAGGTCCAAACCGGAAAGAGTCATGATTTCTGTGGATGGCTAGACTTCAAAGAGAAAAAAGAGAGAATGGGGCAGAGCTGGCCATCCCTAGTTCTCATCCCAAATACCTAACAGAGAGGAATAAGTGAGGAGGTAAACTGTAGCTAATATATGTCCTTCTGAGTGAAAACAAGAGGGAAAAAATTCATTTAATTTAAGTATTTCTGGGCACTGCTCCTTTTACTTTGGCTTTATTACCTCTTGGGCCATAGCTTATCAGTGACGCCTTATGTCATAGGTAGCAGGAGCATTATTCTGTAGTCCATTTGCCTGAGTTGAAATCCTGCCTTCATCACATTCATTACATCAAGTTGCTTACCCTCTCTGTGCTCCGGTTAAGAATGGTAGGGAAGTTCAGAGAGGGTTATAATATACTTATAGTTTATTTCATAGTTTTGATATAAGAATTACACAAGATAATGGTTTTAATGTACTTAGCACAATGTCTGACATAGAGTATACATTCAATAAATACTGACTATTATTATTACTATGTACCATTTTTGCATGTCTCAATATGTTGTACAAATATTCTTTGTTTAAGGAACTAGAAAATTATTACAGGGAATTTGACAGCCTAATCAAGGGTTGCCCTCAAGAGCATATTTGGAAATGTCTGGAGACATTCTTGGTTGTCACAAATGGGGAGTGCTACTGGCATCTAGCAGATAGAGGTCAGAGATGCTGCAGAATACTCTACAAAACACAGGATAGCCCCCAACAACAAATAATTGTCCAACCCAAAATATCAGTAGTGCTGAGATACATAAATCCTATATTAGATAGACAACATAGGAATTGACTTGCTTGAGAAACAGAATTTTTAAGTTTATATTCTATGTATTCAGCAGAATATGTAATGTATAAATTGAATACTGAAATACAATCAAGTAGCCCTGTGATACAATGAGAGGAAGACAAATCAAGGAAATAAAAGTCAGAAACTGACTTTTTTTTTTTTTTCTTAGTTAAACAACAAGCAGTTTAGGCAAAACCACTGTTGCCAGACTGCCTCTCTAGAATCCTCCTCTCTAGGCAAGGCATCACTGAAAGAAAGGCAGCAGCCCCAGTCAGGGGCTTACAGATAAAACTCGCATCTCTCTGGGACATAGCACCTGGAGGAAGGGACGGCTGTCGGCACAGCTTCAGCAGACTTAAATTTTCCTGCTCTAAAGAGAGCAGCAGATGTCTCAGTACAGTGCTCAAACTCTGATAAGGGACAGAATGCCTCCTCAAATGGGTCCCTGACCCCTGTGCTTCCAGGGGTCGACAGACACTTCATACAGGAGAGCTTCCACTAGCATCTGGTAGGTGCCCCTCTGGGATGAAGCTTCCAGAGTAAGGAACAGGCAGCAATCTTTGCTGTTCTGCAGCCTCTGCTGGTGATACCCAGGCAAACAGGTTCTGGAGTGGACCCCCAACAAACTCCAGCAGACCTGCAGCAGAGGGGCCTGTTAGAAGGAAAACTAACAAACAGAAAGGAATAGCATTAACATAATAAAAAGGATGACCACATAAAAACTCCATCCAAAGGTCACCAACATCAAAGACAAAAGGTAGATAAATCCATGAAGATGAGGAAAAACCAGCGCAAAAAGGCTGAAAATTCCAAAAACCAGAATGCCTCTTCTCCTCCAAAGGATCACAACTACTGTCCAGCAAGGGAACAAAACTGGATGGAGAATGAGTTTGATGAATTGACAGAAGTAGGCTTCAGAAGGTGGGTAATAACAAACTCTGAGCTAAAGGAGCATGTTCTAACCCAACGCAAGGAGGCTAAGAACTTTCATAAAAAGTTACAGGAACTGCTAACTAGAATAATCAGTTTAGAGAAGAACATATATCACCTGATGGAGCTGGAAAACACAGCACGAGAACTTTGTGAAGCATACACAAGTATGAACAGCTGAATCGATCGAATGGAAGAAAGGATATCAGAGATTGAAGATCAACTTAATGAAATAAAACATGAAGATAAGATTAGAGAAAAAAGAATGAAAAGGAATGAACGAAGCCTCCAAGAAATATAGGATAATGTGAAAAGACCAAACCTATGTTTGATTGTTGTATCTGAAAGTGACAGGGAGAATGGAACCAAGTTGGAAAACACTCTTCAGGATATTATCCAGGAGAACTTCCCCAACCTAGCAAGGCAGGCCAACATTCAAATTCAGGAAATACAGAGAACACCACAAAGATACTCCTCATGAAGAGCAACCCCAAGACACATAATCATCAGATTCACCAAGGTTGAAAGTAAGGAAAAAAAGTTAAGGGCAGCCAGAGAGAAAGGTCAGGTTACCCACAAAGGGAAACCTGTCAGACTAACAGCAGATCTCTCTGCAGAAATCCTACAAGCCAGAAGAGAGAGTGGGGGCCAATATTCAACATTCTTAAAGAAAAGAATTTTCAACCCAGAATTTCATATGCAACCAAACTAACCTTCATAAGTGAAAAAGAAATAAAATCCTTTATAGGCAAGCAAATGCTGAGGGATTTTGTCACCACCAGGCTTATCTTACAAAAGCTCCTGAAGGAAGCACTAAATATGGAAAGGAAAAGCCAGTACCAGCCACTGCAAAAACAAACCAAAATGGAAACACCATCGACAGTATGAAGAAACAGCATCAACTAATAGGCAAAATAACCACCTAGCATCATAATGACAGGATCAAATTAACACGTAACAATACTAGACTTAAATGTAAACATGCTAAATGCCCCAGTGGGAAGGCACAGACTGGCAAATTAGATAGAGTCAAGACCCATCCACGTGCTGTATTCAGGAGACCTATCTCATGTGCGAAGACACACATAGGCTCAAAATGAAGGGATGCAAGAAGATTTACCTGAGCAAATGGAAAGCAATAAAAAACAAGGGTTGCAATTCTAGTCTCAGATAAAACAGACTTTAAATCAACAAAGATCAAAAAAGACAAAGAAGGGCATTACATAATGGTAAAGGGATCAATGCAACAAGAAGAGCTAACTATCCTAAATATATATGCACCCAATACAGGAGCACCCAGAGTCATAAAGCGAGTTCTTAGAGACCTACAAAGAGACTTAGAGTCCCACACAAAAATAGTGGGAAACTTTAACACCCTACTATCAATATTAGACAGATCAATGAGACAGAAAATTAACAAGGATATTCTGGACTTGAACTCAGCTCTGGACCAAGTGGACCTAATAGACATCTACAGAACTCTCCACCCCAAATCAACAGAATATACATTCTTCTCAGCACCACAAAGCCCTTATTCTAAAATTGACCACATAATTGGAAGTAAAACACTCCTCACAAATGCAAAAGAACAGAAATCATAAATAAACTGTCTCCCAGACCACAATGCAAACAAATTAGAACTCAGTATTAAGAAACTCTCTACTAAAAATACAAAAACTAGCCGGGCGAGGTGGTGGACGCCTGTAGTCCCAGCTACTCGGGAGGCTGAGGCAGGAGAATGGCGTAAACCCGGGAGGCGGAGCTTGCAGTGAGCTGAGATCTGGCCACTGCACTCCAGTCCGGGCGACAGAGCGAGACTCCACCTCAAAAAAAAAAAAAAAAGAAAGAAACTCACTCAAAACTGCACAACTACACGAAAACTGAACAAACTGCTTCAGAATGGCTACTGGGTAAATAACGAAATTAAGGCAGAAATAAATAAGTTTTTAGAAATCAGTGACCACAAAGATACAATGTACGAGAATCTCTGGGACACAGCTAAAGCAGTGTTTAGAGAGAAATTTATAGCACTATATGCCCACAGGAGAAAGCGGAAAAGATATAAAATTAACACCCTAACATCATAATTAAAAAACCAAAGAAGCAAGAGCAAACAAATTCAAAAACTAGCAGAAGACAAGAAATAACTAACATCAGAGCAGAACAGAAGGAGACAGAGACAGGAAAAACCCTTCCAATACTCAATGGATCCGGGAGCTGTTTTTTGAAAAGATTAAGAAAATAGATTGACCGCAAGCCAGAATAAATAAAGAAGAAAAGAGAGAAGAATCAAATAGACAGAATAAAAAATGATAAAGGGGATGTCATCACTGATCCCACAAAAATACCAGCTACCATCAGAGAATACTGTAAGCACCTCTGTACAAGTAAACTAGAAAATTTAGAGGAAATGGATAAATTCCTGGACACATACACCCTCCAAAGACTAAAACAGGAAGACGATGAATCCCTGAATACACCAATAACAAGTTCTGAAATTGAGGCAGTAACTAATAGACTACCAACCAAAAAAATCCCAGGACCAGATGAATTCACAGCCGAATTTTACCAGAGGTACAAAGAGGAGCTGGTACCATTCCTTCTGAAACTATTTCAAACAATAGAAGAAGGAGGACTCGTCCCTAACTCATTTTATGAGGCCAGCATCCTCCTGATACCAAAACCTGGCAGAGACCCACACAAAAAAGGAAAATTTCAGGCCAATCTCCCTGATGAACACTGATGCAAAAATCCTCAATAAAATACTGGAAAACCAAATCCAGCAGCACATCAAAAAGCTTATCCACCACAATCAAGTTGGCTTCATCCCTGGGATGAAGGGCTGATTCAACATACGCAAATCAATAAACGTAATCCATCACATAAACAGAGCCAATGACAAGAACCACATGATTATCTCAATAGATGCAGAAGACACCTTCAATAAAACTCAACACCCCTTCAGGCTAAAAACTCTCAATAAACCAGTTATTGATGGAACATATCTCAAAATAATAAGAGCTATTTATGAAAAAGCACAGCCAATATCATACTGAATGGGCAAAAGCTGGACGCATTCCCTTTGAAAACCAGCACAAGACAAGGATGACCTCTCTCACCACTCCTATTCAACATAGTATTGGAAGTTCTGGCCAGGGCAATCAGGCAAGAGAAAGAAATAAAACGTATTCAAACAGAAAATAAGGAAGACAAATTATCTCTGTTTGCAGATGACATGATTGTATATTTAGAAAACCCCATCATCTCAGACCAAAATCTCCTTAAGCTTATAAACAACTTCAGCAAAGTTTCAGGATACAAAATCAATGTGCAAAAATCACAAGCATTCCTGTACACCAATAATAGACAAACAGAGAACCAAATCATGAGTGAACTCCCATTCACAATTGCTACAAAGAGAATTAAATACCTAGGAATGCAACTTACAAGGGATGTGAAGGATCACTTCAAGGAGAACTACAAGCCACTACTTAAGGAAATAAGGGAGGACACAAACAAATGGAAAAACATTCCATGCTCAAGGATAGGAAGAATCAGTATAGTAAAAATGACACACTGCCCAAAGTAATTTATAGACTCAATGCTATTCCCATTTGCTACCATTGATTTTCCTCACAGAATTAGGAAAAAAAAACTACTTTAAATTTCATATGCAAAAAAGAGCCTGTATAGTCAAGACAATCCCAAGCAAAAAGAACAAAGCTGGAGACATCACACTACCTGACTTCAAACTAAACTACAAGTCTACAGTAACCAAAACAGCATGGTACTGGTACCAAAACAGATATATAGACCAATAGAACAGAACAGAGGCTTCAGAAATAACAACACACATTTACAATCATCTGATCTTTGACAAACCTGACAAAAACAAGAAATGGGGAAAGGATTCCCTATGTAATAAATAGTGTTGGGAAAACTGGCTAGCCATATACACAAAACTGAAACTGGACCTCTTCCTTATACCTTATACAAAAACTAACTCAAGATGGATTAAAAATTTAAACATAAGACCTAAAACCATAAAAACCCTAGAAAAAATCCCAAGCAATACCATTCAGGACATAGGCATGGGCAAAGACTTCATGACTAAAACACCAAAAGCAATGGCAACAAAAGCCAAAATTGACAAAAGCTCTAATTAAACTAAAGAGCTTCTGCACAGAAAAGAAACTATCATCAGAGTGAACAGGCAACCTACAGAATGGGAGAACATTTTTGCAATCTCTCTGTCTGTCAAAGGGTTAATATTCAAAATATACGAGGAAGTTAAACAAATTTACAAGAAAAAAACAAACAATTACATCAAAAAGTAGGCAAAGTATATGAACAGACACTTCTCAAAAGAAGGCATTTATGCAGCCAACAAACATAGGAAAAAGAAAATATAATCATCACTGGTCATTAGAGAAATGCAAATCAAAACCACAATGAAATACCATCTCACACCAGTTAGAATGGTGATCATTAAAAAGTCAGGTAACAACAGATACTGGACAGGAGGTGGATAAATAGGAATGCTTTTACATTGTTGGTGGGAGTGTAAATTAGTTCAACCATTGTGGAAGACAGTGTGCCGAATCCTCAAGAATCTAGAACTAGAAATACCATTTGACCCAGCTATCACATTACTGGGTATATACCCAAAAGATTATAAATCATTCCATTATAAAGACACATGCACATGTATGTTTACTGCAGCACTTTTCACAAGAGCAAAGATTTGGAACCAACCCAAATGGCCATCAATGTTAGACTGCATAAAGAAAATATGGTACATATACACCATGGAATACCATGCGGCCATGAAAAAGAATGAGTTCATGTCCTTTGCAGGGACATGGATGAAGCTGGAAACCATTATTCTCAGCAAACTCACACAGGAACAGAATAGGAAACACTGCATGATCTCACTCATAAGTGGGAGTTGAACAATGAGAATGTATGAGCACAGGAAAGGGAATATCACACACCAAGGCCTGTTGGAGAATGTGGGGCAAGGGGAGGGGTAGCATTAGGAGTAAAACCTAACGTACACGATGGGTTGATGGGTGCAGCAAACCACCATGGCACATGTATACTTACGTAACAAACCTGCATGTTCTGCACATGTATCCCAGAACTTAAAGTAAAATAATTTTTAAAAAGAATGAGGAGTTTCATTTGGAATTCTTTTTAAGGAACCAGAATTCAGCCCCATTGCCCTACACACATAAAGTAATGGATCGTTTCAATTTTCCCCATTACAATACTGCTTTCTCATCTACAGCTGACTATAGACATTCCTGTAAGATGGGGGTTTCCAACCTACGGTCTATGGAGAAGCCACAGATGAGTATGTGCAATAAGCCTTGTCCAAAGACTGAACACACAATTTGTCTCTTACTCCTCTGAACTATTTTTTAATAAATGGAAGTGCTGCTGTAATTGAGAATATAAAAAATTAGCATAAAAACATTACCATATTAATAGTATCTTCTTGTCATCATGTATTTTCTCGATCAATGAAGATAAAAATATACCAACAACATGTGATAAAGGGGTATACTTGAAATTTTGAGGCGTAATGCTAGAGAAAGTTGGGAATCTTTTTCAATATGTTTTATATTAATTAAATTTTGATCTTTCTTTAACTTCATTATGGCTTCCTACTGTGTGTGTCACCATGATCTCCAAAATGACACATAATTTGAATGGTTACAGTGGAAAAATCTCTGGGTAACTTCCTTTCAGTGTACTCTATTTAGCATAGCTTAGAGAAAATCTTCATTTCCCCTATCCCTATTTCTGAACCCTCCCTTCATCCCAACCACAGTGGCCTCAAATGTATGTTTTAGCACTGCGTTCTGCCCAGGGAAATTCAAGCGTTGCTGCAGTAGCTCGATGACATTATCAAGGACACATGTATGTATGTATGTATTTTTGTTTGTTTGTTTGTTTATTTGTTTGCTTGCTTGTTTGTTAATCTTCCTGGTCTACCAATCTCAGCCAGTTGGCTGGCTTTTAATGTCAAGCTCGTTCCCTCGTGGTTCAAGAAGACCACAACATCACAGCCACATCCAAAGGCCAAAAAAAAGAACATATTTTTCCTCACCCATCTCTTTTTATCAGGAGGAAAATCTTTCCCAGAAGTCCCTCCCTGAGAACATTCCCAGAAGATCCCCTCAGGGACCACTGACAAAGAGAGTTCACATGGCCAAACTCAAAACTGCGAGGAGGCAGGGAAAACAAGCACTGGAATTTTCACCTCTGCAGCAAGAAGTGGGTACTTCCGGCAGAGTTAGGAGACAAGAAATGGAAAAAAGGCTGGTGAGTGTTTCCCATAGATAGAGGCTGTAAATTCAAGCTGAAAGGACACATATCTAGGCTTTGGGAGCCAAATCTACTCTTGCTCTAAGCCTACTTTAGCTCTAATTTCTCTCCCCATCCAATTCTTTACCTTCTTTTTAATCCAATTATTCCTCAAGATCCTTATGGAGTTTTCTTTGTTTCAAGGTAATTTAAATTCATTGTAGAAAAATTTAAAATAACAGTAAGCAAATACTAGAAAAAGTAAGTTATACCACTCTGAGGCAAATACTGTTAATAGATTGGTATATATTTCTTTAAACATTGTTGTAGTAACATATAACAATGTTATAGAAATACATATCACATATACATTATACAAACAAATACGTAAACATGCATATATGTATATACATACATATACGTATACAACATACATATATGATATATGTTATACATTTGGGTGTATGTGTGTACATATAAATGTGTATGTACCAACATATATTTGTATGTTATATGTATGGGTATACATATATGTACCTACTTAAAATGAAATATTTTAAGTGCTTATGTCTAGGACATATCATTGGTTCAGTTATATGTATAGGTATGCATATAACATACAAATATATATAACACATATATTACATATAACAATGTTTAAAGAAATAAATATGTAGTAATATACAATTTTTTTTTTTTTTTTTTTTTTTTTTTTTTGAGACGGAGTCTCGCTCTGTCGCCCAGGCTGGAGTGTAGTGGCTAGTTCTCAGTTCACTGCAAGCTCCGCCTCCCGGGTTTACGCCATTCTCCTGCCTCAGCCTCCGAGTAGCTGGGACTACAGGCGCCCGCCACCTCGCCCGGCTAGTTTTTTGTATTTTTTTTTAGTAGAGACGGGGTTTCACTGTGTTAGCCAGGATGGTCTCGATCTCCTGACCTCGTGATCCGCCCGTCTCGGCCTCCCAAAGTGCTGGGATTACAGGCTTGAGCCACTGCGCCTGGCCTATACAATGTTTAAAATATATTTTTGCAAGGTATTTTCCTTATAGTGTTTTCTTCTACTTCAACACATATAGGAATGCAAGAATGCATGACAAATTACTGTGCTTAACTTTAAAAGTTGAACTATTTTGGAAAACAAATTGAAGTCTTTAGGAAGCAGCCAATACCAGCTGATAGACAAAGATAATAGGAAAAAGAAATAGTCATAAAAGAGTTTGAAATAGTGTCAATTTCAAGTTAATTCATCAAGTTTATATATTAGTAAATGTGAAGTTACATGGTATTTGGCCAAAGTGTAATATTTGATGAAATTAATTTCCAGTCTAGCATTCCAGTCTAATAAGAACACCATTAGATTTCCATGCATATCCATGTTTGCTTTGACTATTACAGGCATAAGTCATTCCTTTTAACTCTGTTATGAATAATTCTGTAGCATTAGAAGGATTTAGGGTATTAAACGTTTGTTCTAGTTTACAAAAACATCCACAGAAAGAGCACTTTTATCTTTCAGAGTTTTCACTGAGCTTTTACAAGGAACTTATTCAAATTCACCCTAAAAGTCATTTTTGAATAACAAATATAATAACTTTAAATTAATCAGCATCACAGAAACATTTTCCTTGCGCTTCTAGAAAACACCTGACCACAGCTCACATCTCACGGATATGATGACAGCTTGATAGTGTGATTTTGACCAGCCGTCTTGACTTTTCTTCTTAGATGCAGCTGTTTGGCCATGGGAATGTTTTGATGTTGTTCATATTCCAGTTTTGTCATTTATTAGATGTTTTCTGGTGACATATAACTTAACCTTTATAAAGGCTCCACTTTCTCACGTATAGAATGAAAATAATAATATGACCCTCAGAAGCTTGTGGTGATGATTAAATAAAATATTTTAAGTGCTTGTGTGTAGGACATATCAGTGGCTCAGTAAGTGATAGCAATGACAAAATTAGCAACTGGGGTATTGACAATGTTGATGGATGAAGATGGAGCAAGTGCCTGTACAACATAGGATTAAAAAGATGCTCTCCCTTTATCTGAGGGTCTGGTTCAAGCATCCCTAAACACAAAGCATGTTCATCAACTTTCACATTAAGTCGGGAAAATTAACGTTATGTGAACTTCAGAATCAAAAGAAGTTAGAGGCAAGAGTACTGTAATGTATTTGGTAGTGGCACTTACTGATAAAAGGTGACACCACAGACCAGACGTACCTTTCACATCTATTTCTTTCCTCCATATACTGACTTAATTGGTTTTTAACATATTGATGGTTCGTTTTTTGCCAGGTGTTTTCTAGGTTCCTATTTTTGTCTTAGTGTTGCAAAAGTTCTAGAAGCTATTAATGAAGAGTCATGGTATGCCTAGCTATAAAAGAAATGTTTATGACATAGACTTAGGCATATACAAAGGAAAAAAGGCAATGGTGGAGAAGAGACTGCAGTTTGGAAAATGCTGTGAACCAATCCACTAAAACAAAGGTTAAATGAGAAACCACTACTGTTCCCAGAGAATCCTCATGAAAACTTCAACCATGAGTGTACACATAGTACTAAGAACATACGCAACTTCTTAAAAAGATTCTTCAGAAACATGTGGCAGCTTCTACTTGTCCAGGATAAAACATGCTATTACAGCATTAACAGCGTGAAAGAAATTGGAGTAGAAAGATTTCAATGTTGATTTCTGCTGGGAAACTTTTCCACAGCTATTCCTCCCATCCCCATCAAACACTATCATCATTAAAAAGAACAGAGAAGAAAAAAAACCACATTGTCCTACGAATTAGACAATAAAAATTAGATACAGTTTTTGCTGAAAGTGTAAAAGGAAGATAATTCTCTTAAGAAGCATGCCTCTGTTGACATCAAATAAAGTTGTATGACTTAAGAAAGAAGGTACAACTAATTACCAATTATCTTCCACTCCATGAAAGGAAAGGTGGAAACAGATAATATTATAATTTGAATCAATTTATTGAATTTAAAATTACTTTTCTGCAGAATCTTTCTATGATGGTCATGGTAACCAGAGATCTGCAATGCAGTTTGCCTTGCACTTGAATCCTGGTGTGTGTACATGTTTATGCATTGACGTATATAGGAACTAACTGTTTAGCCAGCAGCTGATGGAAAAACATTTGTCCAGTGTTTTGAAATACATAATTCTATCTTGGATGACAACAGCTTGATGTACATTTGACACTCTTGTCTACAAATGTTGGTCTGGCAGCCTTAGTGACAAGAATATGGCTGAAAATTCTATTCTGGCTCAGTGTAAGCATTTAAGCATATGTTCATTTATCTCCTACTGTACCAGTAACATATCCTACTCAACAGATGGGGCAGGTTACTGAGAACAAAGAATGATCATGGCTTACATTGTCTGCCCCACAAACATCTCTTTGAAAAAAACTTAGCACTCACTTTTCAGAGCACTTTGATGTTTTGCATTTGGTTTAAGGCTAGTTTGGTATTGAAAAAGACTGTACATTCTTAATTCTTCAACACAGGACTATGTAAGAAAGGGAATTTTAACCCTTGATATTCTTGCCTGAAATCACCAGGCTAGCTAATGTTAAATTTGAGCTAGCACACTTACAAATTTCAGCCTGAGAATTTATATGGTGACTTAAAAGTTTCTCAAATCAAAGTTGAGTGGAGGAGCTTTTCAATGACTAAATCTGACAAGTAAATGAGCACACACATAGATACGCAGTCACTCAACATCTACCATAGACTCATCCATTTTCTCCAGTATAGGTTCACTATTGAGAGAAAGAAAAAGGAAGGAAGAAAGGAGTTTGCACATGAAAATTTAAGCCTCTAAAGTATGTAAAATTCCTGAAAACTGAACAGATTTTAGGATTTTATAAATTTATAAATTGATTGATAGATTTTATAAATCAATATCACTTCATATTTCTCCATTGATTTATATCACTTTTTCAGAAATATTTTATCTGGTTTCTGGTTTTTAATTTCCCAAAGCTCTTATTGCATTAACTTTTCCTTTAATTATTTGTGACTATTTCACACAAAGTGTATTTCAAAGCCATTGCAGCACAATGGTTAAAACAGATCTGTGTTAGAATCCTGGCTCTATTGTATACTCTATTTGCTTTACAAAAGTAATCTAACCACTCATCAGTAAAGGAGGCATTGTAATATCCACCCCACCAGACACTCTAAGGATAGAGTAAACACTTCACACAAGGTGCTTAGTACAGTGCCTTGTCCACAGTAACATTCAAAAAAATAATGTCAATACCTGCTAAGCTTCAGATTTCAAACCTGGCTACATATTAGAACTTGGGTAGCTTTTTAAATACTGACACTGAGGCCCCCATCCCATTCCAATGAAATCAGAATCTCTTTTTAATGCTCTCTTATTATTTATTATAACAATATTTTTATGTACAATCAGAGTTAAAACCCACTTAGGCATTTTGTGGGCAAGGATTCTATCTGTCTTGTTCACCATTTCATACCTATGACCTAGCACAGTACTTGGTAGAGAAAAGGTGCTCAATATATATCTTGAATGAACGAATTTAAAAGGTCTGTCTGTTCAACATATTTCAAGATAAATTAACAACAAATATCAATACATGAAATGTTTATAAGTCCAAAACAAGAAAAGAAAAGTAATTCGGCATCCAAATGGAAACCCGAGCACACCATAGCTTCCATGTTTAACTTCCAGGCAATACAAGCATATGCCTTTCCAGTCATCTTTGTATTATTTTGGGTAAAATCAGAAGTGGATAATTTTGTTTAATCAGTAGAGCAACTAATAAGAGCTTTTATAACAACTTATAAAAATCTTACACTAGAAGAATAGTCCTCCACCTTTTTATCTTCACAGCATACTTATGAATAAAGGAATGCTTGTCCATATACAAGAGACTAAAAGCCTCAAAGCAACACCAAATAAGTCAGAAGCAACTACAACATAATCATTACTGTGACTGGAACAATGTCTCACAAGATTTATAAAACTCACTCAGTTATCCAATCATTTCCTCAATCTTGCAGTAGAGTATACTGTTTTAGAAGAATTTTGTTCTTAATTTACTTCCTTATAAACTCATGCGACAAAGTTCTCACACATTCCAGTAAGCCCTCAAAAGATTTTCAATGCCATTTTAGCTTACAGTAATAGCAAATTATACTCACTTATACTCTATATGCACCCCACAACCCTCTGAGCTCAAAGTTATATTTGACTGACATCTTCAAGGTGGTAAGTATATTCAGTTGTGGTAAAAGGTAATATTATTCACTCATTACATTAGCCAGCTGTTTCTATAATAATGCTATGTAACAATACTTCCCCAAACTCAGAAATTTACGACTACAAGCATTTATACACATGCTTCTGGGATGGCAGGGAAGCTGCAGTTTGACTAACGTAGCCTGAGCGAGCTCGGCAGAGCAGCTCTTCCTCCTGCTTCAGGTCAGCCAGGCACTGCTCCAGACTGTGGGTTGTAGGTCTGCTCCGATGTCACATTTTAGGTCCCAGAAAAAGGGAACATATTCTTCATGTGGCAGATTACCAGAATGCAAGAGAAGCAAATCTAATTACAAAGCACATTTCAAGCATCTGCTCATCTCAAAGCTGACTTCATCCACCGGCCAAAACAAGGCATATGGCCCATCCCAAAAATCAAGGCGATGCGGGGAGAAAGATGTATGTTATCCATTATGAAGCTATGGCAAGTAAATGGATGTATAATTCTGTTGATGGGGAGCTAAGCACTCAGTTTCATACTGAGCAAAATATAGTGGCGTACAAGTTGAGAACTCCTGCCAGAAAACTCCTGCCAGAGGAAAAAGAATAAGGCAAGCAGCATTGATTATCATGCTTTGACTGAATAGGTGGTTTGTTCAGAATATCAAAATGGCTCTCTACCTACCAGAATTTAAATTTTTATGATTAGAATCTCATGTTAGTTAAACAACCAAAATTAGAGTTCCAAGAGACTCCAATAAAATTTAGAATATTTCCTCAGAGACAGAGTAATAGAATGAGTATCCTGAACCAGGCACAACTAGGTTTGAACCCCGGCTCCTACACTGACTAGCTGCGTGATCTTAAGTTGCTTAAGTCTCTAAATACTTGGAGTTTTTTGTTTGCTAGGTTGTTTTCGGTCATTTTATTTTATTTCATCTATGTCTATACATTGGAAATAGTACTGACCTCATGGAATGGTAGTGAGGATTAACTGAGCAAAAAAGAAAAGCGTCTGACCAACAACTCTTCATTCCCTTTCAGCCCTGAGAGCAGGGCCCACTTATGAGACTGGCTGTTTAGTTTCCTAAGAGAAGGGGAGAGGGAAGAGAGATGGTGATGATATAGCCTGAATTTCTTGGCACAGTCTTCATGTCTCTAAGTATGTTTATACCTTTGACACAATGTGTCTTTATTTCTTATTTAGAAAACACTATCACTCTTAGATGGATGACCTGGCAGTTGCATGTGAGAAAGAAGATGCTCATCACCCTCTCCCCTCAACCTTCTTCATTAATCACCTCTCATCTAATTCTAACACACACTTTACTTCAATGCCATTTACTCTGTAAAGTATACATTGGAATCACATGTATTCCCTGACCCTACTCTGCTCTCAACTAGGCTGGGTGCTCCTCCCATGTGCTCTATAGCATGTGGTAATTCTCCATCTTAACATTTCTCATGCCATATTGCAATTGTGCATTTATGTGGATCCCCACTCTGCTCTAAGCTCCTGTCTGTCTTGTTCATTCATTTTTTGTAGGATATGAGAGACAGCGATGGGCATCTATTATTTTGGTCTGGCCAGCATCCAGCCCTTCTTGTGGTATCTCCTTAGTGGCATTATTTTTTATCCCTACTTTTAGCTTTAACTGAAAGTCTACCCATGAACCCTTCCCTAAATAATTTTTTTAAAATCACCTTTTGCTTACAACAGTTTGAATTAGGTTTGGAACTTCCAACTGAAATGGCTGACATAGACAGGTGCTGGTTCATGGCCAAAGGGGTATTGCCAGTTACCAACCCAAAATATCCAATTTAATGAGTCAATGTAGGGTAAATTGTTTCTTTTCTGCCCCCAAGTGGAAGCCAAGATTGAGTGCATTAGACTGAGGGTTCACAGCATAGGCAGGGCATTTGGGCCTGTCGCTCTGAGAAGCCTGGAACCACAGACCCAGGGTACAGGGACTTGAAGGGCACCAATAAACAGGAAGTGGAGAACGCAGATGCCTCTGCAAACAAGTTTCCCTGTCCTCATCACTTGGCATGGGAATCACCATGCTCCTCCCACAGGACAAAACTCAGTCTCCTGACAAGGATGGGAAAAGAGGATCAAATAGCTCAACTTCAGGAAGAAGCTGTTATGTTATTTTAAGAGTGAATGGAAGTCATTAGTACCATGACATTCCTGGTGTGGGCCTAGTCACGAAGCTGCTTGTTTGCCTTTGAAGCTGGCATGATGCAGCTGCTCCTGCATGTTTGCTCTGAAAATAAGTTCAGACACCTAATCCTCTCCCACAAGCCATTACATGTTAGAAATGCCTGATTCTCCCCAGGCCGCCTACAATCTCCTGACCTGTCGTTTTTTGCATTTACATCAGAGGAGATTTTCTTCCGTCTGCCTTACATTTCCATAGTTTTATAAAACGATACATGATTGAGGAATTTCAAACGGCAGTGATGGATTACATGACCTATTAAGTAATTTGATAGTCTACACCTCATTTTGCATTCAAAGACATGAGGTGAGCACAGAGAAAACGGACCTTCCTGGATCCCCTGATGGCTATGTGGTTGCCAACAGCTTTCTAGGGAAACACCTGTGAGAAACTGACCTATGCACATTGATTAGTAGGATTAGACTAAGAATTTGTGACAGAAACAAGTATTTCAACACTTGTGCTTTGCACGTATATGAATACATTTCTTTACAATTGATTTTTGTATATAGGCAGAGGGTTGAGCAAAGCAGGGATAGAATTAAGTCCCTGAAAGCAAGAGCTGCTGATTTCTGATTAGAACCATATCCTGGAGTGCCAGGGGTTTCAAACGGTGTTCTTTAACCTCTTTGCCCTCACATGTGGGTCTGGAAGGAGTTTGCTGAGGGTTCCATGATGATTAACTGGTTATTTCTAACCACCACCAATATTTTACTTGAGGGTAATAATAATTCCTTCTTCCTTTTTTTTCACATTTTTTACTATATTGGATAAAGATTTTAGCAAATTGCTATTTGTTATTTTTTTTATCATGAACTGAGTTGTGTAAATTTGGATAGTATTTCAAAGGGTTCTGCGGTTTTAGAAAGTTTGATGGTAGCTAACTCGAGGTATTTCTCAGTCCTATAACTTCTGACCTCAGGGTGATCCCTATGAGCAAGACCAAATATTGCCTAAATGATGCAGTCTCTATATTCACATCATCATTAGTTTTCTTCATATTTTTTCACTTCCTCAAATTCCTACTAAAAACACAAAAACGACACTAAATGAAACTAAAACTATGTCCACAATATAAATACGCAACTATATATTTCTCTTTTAGAAGGCAAGTATCATAATGTCCAGTGATGGAAACCAAAGTCAAAGAAGCTTAGATAAAAGCAGAATACACTCTCAAGCTCAGGTGTCCACAGGACAGGCAGCCAAGCAGTCAGGCTGAGCACAGAGCCCAGTGCTGGGAGGATTTTAAGACTATTGCCTTTCTCTCTCTCTCTCTCTCTCTCTCTCTCTCTCTCTCTCTCTCTCTCTCTCTCTCTCTCTCTCTCTCTCTCTCTTTCTCTCTCTCTCTTTTTTTTATTATACTTTAAATGCTAGGGTACGTGTGCACAACATACAGATTTGTTACATAGGTATACATGTGCCATGTTAGTTTGCTGCACCCATTAACTCATCATTTACATTAGGTATTTCTCCTAATGCTATCCCTCCCCCTGCCCTCCAGCCCACAACAGGTCCCAGGGTGTGATGTTTCCCGCCCTGTGTCCGAGTGTTCTCATTGTTCATTTCCCACCTATGAGTGAGAATATGTGGTATTTGGTGTTTTCTGTCCTTGTGATAGTTTGCTCAGAATGATGGTTTCCAGCTTCATCCATGTCCCTACAAAAGACATGAACTCATCCTTTTTATGGCTGTATAGTATTCCATGGTGTATATAGGCCACATTTTCTTTATTCAGTCTATCACTGATGGACATTTGGGTTGGTTCCAACTCCTAGCTATTGTGAATGGTGCTGCAATAAACATACGTGTGCACGTGTCTTTATAGTAGCATGCTTTATAATCCCTTGGGTATATATCTAATAATGGGATTGCTGGGTCAAATGGTATTTGTAGTTCTAGATCCTTGAGGAATCGCCACACTATCTTCCACAATGGTTGACCTAGTTTACACTCCCACCAACAGTGTAAAAGCGTTCATATTTCGCCACATCCTCTCCAGTATCTGTTGTTTCCTGACTTTTTAATGATCACCATTCTAAATGGTGTGAGTTGGTATCTCACTGTGGTTTTGATTTATATTTCTCTGATGACCAGTGATAATGAGCATTTTTTCATGTGTCTGTTGGCTGCATGAATGTCTTCTTTTGAGAAGAGTCTGTTCATATTCTTTGCCCAGTTTTGATGGGGTTGTTTGTTTTTTTCTTGTAAATTTGTTTAAGTTCCTGGTGGATTCTGGATATTAGCCCTTTGTCAGATGGATAGATTGCAAAATTTTTCTCCCATTCTGTAGGTTGCCTGTTCACTCTGATGGTAGTTTCTTTTGCTGTCAGAAGCTCTTTAGTTTAATTAGATTTGATTTGTCAATTTTGGCTTTTGTTGCCATTGCTTTTGGTGTTTTAGACATGAAGTCTTTGCCCATGCCTGTGTTCTGAATGGTATGGTCTAGGTAATCTTCTAGGGTTTTATGGTTTTAGGTCTAACATTTAAGTCTTTAATCCATCATGAATTAATTTTTGTATGAGGTGTAAGGAGGGGATCCAGTTTCAGGTTTCTACTTATAGCTAGCCAATTTTCCCAGCGCCATTTATTAAATAGGGAATCTTTTCCCTATTTCTTCTTCTTGTCAGATTTGTCAAAGATTAGATGGTTGTAGATGTGTGGTGTTATTTCTGAGGCCTCTGCTATGTTCCATTGGTCTATCTCTGTGTTTTCATGCCAGTACCATGCTATTTTGGTTACTGTAGCCTTGTACTATAGTTTGAAGTCAGGTAGCATGATGCCTCCAGCTTTCTTCTTTTTGCTTAGGATTGTCTTGGCAATGTAGGCTCTTTCTTGATTCCATATGAACTTTAATTTTTTTCCAATTCTGTGAAGAAAGTCATTGGTAGCTTGATGTGGGTGACACTGAATCTATAAATTACCTTGGGTGCTATGGCCATTTTCACAATATTGATTCTTCCTATCCATGAGCATGGAATGTTCTTCCATTTGTTTATGTCCTCTTTTATTTCATTGAGCAGTGGTTTGTACTTCTCCTTGAAGAGCTCCTTCACATCCCTTGTAAGTTGTATTCCTAAGTATTTTATTCCCTTTGTAGCAGTTGTGAATGGGAGTTCACTCATGATTTGGCTCTCTGTTTACCTGCTATTGGTGCACAAGAATGCTTGTGATTTTTGCACATTGATTTTGTATCCTGAGACTTTGCTGAAGTGGCTTATCGGCTTAAGGAGATTTTGGGCTGAGACGATGAGGTTTACTAAAAATTCTGTCATGTCATCTGCAAACAGAGAAAATTTGACTTCCTCTTTTCCTAATTGAATACTCTTTATTTCTTTTTCTTGCCTGATTTCCCTGGCCAGAACTTCCAACACTATGTTGAATAGGAGTGGTGAGAGAGGGCATCCTTGTCTTGTGCCAGTTATCAAAGGGAATGCTTCCCGTTTTTGCACATTCAGTATGATATTGGCTGTGGGTTAAATAGCTCTTATTATTTTGAGATACATCCATCAATACCTAGTTTATTTAGCTTGAAGGCTGTTGAATTTTGTCAAAGGCCTTTTCTGCATCAATTGAGATAATCATGTGGTTTTTGTCATTGGTTCTGTTTATGTGACGGATTACGTTTATTGATTTGTGTATGTTGAAGCAGCCTTGTATATCAGGGATGAAGCTGACTTGATCGTGGTGGATAAGCTTTTTGATGTGATGCTGGATTTGGTTTGGCAGTATTTTATTGAGGACTTTCACATCAATGTTCATCAGGGATATTGGTCTAAAATTCTCTTTTTTTGTTGTGTCTCTGCCAGGCTTTGGTATCAGGACGATGTTGGCCTCAAAAAATCAGTTAGGGAGGATTCCCTCTTTTTCTACTGATTGGAATAGTTTCAGAAGGAATGGTACCAGCTCCTCTTTGTACCTCTGGTAGAATTAAGTTGTGAATCCATCTGGTCCCGGGCTTTTTTGGTTGGTAGGCTATTGATTATTGCCTCAATTTCAGAGCCTGATTTTGTCTATTCAGAGATTCAACTTCTTCCTGGTTTAGTCTTGGGAGGGTGTATGTATCCATGAATTTATTCATTTCTTCTAGATTTTCTAGTTTATTTGTGTAGAGGTGTTTATAGTATTATCTGATGGTAGTGTGTATTTCTGTGGAATCAGTGCTGATATCCCATTTATCATTTTTTATTGTGTCTATTTGATTCTTCTCTCTTTTCTTCTTTGTTAGTCTTGCTAACAGTCTATCAGTTTTGTTGATCTTTTCAAAAAACCAGCTCCTGGGTTCACTGATTTTTTTTGAAGGGTTTGTGTGTCTCTATCGTCTTCAATTCTGCTCTGATTTTAGTTATTTCTTGCCTTCTGCTAGCTTTTTGAATTTGTTTGTTCTTGCTTCCCTAGTTCTTTCAGTTGTGATGTTATGGTGTCAATTTTCCATCTTTTCTGCTTTCTCTTGTGGGCATTTAGTGCTATAAATTTCCATCTACACACTGCTTTAAATGTGTCCCAGAGATTCTGGTACATTGTGTCTTTGTTCTCATTGGTTTTAAAGAACATCTTTATTTCTGCCTTCATTTTGTTATTTACCCAGTAGTCACTCCAGAGCAGGTTGTTCAGTTTTCATGTAGTTGTGTGGTTTTGAGTGAGTTTCTTAACCCTGAGTTCTAATTTGATTGCACTGTGGTCTGAGAGGCAGTTTGTTGTGATTTCTGTTCTTTTACATTTGCTGAGGAGTGCTTTACTTCCAACTATGTGGTCAATTTTGGAATAAGTGTGATGTGGTGCTGAGAAGAATGTATATTTTGTTGATTTGGGGTGGAGAGTTCTGTAGATGTCTATTAGGTCTGCTTGGTGCCGAGCTGAGTTCAAGTCCTGGATATCCTTGTTAAGCTTCTGTCTCATGACAGTGGGATGTGAAAGTCTCCCATTATTATTGTGTGGAATCTAAGTCTCTTTGCAGGTCTCTAACGACTCGCTTTATGAATCTGGGTGCTCCTGTATTGGGTGCATATATATTTAGAATACTTAGCTCTTCTCATTACATTGATCCCTTTACCATTATGTAATGGCCTTCTTTGTCTCTTTTGATCTTTGGGATGGCTTAAAATCTGTTTTATCAGAGACTAGGATTGCAAACCCTGTTTTTTTTGTTTTTTGTTTTGTTTTGTTTTTGCTTTCCATTTGCTTGGTAGATCTTCCTCCATCCCTTTAATTTGAGCTTATGTGTGTCTCTGCACATGAGATGGGTCTCCTGAATACAGCAAACTGATGGGTCTTGACTCTTTATCTAATTTGCCGGTCTGTGTCTTTAATTGGGACATTTAGCCCATTTACATTTAAGGTTAAAATTGTTATGTGTGAATTTGATCCTGTCATTATGATGTTAACTTGTTATTTTGCTCATTAGTTGATGCAGTTTCTTCCTAGCATCAATAGTCTTTACAATCTGGCATGTTTTTGTACTGGCTGGTACCAGTTGTTCCTTTCCATGTTTAGTGCTTCCTTCAGGAGCTCTTGTAAGGCAGGCCTGGTGGTGACAAAATCTCTCAGCATTTGCTTGTTTGTAAAGGATTTTATTTCTCCTTCATTTATGAAGCTTAGTTTGGCTGGATATGAAATTCTGGGTTGAAAATTCTTTTCTTTGAATATTAGCCCCCACTCTCTTCTGCCTTGTACAGTTTCTGCCAAGAGATCCACTGTTAGTCAGTCTGATGGGCTTCCCTTTGTGGGAAACCTGACCTTTCTCTCTGGCTGCCCTTAACATTTTTTCCTTCATTTCAACCTAGGTGAATCTGACAATTATGTATCTTGGGGTTGCTCTTCATGAGGAGTATCTTTGTGGTGTTCTCTATGTTTCCCGAATTTGAATGCTGGCCTGCCTTGCTAGGTTAGGGAAGTTCTCCTGGATAACATCCTGAAGAGTGTTTTCCAACTTGGTTCCTCTCTCCCCGTCACTTTCAGGTACACCAGTCAAACATAGATTTGGTCTTTTCGTGTAGTCCCATATTTTATGGAGGCTTTGTTTGTTTCTTTTTACTCTTTTTTATCTATACTTCTCCTCTTGCTTTATTTCATTAATTTGATCTTTGGTCATTGATACCGTTTCTTCCACTTGATCGAATTAGCTATTGAAGCTTGCGCATGCATCACGTAGTTCTCATACCATGGATTTCAGCTCCATCAGGTCATTTAAGGTCTTCTCTACTAGTTAGCTATTCATCTAGCCTTTTTTCAAGGTTTTTAGCTTCCTTGTGATGGGTTCTAACTGCCTCCTTCAGCTCGGAGAAGTTTGTTATTACCGACCTTCTGAAGCCTACTTCTGTCAGCTCATCAAAGTCATTCTCCATCCAGCTTTGTTCGGTTGCTTGCGAGGAGCTGCAATCCTTTGGAGGAGAAAAGGTGCTTTGGTTTTTAGAATGTTCAGCTTTTCTGCTCTGGTTTCTCCCAATCTTTGTGGTTTTATCTACCTTTGGTCTTTGATGCTGGTGACCTAGAGATGGGGTTTTGTTGTGGATGTCTGTTTTGTTGATGTTGATGCTATTCCTTTCTGTTTGTTAATCTTCCTTCTAACAGTCAGGATCCTCAGCTGCAGGTCTGTTGGAATTTGCTGGAGGTCCACTCCAGACCCTGTTTGCCTGGGTATCACCAGTGGAGGCTGCAGAACAGCAAATATTGCAGAACAGCAAATACTGATCCTTCCTCTGGAAGCTTCATCCCAGAGGGGCACCCACCTGTATGAGGTATCAGTCAGCCCCTACTGGGAGGTGTCTCCAAGTTAGGCTACATGGGGGTGACGGACCCACGTGAGAAGGCAGTGTGTCCATTCTCAGAGCTCAAACACCATGCTGGGAGAACCACCACTCTCTTTAGAGCTGTCAGACTGGGATGTTTAAGTCTGCAGAAGTTTCTGCTGCCTTTTGTTCAGTTATGGCCTCCCCTTAGATGTGGAGTCTACAGAGGCAGCAGGCCATGCAGAGCTGCAGTGGGCTCTGCCCAGTTCGAGTTTCCCCAGTTGCTTAGTTTACCTACTCAAGCCTCAGCAATGGCAGACACCCATTGCCCTACCAGGCTGCTACCTAGCAGGTCCATCTCTAGACTGCTGCACTAGCAGTGAGGAAGGCTCTGTGGACGTGGGATCTGCTGAGCTAGACACGGGATATAATCTCCTGGTGTGTCGTGTGCTCAGACCATTGGAAAAGCACAGTATTTGGGCGGAAGTGTCCTGATTTTCTAGGTACAGTCTGTCACGGCTTCCCTTGGCTAGGAAAGGGACATCCCCTGACCCCTTGCACTTCCCAGGTGAGTCTATGCCCCACCCTGCTTCAGCTTGCCTCCATGGGCTGCACCCACTGTCTAACCAGTGTCAATGAGATGAACCAGGTACCTCAGTTGGAAATGCAGAAATCACCGTCTTCTGCATCAATCACACTGGGAGCTGCAGACCAGAGCTGTTTTTATTCAGCCATCTTGGAACGAAATCCTCTCTTTAATTTTTTTAAGAGATGAGGTGTTACTCTGTTGCCCAGGTTGG
The DNA here is from genome assembly GCF_007565055.1 of Rhinopithecus roxellana. Classification (NCBI taxonomy): domain Eukaryota; kingdom Metazoa; phylum Chordata; class Mammalia; order Primates; family Cercopithecidae; genus Rhinopithecus; species Rhinopithecus roxellana. Next base: position 38,082,562 of record NC_044550.1, on the reverse strand, counting down.
AATGTAGTGGTGATGTGAGCATAGCTCATTGCTGCCTTGAACTCCCAGGCTCAAGCCATCCTTCCACATCAGCCTCCTGAGTAGCTAGGACTATAAGTGCATATCACCATGTGCAGCTAATTTAAAAAATTTTTTTTGTAGAAGTGGGTGTTTGCTATGTTGCCCAAGCTGGTCTCAAACTCCTGGACTCAAGTCTTCCTCCAGCCTCATCCTCCTAAGTAGCTAGACCTATAAGTGTGCACCATGCCCAACTAAGTTTTTTGTTTGTTTGTTTGTTTTTTGTTTTTGTTTTTGTAGAGATGAGGTCTCACTATGTTGCCCAAACTGGTCTCAAACTCCTGTCCTCAAGTGATCCTCTTGTCTTGGTCTCCCAAAGTGCAGGGTTTACAGGCATGAGCCACCATGCCTGGCCTCAATCTCTCTCTCTCTCTCTCTCTGTCTCTCTCTCTGTCTCTCTCTCTATATATTTATATATATATACACACACACGCATACATATATATGTATATCTTCCTCTTTCCCTCTGAATCTCTCTCTTTTTCTACTTTTCTTTCTCTCTCTCTCTCTATCACACACACACACACACACTTCTATCAATGTCTATCTTTCAGTCTCATTTTCTCCTGTGCCAGATTGACAACAGATCTGACTGCTGCACCCTTCAAAGTCTCCTATCTCCATCCCCAGATTGGAAATGCTCACTGGCTCTCAATTCAAAAATCCTGAGGAAAGACATTTTTGGGTTCAGCTTGTGTCTGATGTTTGTCCTGGAAAAAATCAAGAGTAGCCAAGAGGTAGATCTGCAAGAAGATGGAACCACCCATTCAACCTCACGGACTTAAATAGAGGGAGGAGGTGATACATGTACACATTACAATGGATGTCACAAAGACTACTGTAGAGATTTTGGAGTACCCTGGTGAACCATATTAAGTAAAAATGGCAGGATATTAAAAATATCTACACTATGATAGCCATGTTTTAAAAAATAAATAGACTCAAATATACTATATTAGGGCAGAAACTTCTCTACCTTACTCACTTCTTTATCCAAGCATAGTCCCTAGCACATAACCAGTTCTCAAGAAATACTTGTTAAATGAATAAATGCAATAAAAGCAAAAGGAAAAAAATGACAGAACCTGTATATACCAAACACTAAAAGTTGTGGTCTCTCCACATGAGATTACAAAAAAAAAAAAATTAATTTTTTCTTGATATACTTCACTGAATGTTTAAATATCTTATACTGGACCTGCGTTACTTTTAAAACTAGAAAATTAGAATGTTGTCAAGTTCCCTTCACAGCAATCAGGGCCTTTGTGCCCCAAAAGGCTCTGGGAATGTCAGGTGCAGGATCTGCTTCCTCCAGCCCAAATCAGGCCACCTGTGGAATGCGGGTTGTCCTGGGAAGAAAAAGCCTGTTCGAAGCTGTTTCCTCCTTGACAGTAAGATAGCAGAGGCAGGACTCTGGCTCCCAGACCCACCGTGATGGGATACCTTTCTAATTCAGTGTCCCAGGGTTGTTTTCAGCCTCTGCAGTGGCAGCTGCCCGGGTAGTAAAGAACAGAAAAACACCAAGGCGGAGCAGTTTGCCTCGCCTGTGTGGAAATAAGTCAGCTTGCTCTTCCCCAAAGAATTTCGGAGCTTGACAAATGAAATCACCTCATCTTACAGAGCCAAAAAAGGAAGGGTAGAGTGAAGTGACTTTTCGAAAGTGACTTAAGCTCTTGAGCCCATTTCCTCATCTGCCTGGAACCTGAATATGACTGATCTTCCTGTACCCAATTTACAGCTCATCTTAGCATTTTAAAGAGACACAAATCCAAATTCAAAAACAAGGCAGATCTTTTGTGATGGAGAGGCAAAAGGAAAGAGATATTCTATAGGCAAAGCACACAGAAAACCTTCCTAACAGCGGCTTCTGCATCTGTACCGTAAAGCCCAGGCCTGACTGCATTTGTTGCGGTGCACCTTATTATTTTTCTTTCCTTAATTTGCTTGGTTTTCTTTCTCTCTCTTTTCCCTTGTTATCCACATTAACTACCTAGGAAATTTATCTTTATATGTTTCTCTTCATGCTGATATAATTATACATAAGCATCTATATACACACAAACATATGTGGTGGAAATTGCATTTTTGTCTTATAAAAATGAGATGATATACACTTTCTGTATCATGCTTTTCTCATAACAACTCATGGAAACCCCTTCCAATCACCTGATATAGGTCCAATTCTTTTTTGTTTAGTCAAGGCATAATATTATAAAGGATGAATATTTCATAATTTAGTCAGTATTCCCTATTGATAAATGTCCTTGAACATTCTTATACCTGGTGCTTTTCTTTCAAAGAGTTTCTCAGAAGTGAGATTTTCTGGGTTGAGGGACATGTGTATTTTTTATTTTAATAGCTTTTCTTAGTTTATTTTCCAAAAGTTTATAACAATTTCGACTTCCATAAGCAGAGTATGATAATATTATTTTCCCTGCATGCCCACCAGCAATAAATAGCACTCTAAAAGTTCTGGCATTTTGTCAGGTATAATGTTACCTCATTGTTACTTTAATTTGTATTTCCCTGGTCTGTAGTGAATTTGAACATCTTCATTTTTTCAGTAATTGCCTCTGAATACCCTTTACCCATTTTTCCATTGAGTGTTTATAGTCTTATCAGTCTGTAAGAACTCTTTTTACTTAATCCTCCACTCATCCCTACATTATAAATATATTTCCAAACCTAACTTTTATTGATTGATTTTGTTTACAGTATATTTTTCCATGCAAAAACATTTTCTCCAACTTTATAGAGCCTATCTTTTATAGCTTCTGAATGTTGTCTTGTTTTAAATCTCCTCACTCCCTGCAGGTGTTTTTTTTTTTTTTTTAATTGCCTTATTGTCTACACTTAATTCTTTAATGTATCTGGTATTAATTTTAATATCCCAAACTTGGAAATACAGCAAAAGAATGACTGCCTATGCTTTCACTGTCATACTAGCATGCTAACAGGTCCATTAGAGGATTATTTAAATCTCTTGGCCCTAGAGACGAGAAAATGTAGCATTTTTGACTTGCTATTTACTATTGATTGGGACCCAGACTCTGTGCCTTTTCATGTAAACTTGTAGGTTTTTCTCTAATAGAGTACAAATTATTTCTGTCAAATGGAGAAATAACTCAAGTTACAGTTTTATTTCCCTGGGTAACATTAATCAGTTTTGTCTCTTAGTATGCTTGTTCCAGCCTGGCTGTCCTACACTAACTATATAAATCTCTGTTCTCCAAATACTTTTTGAACCAGCTTTACCATCTGCTGGTTCTCTCATTAATGAACTAAATAAATCTTTGACCTGTTTCAAATCTATATTTATATAAGAGTTGTATTTTTAACTTCTTAAAAACTATACTTTGACACTGGAATATATTGGTATATATAACATGAGAAAGGTTTAATTTTATTTTTTTCCACATCATGGTCAGTTGTGCCAGATCCATTTATTAAACAATCTATCCTTTTCTCATCTACATAGCAATGCTTAAATTTTCCATGCCTAGAATAAAAACCTTGTATATAGTAAGCATGCAATAAATATATTCTGGATGAATTCTGCATATTCTCCTGTGTACTCGGTTCTACCAATTCTTCAGCTTTTCTGAGCTATTGGCCTATTTTTTAGCAATAACATCTATTTGCTTACTGTGACTTTATAGTATGTTCTGATATTTGAGAAGCAGTCACTTTTAGTTAGTTTTCTTTTCCAAAAATTTTTCTATTCATGACTATTTGTCTTTCCACATAAACTTTGTTTTTGGAAATAGGGTCTTGCTCTGTCCCCAGGCCTGGAGTTCAGGGGCACAATCATGGCTCACAGCAGCCTCAAACTCCTGGGCTCATGCAATCCTCCAGCCTCAGCCTCCTAAGTAGCTAGAACTAAAGGTACACACCACCATGTCCAGCTATTTTTTTATTATTTTTTGCAGAGATGGGAGTCTTATCATGTTTCTGAGGCTGGTCTCGAGGTTTTGGCCTCAAATGATCCTTCTGCCTGAGTCTCCTAAATTGTTGGAATTACAGGCATGAGCCACTGCACCCAGTCGATATAAAATTTAAGATTATTTTTTCAGTTCTATAAAGAAAAAATGCATTTAGAATTTCACTGAGAAATGTACATTTATCTATTAATTTTGATGAAATTGATGTTTGTGATTTTAAGCTTCCTATCCCAGAACACGGTGTGTCTTTCCATTTGTTCAGCTCTTGCTTTATGTCTTTCAATAACAGTTTCATGATTTTCTTCACATAAGTCCTATATTTTGTTATCTTTATTGCTAAGTATTTTATGGATATTGTTGCTATATCAAACATGGAACTTTTCTTCCATTTCCACTTTTAGATGCTTTCTGCCAGGACAGAGAAAAACTCTTGATTTTTATATCTTTTTCTTGTATACAAATGCCTTACTAAATTCTCATTGTTTTTAAAAGTTCATTTGATTTCACACTGATCTAGTTGTTCTCTGACCCCGAAGTGCTTTAATAGAAAATAAAATAAAATAAAATAATTCACAGGATTTCTTCTCTAAGTATTTACTTCACCTAGCAATGTATCCCTTACCACATTCCTTTTTTTTTTTTTTTTTTTTCCTTAATGCCCTAAAACTCGCTGCAAACATGCTTGTTTTTGTCTAAGTTCTACTCAAGAGAGAAGGAAGGACCCTGCAGGAATGCCATCCACAGGAGACTGTCTCCATGTAAAAGTCTCTGGATGTCCACCAGATCTGGAAATCATCTAATACAGTGCGGCATGAGGCAGTGGAAATATCAAATGCAAATCGCATCACAGTTAGGGGAAAGTGCTACACATCAAAACTAAGGGATGATGTATAATTGAAAAAGATTAGTAACAAAGTTAGAAGATAGAAGGTGTAGGAAGAGGTTAGGATGGGAACAAGAAATAAGTCAAGGGAAGTTTCTTCAGTCCCATGATCCTCGCAAGGATGCCCAAGGCCTTTTATCCATCCCTGGTTATGGTGTTGGAAACCTGTACAAAACCAAAGATCCAAGCACTCTCTGAAGCACAGTGCATATTTTTGAAAAGGAAAGTGGCTTTATGTAGACACTTTCAGAAGAGCATGTCCAAATTAGTAAATGCCTGTTTTTTTAGCACCCTTTGCTTAATCTAGACACCTTCTTTACAATGTTCCTGGATGCTAAGTCTGTATTTTTTGGTAGTTCTTTTCCTCTCCGGCTTTTAAAGCAAAGTGAAAAGAAAAAATGTTGTTATCGTCTTTTTTATGTACTAATATACCAGCACTTGGTTTTATGAAATTTAATCATAGCATTTTATAGTCTATAAAATAGATCACCTTCTGAATTTAAAATAAATTGTATTTTACATGGAAGAAAGGTTCACCAAGAGCACATATATTTTTCAAATCCATTTGTTCTTCATGTTAGCAATGTTAAAAGAGGCATTTCCAGCTAGCCCATACCTGTTCTAATGTCATGAGTGACAGGCTTTTACCTTAGAGAAAATATCTTTATTTGTCATCTTCTAAGTCAATATTGTTGCAAAGGACATTTGATCAGGCTGATGAAACACTGGACTCCTTCAGCTTCGAAAAATGGAAGCAAATGAAATACTCTGATATCATTTTTCATGGGGCCAAGAAAAGAAATTCTGCAAACAGAACAGCTGTATTCTCTTTATGCTCTGACAAAGAACACACAAAAGGAACAACAGTCATTGCTTTCACTAGAAATTTAGGCTTAAGCCTGTGGTAGTCTGACTTTACTTCCCATCCCCCATCCTCCCAGGACTTTTCTCTAAAGACAGCCATGCATGCCTCTTTTCATCGTCATACGTGTACACATAGACATTGCCGCCAAAGGCCAGGGTCTCTGTGGAATTGCTCTACACTTCCCTTATTGTTCTCCTACCCCTCACTTACCAACCCAGCTATTGGGAGAGAGTGTTTTCTGTTCTGTTCATCCCACCATTGGACTACTCCACAGGTGAGTGACTTTCAAACTTTTCTGAGAGGGGCCCAGCCTACACCTATGTGCGCCCTGACATCCACACACTGTTGGGCATGGTTCTCCGCACACAGGATCTGCTCAGTTAATTTTTGCTTTCCTCCTCATTACCTACCACCAACTCAAAGTCTGATTTGTTTATAACCTGTGCTGAGCCGCTTAAAATGCCCCAGGAAGAAAATGCTATTCACAGCGCTGACCTACCCAAATTTTTATTCCAGCGAGTCACATTACCCTTAGGATATGAAACCCAGGGCGGGCTGCTTTTCAGGGTCCCTCAGCTTCAGTGCAACTGGGGCACACACAGTCAAGATTTCATCTGTCCTGGGCAGCTTTCCTGAGCCTTGGGCAGACCAGCTCACCATGAATCTTAGGCATCTGTTGTCCCTTGCCGCCTGTCTATAAGGAATAAACCTGCTTTGTGTAACTTGTGCATGAATGCTGTGTCTCACCAGACTACTGCAAGTGATAGAAACTGGGACCGCCCAAGGTGTAGTGTGGTGAGATATTTAGAGTCCTCCCGTAAGATTGATACCAGTGCACCGTGAACCTGATCCAGAGGGGTTCAAGCATTGGATATGAGTTTAGACAGTGCTTGAAAGTGTTCCTTTGACCCTTAGATTCTGTAATTCTTGGGTAGAAAACAATATTTCTACTCAAACAAAAATTTTAACATCTCTATTTTTCCCTGCATTTCTTCCTATCTGAGCAACATCTGTTGTACCTCCTGAAAAATGACCCAACTTCTCAAATCTCTGTGTCCTTGTTGAGTACATTAAACTCTCCCTTAATGCCCACCCTTTGGAAAAACATGCGTTATATTTAAACCCTGAGTACATTACTTGGCAGAAACACATACTGCAATATTTTCAATATGAGGCCTGTTTATGGCATTGCTTCTCTGAGGACAAGTTACCAGATCAGTGACAATTACTATTCCTCATCTCACCTCAGGGTCTCTGACAAAGGAGCACAGAGCAGGAAGCAATTACAAGAAGCAGGCAGAATGTCAGCAAAGAGGCATACTGAGGCACCTTACAGAATCATCAAGGAGAAGGATTAAGGAAAATCATCCAAAGTAATTATCCCAAAGACCAGTGGGGACAGGGTAAATCTCCTACAAGTTCTTAAGATGCATCCTAATGTCACTGAAACCAGGAGGACTAAAGAAATGTTTGCCTGAATGATTTGGTAGAATAAAGAACACAATTCAGAAAATCTGCAATTAAATGTGCACCTGCAAGTATGCCCTACCTGTGGTGCTCTTATCTTCCTCTCTAATTTGTAGTCTCTCCCTCTCTTCCTCGGTGTGTGTGTATTTGAATATATGTCCAAATGTATGTTTATGTGTGCATATGCACTTTAAAATTTTTTAAATTATGAAATGTATGTGAATAAACTGACTAATAAATAAACCTTATTTCAGAGTATGGTTCTCATTCAACAAGATATATAGTAAATAGATTTTATTGATTATCCAATCCTAAGGCAAATTTTAAAGTTAGCCAACTACATAGCAGTCATATCATTTGATTTTTATTGGTTTTTCCAAACCATCGAGGTATGAGAATCAGATAATTTTCCAGCAACAAAAACTATAACTTAGAGTTTGAGGTAGTTATTTAATCTGAAAGTTGGTGTTATTTCTGCATCCATTAGGATTCTGATAAGACCTTCAACTTGAAGGCATTTGACAAAAGTATAGAAATTCTTTGTCTTAAGAGTTTGCCTTCAAAGGAAAAATTAGGAAGAAAAAGTGTTAAAAGTGGAGTGATGCTTCATATGGCTTTAGCTGCTAAACATATTCCCATTTTGAAATCTAGGGCTCATTTTCAAGTTTGTGTTCTGAAACTAATTCCATCATGGAGGTTCCTTTGAGCACAACAGAATGTTTGAGATCAGAAGATTCCTAAAAAGACATCATCAAAAAATATGTAAGAATATGACACTTTTAAATAAAATCAAAAGATTTTTACCTAAGAGACTCAGGAGGGACCACTCACATTTAGGAAGTACACGTAGTTGTTTGCTCCTATCTCTTAATTCCACAACTATGTAGTATTTTAGAGACTTTTAGAAAGTTGGTCCTTGCTCTTGTAGCTAAGACTGCTAACAATCAAGGCCTGAAGGCCCAGTAACCCCTAACCAATTTCTTAACCAATCCTTGACATATTCCTCTGTTTACCATATCTGGTGGGTCTTGGAATTAATTTATATTCCTAGATGCTAAAATAATTTTTAGGTTCACATGAAAACTCTCAGTTAAAGCAACCACTTACAGACTGTGGCACTGAATGAGTTCACAGAACAAAACGTGTTTAGGAACTTTTAGATAAACTCACTTGTCATACTCATTGATGAATAAGGAGTAAAACTTTCAAAATGGTCGGACCTTAGTCTGGGAAGACCTTTGTACCCTAGCTATCAGCTCAGTTCCTGATTCTTGAGCTCTATGTGACTTTCTCTGCATATTCTTCTGTCACCACTGGTGATATGGTTTGGATTTTTGTCCCCTCCAAATCTCATGTTGAAATGTAATTCCCAGTGTTGAAGGTCAGGCCTAGTGGCAGACATTTGGGTCATAGGGACAGATTCCTCATGAACGGTTTGGTGCCCTCCTCGTGGTAATGAGTGAGTTCAAACTATGCGTTCATCCAAGATCTGGTTGCTTAAAAAAAGTGTGGCACTTTCCCACCCCACTTCCACTTTCACCAAATGACATGCCTGCTTCCCCCTTCACCTTCCACCATGATTGTAAGTTTCCTGAGGCCTCCCCAGAAGCAGATGGCAGCATTATGCTTCCTTCACAGCCTGTGGAACTATGAGCCAGTTAAACATCTTTTCTTTGTAAATTACCCAGCCTCAGATATTTTCCTACAGTGATACAAAAATAAACCAATACAGAAAATTGGTACCAAGGAGTGGAGTATTGCTATAAAAATAGAATCAGCTTCCGAACTGCGTAACAGGCAGAGACTGAAAGAGTTTGGAGGGCTCAGAAGAAGACAGGGAGATAAAGGACAGTTTGAACTGCTTAGAGACTGGTTAAATGGTTTTGGCCAAAATACTGATAGAGATATTGACAGTAAAGTCCAGACTGGCAAGGTCTCAGATGAAAATGAAGAAGTTTTTGGGAACTAGAGTAAAAGTCATCTGTGTTACACCCTAGCAAAGAGCTTGGCTGCATTATGACTATGTGCTGGGAATTTGTGAATGGTTGGACTTAAGATCGATGACTTAGGGTATCTAGTGGAGGAAATTTCTAAGCCACAAAGGATTCAAGATATGGCCTAGCTGCTTCTAACATCCTATGCTCAGATGCAGGAGCAAAGAAATGACATAAAGTTGGAACTTATATTTAAAAGGGAAGATGAGCATAAAAGTGTGGAAAATTTGCAGTGGACTGTGAAGCAACTACTTGCTAAAGAGATTAACGTGACTAAAAGGGAGCCAATGCTAAAATCCAAGACTATGGGCAAATGGCTTCAAAAGCATCTCAGAAGTTTTTGAGGCAGTTTCTCCCATCAAAAGTCTAGAAGTCTAGGAGAAAAAATAATTTTGTGTGCCAGGCCCAGGACACCACTGCCCTGCACGACCTCAGGATGTTGCTCCCCACATTCAGGCCTCTCCAGCTCAACTGAGGCTCAAAGGGCTCCAGCTACAGCTCAGGTGGCTGATCAGGAAAGCACAAGCCACCATAATCCTTTGTGGCTTCCATCTGGCACTAAATCCATGGACACACAGAATATAAGAGTAAAGGAGACTTGGCAGTTCCCACCTAGGTTTCAGAGGATGTATGGTAAATCCTGGGTGCCCAGCAGAAGCCTACTACAGGGGTGGAGCCCCCACAGAGAAACTCTACTAGAGCAGTGCCAAGGGCAAATGTGCAGCTGAAGCCCCCAGACAGAGTACCCACTAGGGCACTGCCTAGTGAAGTTATGGGAAGAGGGCTGCCACCCTCCAGACCTGAGAATGGTAAATCCACTGGCAGCTTGCACTCTGAGACTGAAAAAGCCACAGGCACCCTACTCCAACTGGAGAAAGCAGCCACAGGGGCTGCACCCTGCAAGGCCACATGGGCAGAGCTACCCAAGACCTTGGGAGCTCATTCCTTGCACCAGTGTACCCTGGATATGGGACAAGAAACCAAAGGAGATTATTTTGGAGCATAAGATTTACTAATTGCCCTTCTGGGTTTCAGACTTCTGTGGGGCCTATTGTCCCTTTTTCTGGCTGATTTTTCCCTTTTGAAATGGGAATGTTTACCCAATGCATATACAACCATTGTATTTTGAAAGAAAATAACTTGTTTTTGATTTTACAGGATCATAGGTGGAAGAAACTTGACTTGAATTTGAGATGAGACTTTAGACTTTCAGACTTTTGAGTTGGGGCGGAAATAAGTTAAGACTTTGGGGGACTATTGAGAAGGGATGATTGTATTTTCAATATGAGAAGAATATGAGATTTGGGGGGCCAGAGTGAGGATAATGGAAGTATATGATTTTCATGTTCGTCCCCACTAAATCTCATGTTGCAATGTAATACCCAATGTTAGAGGTGGGGTCTGGTGGGAGGTGTTTTGGTTATGGGAGCAGATATCTTCTGAATTACAAGGAGGGTTGGTGCCCTCCTTGTGATAGTGAGTTCTCACTCTGAGTTCACACGAGATACAGTTTTTTAAAAGAGTGTGTAACTGTCTCCTTCTCTCTCACTTCCACTTTCACCAAGTGACACATCTGTCCCCCCTTTGCCTTGCACTGTGATTATAAGCTTCCTGAGGCCCTTATCAGAAGAGTTACTGGCACCATGCTTCTTGTACAGCCTGCAAAACCATGAGCCAATTAAACCTATTTTCTTTATAAATTACTTAGTCTCAGGTATTTCTTTATAGCAATGCAAGAACAGGCTAAAACACCTGGATTAATCCACCCATTGCACAGTCATTTATAGATCATCTGCCTATGGATTTCCCATGTTGTAGAATCTCCACAGGAAAATTAAAACAGCCCAAATTGGATTCTCTCCATCCTTCAGAAGTTCCTGGGTGCTTTGTACTCAATCCAAACAGGTGTACTTTGATGAAGCAAGTTCATTTTCATATTAGGCTGAGGGAAACACAATTAGAAAGCAAAACATGCAGAAAAGAAAATCATGGTGCCCACCAAAGTCAAGAAAAAAATTAAATTGAAATTTTCAGTTCTCCAAATTCTAGGGGCATCTTTATTTACCTTCCCAGGTCAACAACTCCCATTTGTTCAGACAAGATAGGGTCACAAGTACTCTTATGTGAGCCCTGCACCATTGCTCCTCAGCAATTTTTTAAGAATCGACTGGCCTCTCTGGAGAATTATTCTCTGTAAAAAGCCAGAAGTTTGTCATTAGTGTTAGGGTCATTTCTTCCAACAGCCCCATTATATGTCCTGAGTGAGTTTCTCACTTCACAGACCATTTTTATCCCCATAATTCTGCAGCTAGGTGAATGACTAGCCTCCCAGGAAGATATTAATATAGTGTTAGTCTGTTGCACTGTGCACAGCTTGAAACACAACTAATAAATTTCCTGTAAATTTTTCTTATCCCCTTTAAGTCTTAACTTTCTCAGGATGTGTGTGGTGCTGCTGAGCTGTCAAAGAAGCTGTCCATGGAAAGCCTCTCATTTTTCTTTTAGTGTAAATTCTTAAAAAGTCATAAAAATTATAACGGCCAACAGGAAAATTCATGACAGCCCTCCTCCAGGAACACAGCTGCCACAATTCATGCTCACACACATCCATTAACCACGCATCTCCCCTGCACCTAGTGAGGCACAGGCTCTGGGGAGTGGGCTTTAGGACCTTGAAGAGCAGCATGCCCTCTCTGCCAGTTTCTCTACCTACCCCAGACCACTTCTGACCTCACCATGCCACTGAAACTGCTCTCATCAGGGTCATCAATGATCAGATAGAGGTTGTATAATTCAATGAGCAACTTTCAACCATTTTTTTTCCTGACCTTTCAGGAGAATTTAGTACTCTCAATGACTCCCTTCTATGAGAAAAAGACTCTTGTTGGGTTCTAAAATGTCTCCCACTTTATCTGGTTTTTATCTGCCTCCTCCTTTACTGTTCCTACTCCTCTAGTCTTTCAAACTGCTGGCCCTTCTCTTTCCTAAGCCCTTTACCCTCCTTATTTAACACCCTTCCTCTAGGCAGACTCACCCTACCTCATAGATTCAATTACTATCCACATATCAGCAACTCTCATGTATTTTTCTTCACCCAGATATCTCTGTTTAAAATCTTTATATCCGGAGGTTCCAAGATAGCTGAATAGGAACAGCTCCAGTCTGCAGTTCTGAGCGTGACCGACACAGAAGTTGGGTGATTTCTGCATTTCCAACTGAGGTACTGGGTTCATATCACTGGGGCTTGTAAGACAGTGGGTGCAGCCCACAGAGCAGGGCAGGGCTTGTCTCACCTGGGAAGTGCAAGGGGTTGGGGAATTCCCTATCCTAGCAAAGGGAAGCCATGATAGATGGTACCTGGAAAATCAGGACACTCCCACCCAAATACTGTGCTTTTCCAATGGCCTTAGCAAATGGCACACCAGGAGATTATATCCCACGCCAGGCTCAGAGGGTCCCACACTCATGGAGCCTCACTCACTGCCAGCAGAGCACTCTGAGATCGAACTGCAAGGCAGCAGCAAGACTGGGGGAGGGGCGTCTGCCATTGCTGAAGCTTGGGTAGGTAAACAAATCTTTTGGGAATCTCGAACTGGGTGGAGCCCACCACAGCTCAAAGAAGTCTGCCTGCCACTGTAGACTCAACCTCTGGGGGCAGGGCATAGCTGAACAAAAGGCAGCAGAAACTTCTGCACTTAAACATCCCCGTCTGACAGCTTTGAAGAGAGTAGTGGTTCTCCCAGCAAGAAGTTTGAGATCTGAAAACAGGCAGACTGCCTCCTCAAGTGGGTCCCTGACCCTCGAGTAGCCGAACTGGGAGACACCTCCCAGGAGGAGCCAACTAACACCTCATACAGCCCAGTGCCCCTCTAAGACACAGCTTCCAGAGGAAGGATCAGGCAGCAACATTGGCCGTTCTGCAATATTTGCTGTTCTGGAGCCTCTGCTAGTGATACCCCAGCAAACAGAGTCTGGAGTGGACCTCCAGCGAACTCCAACAGACCTGCAACTGAGAATCCTGACTGTTAGAAGGAAAACTAACAAACAGAAAGGACATAATTGTCAGATTCACCAAAGTTGAAATGAAGGAAAAAATGTTAAGGGCATTCAGAGAGAAAGGTCGGGTTACCCACAACGGGAAGCCCTTCAGACTAACACGAGATCTTTCAGCAGAAACTCTACAAGCCAGTAGAGAGTGGGGGCCAATATTCCACATTCTTAAAGAAAAGAATTTTCAACCCAGGATTTCATATCCATCCAAACTAAGCTTCATAAGTGAAGGAGAAATAAAATCTTTTACAGACAAGCAAATGCTGAGAGATTTTGTCACCACCAGGCCTGCCTCACAAGAGCTCCTGAAGGAAACACTAAACATGGAAAGGAACAACCAATACCAGCCACTGCAAAAACATGCCAAATTGTAAAGACAATCGATGCTAGGAAGAAACTGCATCAACTAACGAACAAAACAACCAGCTAACATCATAATGACAGGATCAAATTCACACGTAGCAATATAAACCTTAAATGGAAATGGGCTAAATGCTCCAATTAAAAGACACAGACTGGCAAATTGGATAAAGAGTCAAGACCCATCAGTGTGTTGTATTCAGGAGACATAGGCTCAGAATAAAGGGATGGAGGAAGATCTACCAAGTAAATGGAAAACAAAAAATAATAAAACAGATTTTAAACCAACAAAGACCAAAAGAGACAAAGAGGACATTACATAATGGTAAAGGGATCAATGCAACAAGAAGAGCTAACTATCCTAAATATATATGCACCCAATACAGGAGCACCTAGATTTCTAAAGCAAGTCCTTAGAGACCTACAAAGAGACTTAGACTCCCACACAATAATAATGGGAGATTATAACACCTCACTGTCAACATTAGACAGTTCAACAAGACAGAAAGTTAACAAGGATATCCAGGAATTGAACTTAGCTCTGCACCAAGCAGACCTAATACACATCTACAGAACTCTTCACCCCAAATCAACAGAATATACATTCTTCTCAAAACCACATCATGTTTATTCCACAATTGACCACATAGTTGGAAGTAAAGCACTCCTCAGCAAATGTAAAAGAACAGAAATCACAACAAACTGCCTCTCAGACAACAGTGCAATCAAACTAGAACTCAGGATTAAGAAACTCAATCAAAACCACTCAACTGCATGGAAACTAAACAACTACATGGAAACTAAACAACCTGCTCCTGAATGACTACTGGGTACATAACAAAATGAAGGCAGAAATAAAGATGTTCTTTGAAACCAATGAAAACAAAGAAGCAATGTACCAGAATCTCTGGGACACATTTAAAGCAGTGTGTAGAGGGAAATTTATAGCACTAAATGCCCACAAGAGAAAGCAGGAAAGATCTAAAATTGACACCCTAACGTCAAAATTAAAAGAACTAGAGAAACAAGAGCAAACACATTCAAAAGCTAGCAGAAAGCAAGAAATAACTAAGATCAGAGCAGAACTGAAGGAGATAGAGATACAAAAAAAAAAAAACCTTTCAAAAAACCAATGAACCCAGGGGCTGGTTTTTGAAAAAACAGTCAATAAAATTCATGGATGGCTAGCAAGACTAATAAAGAAGAAAAGAGAGAAGAATCAAATAGACACAATAAAAAATGATAAACGGAATATCACCACCGACCCCACAGAAATACAAACTACCGTAAGAGAATACTATAAACATCTCTACGCAAATAAACTAGAAAATCTAAAAGAAATGGATAAATTCCTGGACACATACACTCTCCCAAGACTAAACCATTCAATAAGTTGAATCTCTGTATAGACCAATAACAGGTTCTGAAATCGAGACAATAATTAATGGCCAACCAACGAAAAAAGTCCAGGACTAGACCGATTCACAGCCGAATTCTACCAGAGGTACAAAGAGGAGTTGGTACCATTCCTTCTGAAACTATTCCAATCAATAGAAAAAGAGGGAATCCTCCCTAACTCATTTTACGAGGCCAACATCATCTTGATACCAAAGTCTGGCAGAGACACAACAAAAAAAGAGAATTTTAGACCAATATCCCTGATGAACATCGATGCAAAATTGCTCAATAAAATACTGGCAAACCGGATCCAGCAGTACATCAAAAAGCTTATCCACCATGATCAAGTGGGCTTCATCCCTGGGATGCAAGGCTGGTTCAATATACGCAAATCAATAAATGTAACCCAGCATATAAACAGAACCAAAGACAAAAACCACATGATTATCTCAATAGATGCAGAAAAGGCCTTCGACAATATTCAAGAGCCCTTCATGCTAAAAACTCTCAATAAACTAGGTATTGATGGGATGCAGCTCAAAATAATAAAAGCTATTTATGACAAACCCACAGCCAATATCATACTGAGTGGGCAAAAACTGGAAGCATTCCCTCTGATAATTGGAATAAGACAGGGATGCCCTCTCTCACCACTCCTATTCAACATAGTGCTGGAAGTTCTGGCCAGGGCAATGAGGCAGAAGAAAGAAATAAAGTGTATTTAATTAGGAAACTAGGAAGTCAAATTGTCCCTGTTTGCAGATGACATGATTGTATATTTAGAAAGCCCCATCATCTCAGCCCAAAATCTCCTTAAGCTGATAAGCAACTTCAGCAAAGTCTCAGGATACAAAATTAATGTGCAAAAATCACAGGCATTCCTATACATGAATAACAGATCAACAGAGAGCCAAATCATGAGTGAACTCCCATTCACAATTGCTTCAGAGAATAAAATACCTAGGAATCCAACTTAGAAGGGATGTGAAGGGCCTCTTCAAGGAGAAATGCAAACCACTGCTCAACGAAATAAAAGAAGACACAAACAAATGGAAGAACATCCATGCTCATGGATAGGAAGAATCAACATTGTGAAAATGGCCATACTGCCCAAGGTAATCTATAGATTCAATGCCATCCCCATCAAGCCACCAATGACTTTCTTCACAGAATTGGAAAAAACTGCTTTAAAGTTCATATGGAACCAAAAAAGAGTCTGCATTGCTAAGACAATCCTAAGCCAAAACAACAAAGCTAGAGGCATCATGCTACCTGACTTCAAACTATACTACACAGCTACAGTAACCAAAACAGCATGGTAATGGTATGAAAACAGAGATAGAGACCAATGGAACAGAATAGAGCCCTCGAAAATAATACCACACATCTACAACCATCTGATCTTTGACAAACCTGACAAAAACAAGAAATGGGAAAAGGATTCCCTATTTCATAAATGGTACTGGGAAACTGGCTTGCTTTGTGTAGAAAGCTGAAACTGGATCCCTTCCTTACACCTTATACAAAAATTAATTCAAGGTGGATTAAAGACTCAAATGTTAGACCTAAAACCATAAAAACCCCAGAAGAAAACCTAGATAATGCCATTCAGGACATAGGCATGGGCAAGGACTTCATGACTAAAACACCAAAAGCAATGGCAACAAAAGCCAAAATTGACAAATGGGATCTTATTAAACTAAAGAGCTTTTGCACAGCAAAAGAAACTGCCATCAGAGTGAAAGGCAACCTACAGAATGGGAGAAAATTTTTGCGATCTATTCATCTGACAAAGGGTTAATATCCAGAACCTACAAAGATCTCAAACAAATTTAAAAGAAAAAAACAAATGACCCCATCAAAAAGTGGGCAAAGGATATGAACAGACACTTCTCAAAAGAAGACATTTATGCAGCAAACAGACACATGAAAAAATGCTCACCATCACTCGCCATTAGAGAAATGCAAATCAAAGCCACAATGAGATATCATCTCACACCAGTTAGAATGGCAATCATTAAAAAGTCAGGAAACAACAGGTGCTGGAGAAGATGTGGAGAAATAGAAACATTTTTACACTGTTGGGGAAGTGTAAACTAGTTCAACCATTGTGGAAGACAGTGTGGCGATTCCTCAAGGATCTCGAACTAGAAATATCATTTGACGCAACCATCCCATTACTGGGTATATACCCAAAGGATTATAAATCATGCTGCTATAAAGACACATGCGCACGTATGTTTATTGCAGCACTATTCACAATAGCAAAGACTTGGAACCAACCCAAATGTCCATCAGTGACAGACTGGATTAAGAAAATGTGGCACATATACACCATGGAATACTATGCAGCCATAAAAAAGGATGAGTTCATGTCCTCTGTAGGGACATGGATGAAGCTGGAAACCATCATTCTCAGCAAACTAACACAGGAACAGAAAAGCATACACCGCATGTTTTCACTCATAAGTGGGAGTTGAACAATGAGGGAATATGGACACAGGACTGGGAGCATCACACACCAGAGCCTGTTGGGAGGTGGAGGGCAAGGGGAGGGATAGCATTAGGTGAAATACCTAATGTAAATGATGAGTTAATGGGTGCTGCACACCAACATGGCACATGTATATATATGTAACAAACCTACACGTTGTGCACATGTACCCTAGAATTTAAAGTGTAATAATAATAACAAAAAAGACAAAAACAAAAAACAACCTTTATATCTAATGGCCTCCTGAACATTCTATTTGCATTTCCTTTTGGGAGGTCAAACTTTAAATGTCCAAAACTGAACTCCTAATTATTTCTCCAAACCATCTCTTCTTTCTCATCTCAGTAGATGACTCCAGATCTACTCTGTTGCTCTGAGTCAGTAGCCAGGGATGGACCTCTTTTTCCCCATACTCCTTTCTCCAAGTGATCACTAAATACAGTCTAGTTCCTACTCCACCTCAACCCATCCAATCTTTCCCTCTTCCTGCTATGTCCCAGGCCTCCAGCACGCTTCCTCTGAGCTACTACAGCAGCCCCTCACTTACTGGCACCCCTTTAATCAATTTGCTATGCTGTAGCAAAGCAAACTTTCTATACATATCAGAGCACATCATACCCCTTCACATGTATGTGAAACATTTAACGTGTGCAAGTCATAGGGTTAGAGCTGAGGACACAGGTAGAATAGAAAACAAGACAGCATGGCTCCTGGGCTCATGGGGCTCTATTCCAGTATGTGTAAAGTAATAAGTGATGCACTAATTAATGAAAGTAATATGCTGAACAGCATATTTGCATACAGTACCCCAAATGGTAACATCTCATTCATGAAAAGTATTTGAAGAAATAAAGGATTGGAAGAAAATCCAACAAAAGATAACAAATTGTAGGATTGTGAGGGATTTTTATATACTTTATTGTATTTAAATTACATTTACCAAAATCATGTACTATTTTTTTTTTAGATATAAACCTATTACATAGTTCTATGAACCTGCCTTTTTAAGGCGAGCCTAGACAGGACTTCCAAATTCTCCATTTGGAATCTACTTTCCCTTCTATTTTGTCTTCCTTCATTTTCATAATAAATAGGAGACAAATCAGAGAAGAATGACCTCAGCTTCCTGCTGTGTCTCTACCTCTCTCCCTTACCTATAGTGCAAAGAATAAGATGTCAGACAACTATATCAAGTGCTGCCTTTACATTATTTTCTCCTCTCTTTTCTGTCCTAAGCCTATTTTTTGCTGTCTCCCTTGCCTGCATATGCAACCCCTTACTCCCTAGCCCATCATCCTGTCCAGTCCTCCCCTACCCTTAACTCTTCTGGGCCCTGTCGGCTACCTCCAACTCCTACTCTCTCTCCATTTCACTCACCAGCCAACATTTTTGAGAATGGTCTAGACACTTCCCTCCACATTCTCACAGCCAATTCACTCTTCAACATCATTAAATTTCCTTCCACCCACCACATTCCACTGAGACTGCTCCTGCAAATATCACCAGTAATTTGCATATTGTCACATACAACGGGCACTTGGCATACTTATTTTTTAAAGCTTCTTTGCTAACTTTTGCCCATGTTAATCCTTCGCATGGAATGCTCTTCCTCAGCCCGTTTGCCTGACTAACTCCTCTTCCCTGTTTTGCTACACTAACTTCTCTCTCTTGGGTCTCAGCTTACATGATGACAGGCCAAAAAAGTCTTCCATAAATCTTCTTTCTGCATCTCAATAAAGATAAGCTCCCCATGGGGGTTCTTGTACATGACTGGTGGAAACAAGGAGTTTCTTATAAGCGTATATTTAATATATGACTCACCAATCTCACTCTTAGGTATTCATCCAAGAGAAATGAAAGCATATGCCACACAAAGACCAGGACATAAATGTTTATGGCAGTTTTATTTACAGTTCCTCAGAACCGGAAACAACCCAAATGGCCTCCAACTGATGAATGAGAAAACTAACTGTGGTACATGCATTTAATGAAGTTCTATTCAGCAACAAAAAGGAGCAAATTATTGATACATGCAACAACATGGATCAATCTCAAAAGCATTATGCTGAATAAAAGAGGCTCGATGCAAAGGCTCAATGCTCTCTGATTCCTTTTATAGGACATTCTGGGAAAGGCAAAATTATAGGGATAACAGAATGTGTGGGATAAGGATAAAAGAAAATAAAACATAAACAAGAAAAGTAAAAAATTAAAAATTTGGCCAGGCGCGGCAGCTCATGCCTGTAATCCCAGAACTTTGGGAGGCTGAGGCTGGTAGATGACTTGTCAGGAGTTTGAGACCAGCCTGGCCATCATGGTGAAACCCCATCTTTACTAAAAATGCAAAAATTAGTCAGGAGTGGTGGCCCATGCCTGTTATCCCAGCTACTTGTGAGGCTGAGGCAGGAGAATCACTTGAATCCGGGAGGTGGAAGTTGCTGTGAGCCGAGATCATGCCATTGCACTCCAGCCTGGGTGAAACAGCATGACTCTGTCTCAAAAAAAGAAAAACAAAAAAAGAAAAATCTCTGTTAAGAAAAAATATTATAGGAATAGAAATCAGATCAGGGATTCCCAGGGGCTGAATAATTGACTACAAAAAGGCTCAAGAAAACATTTTAGGGTAATGGAAATGTTCTATATCTTGATGGTGGTTATATAACTGTATATATTTGTTAAAATTTATAAAATTGTACACCTAAAAGGGATAAATCTTACTATATGTAAATTCTACTTCAATAAACCTGGCTTTGAAAAGAAACAGACAAAAACTCAGGTCAGGCTCATCTCTGCAACAAATCTTCTACGACTTTATCCAACTCCAGACTGGTTTAGGAATCTCCTTAGTTTCCATAGCACCTTGCCTGTGTGTTTCTTTCTGCATGTATCATATTACACTGAAATTATCTACTTCAAACAAAATTTTTAACATTTTTAAAATGTCTAGCTCCCCTACTGGATGGTGAGCTCATTAAAGGAAGAAACCATACCATATTTGTCTTAATATCTACACACTTCAGTCTCCCATCCTCCACCTTCCACTTAACCCACCATTATCAGCATGTTGATCAAGCAGTGATCAAAGACCTTTCTCCTCTGGTCTTCTTAGCAGGAGATGCAGTGAAATCTCCTAGATTCAGAACCTTTCCTCATGAGTTGACCTCATCAAAATTCTCTGTTTTTTTAATCTTCCAAGCCAATAAGACTAAACGATTCTTAAGATGGTATTAACAACTAATGGTTGCTACATACTAAATGGTGAGTTACATTTATATAAAGTACATAAAATTTTAGCATAGGTTTTCAATATTTTATTTTAAAGATAGGATCCCAAAGGTAGAAATATTTGAGGTGAACTAACAAACCTATAGAGGAGATATTTTCAGTGGAAGCAAATCAATGTCTCTTGAATCTATGTAAGAATTTCCAACAATTACTTGGGAACACATTAATTTTTTAAAGTAGGAAGTGATGATGTGTTTGAAAGTTTTTTGATTCCTAAGACTTATGTTCACAAAGCCATTATTTAACAGGGAGGAGTAGAAGAAGTTGGGAAAGGCGGGCACGACACAGTAGCAACTATGTGTTCTATGGCTCCTCTGGTATCATCCTGTGGTATAATTAGGACCCCTTGTGCACTTCAATTATAGACCAGAACCTACCCTTTATCTTTGCTGCTCTCTGCTGAGCATCCTTCATATAAAAGGAGTGGGGGAGGTCGGGAGCAAGATGGCTGAATAGGAACAGCTCCAGTCTTCAGCTCCCAGCTCGAGCGACACAGAAGATGGATGATTTCTACATTTTCAACTGAGGTATCAGGTTCATCTCACTGGGGAGTGTCGGACAATCTGCTGGTCAGTTGGTGCAGCCCGACCAGCGAGAGCTGAAGCAGGGCGAGGCATCACCTCACCTGGGAAGTGCAAGGGGGAAGGGAATCCCTTTTCCTAGCCAAGGGAAATTGAGACACACAACACCTGGAAAATCAGGTAACTCCCACGCTAATACTGCACTTTGCCAAGGGTCTTAGCAAATGGCACACCAGGAGATTATATCCCACACCTGGCCCAGAGGGTCCCATGGCCACGGAGCCTCCCTCATTGCTAGCACAGCAGTCTGAGATCTAACTGCAAGGCGGCAGCAAGGCTTGGGGTGGGACACCTGCCACTGCTGAGGCTTAAGTAGGTAAACAAAGCCTCTGGGAAGCTTGAACTGGGTGGAGCCCACCACAGCTCAAGGAGGCCTGCCTGTCTCTGTAGATTCCACCTCTGGGTGGAGTCTGACAGCGGTCTGACAGCTTTGAAGAGAGCAATGGATCTGCCAGCACGGAGGTTGAGATCTGAGAACTGACAGACTGCCTGCTCATGTGGGTTCCTGACCCCTGAGTAGCCTAACTGGGAGACACTCCCTACTAGGTGCAGACCGATGCCTCACACCTCACACGGCAAGAATCAGACAGCAACACTCGCTATTCAGCAATATTCTATCTTCTGCAGTCTCTGCTGCTGATACTCTGGCAAACAGGGTCTGGAGTGGACCTCAAGCAATCTCCAACAGACCTACAGCTGTGGGTCCTGACTGTTAGAAGGAAAACTAACAAACAGAAAGGACACACACACCAAAACCCCATCAGTACATCACCATCATAAAGACCAAAGGCAGATAAAACCACAAAGTTGGGGAAAAAACACGGCAGAAAAGCTGGAAATTCAAAAAATCAGAGTGCATCTCCCCCTCCAAAGGAATGCAGCTCATCACCAGCAACATATCAAAGCTGGAGGGAGAATGACTTTGACAATTTGAGAGGAGAACACTTCAATCGATCAAACTTCTCAGAGCTAAAGGAGTAACTACATAACCAGCACAAAGAAACTAAAATTCTTGAAAAAAGAATGGAAGAATGGATAACTAGAATAATCAATGCAGAAAAGGCCATAAACGAACTGACAGAGATAAAAAACATGACACGAGAGATACGTGACAAATGCAAAGCTTCAGTAAACGACTCGATCAAATGGAAGAAAGTATCAATGATTGAAGATCAAATGAATGAAATGAAGTGAGAAGAGAAGTCTAGAGAAAAAAAGGAAAAAGAAATGAACAAAGCCTCCAAGAATATGGGATTATGTGAAAAGACCAAATCTAAGTCTGACTGGTGTGCCTGAAAGTGAGGGGGAAAATGGAACCAAGTTGGAAAACACTCTGCAGGATATCATCCAGGAGAACTTCCCCAACCTAGTAAGGCAGGCCAACATTCAAATTCAGGAAATACAAAGAACGCCACAAAGATATTCCTCAACTGCAAGACACACAATTGTCAGATTCACCAAAGTTGAAATGAAGGAAAAAATGTTAAGGGCAGCCAGAGAGAAAGGTTGGGTTACTCACAAAGGGAAGCCCATCAGACTAACAGCAGATCTCTCAGCAGAAACTCTACAAGCCAAAAGAGAGTGGGGGACAATATTCAACATTCTTAAAGAAAAAAATTTTCAACCCAGAATTTGATATCCAGTCAAACTAAGTTTCATCAGTGAAGGAGAAAAAAAATCCTTTAGACAAGCAAATGCTTAGAGATTTTGTCACCACCAGGCCTGCCCTACAAGAGATCCCAAGGAAGCACTAAACATGGAAAGGAACAACCAATACCAGCCACTGGAAAAACATGCCAAATTGTAAAGACCATCGATGCTAAGAAGAAACTGCATCAACTAACAAGCAAAATAACCAGCTAATATCACAATGACAGGATCAAGTTCACACATAATAATATTAACCTTAAATGTAAATGGAATAAATGCTCCAATTAAAAGACACAGATGGGCAAATTGGAAAACAGTCAAGACCCATCAGTGTGTTCTTTCAGGAGACCCATCTCACATGCAGAGACACACATAGGCTCAAAATAAAGGGACGGAGGAAGATCTACCAACAAAATGGAAAACCAAAAAAAGCAGGGGTTGCAATCCTAGTCTCTGATAAAACAGACTTTAAACCATCAAAGATCAAAAGAGACAAAGAAGGTCATTACATAATGGTAAAGGGATCAATTCAATAGGAAGACCTAACTGTCCTAAATATATATGCATCCAATACAGGAGCACCCAGATTCATAAAACAAGTCCTTAGAGACTTACAAAGAGACTTAGACTCCCATACAATAATAATGGGAGACTTCAACACCCCACTGTCAACATTAGACAGATCAATGAGACAGAAAGTTAACAAGGATATCCAGGAATTGAACTCAACTCTGCACCAAGCGGATCTAATAGACATCTACAGAATTCTCCACCGCAAATCAACAGAATATACATTCTTCTCAGCACCACATCGCACTTATTCCAAAATTGACCACATAGTGGGAAGTAAAGCACTCCTCAGCAAATGTAAGAGAACAGAAATTATAACAAACTGTCTCTCAGACCACAGTGCAATCAAACTAGAACTCAGGACTAAGAAACTCAATCAAAACCACTCAACTACATGGAAACTGAGCAACCTGCTCCTGAATGACTACTGGGTACACACCGAAATGAAGGCAGAAATAAAGATGTTCTTTGAAACCAATGAGAACAAAGATACAACATACCAGAATCTCTGGGACACATTTGAAGCAGTATGTAGAGGGACATTTATAGCACTAAATGCCCACAAGAGAAAGCAGGAAAGATCTAAAATTGACACGCTAACATCACAATTAAAAGAACTAGAGAAGCAAGAACAAACACATTCAAAAGCTAGCAGAAGGCAAGAAATAACTAACATCAGAGCACAACTGAAGGAGATAGAGACACAAAAAACCCTCCACAGAATCAATGAATCCAGGAGCTGGTTTTTTCAAAAGATCAACAAAATTGATAGACCACTAGCAAGATTAATAAAGAAAAAAAGAGAGAAGAATCAAACAGATGCAATAAAAAGTGATAAAGGGGATATCACCACTGATCCCACAGAAAGGCAAACTACCATCAGAGATTACTATAAACACCTCTATGCAAACAAACTAGAAAACCTAGAAGAAATGGGTAATTTCCTGGACACTTACATCTCCCAAGACTAAACCAGGAAGAAGTTGAATCCCTGAATAGACCAATAGCAGGCTCTGAAATTGAGGCAACAATTAATAGCCTACCAACTAAAAAAAGTCCAGGACCAGATGGATTCACAGCTGAATTCTACCAGAGGTACAAGGAGGAGCTGGTACCATTCCTTCTGAAACTATTCCAATCAATAGAAAAAGAGGGAATCCTCCCTAACTCATTTTATGAGGCCAACATCATCCTGATACCAAAGCCTGGCAGAGACACAACAAAAAAAGATAATTTTAGACCAATATCCCTGATGAACATGGATGTGAAAATCCTCAATAAAATACTGGCAAACTGAATTCAGCAGCACATCAAAAAGCTTATCCACCATGATCAAGTGGGCTTCATCCCTGGGATGCAAGGCTGGTTCAACATATGCAAATCAATAAATGTAATCCAGCATATAAACAGAATCAAAGAAAAAAACCACATGATTATCTCAATAGATGCAGAAAAGGCCTTTGACAAAATTCAACAGCCCTTCATGCTAAAAACTCTCAATAAATTCGGTATTGATGGAACATATCTCAAAATAATAAGAGCTATTTATGACAAACCCACAGCCAATATCATAGTGAATGGGCAAAAACTGAAAGCATTCCCTTTGAAAACTGGCACAAGACAGGGATGCCCTCTCTCACCACTCCTACTCAGCATAGTGTTGGAAGTTCTGGCTAGGGCAATCAGGCAAGAGAAATAAATCAAGGATATTCAGTTAGGAAAAGAAGAAGTCAAATTGTCCCTGTTTGCAGATGACATGATTGTATATTTAGAAAACCCCATCATTTCAACACAAAATCTCCTTAAGCCGATTAGCAGCTTCAGCAAGGTCCCAGGATACAAAATTAATGTGCAAAAACCACAAGCATTCTTATACACCAGTAACAGACAAACAGAGAGCCAAATCATGAATGAACTTCCATTCACAATTGCTTCAAAGAGAATAAAATACTTAGGAATCCAACTTACAGGGGATGTAAAGGACCTCTTCAAGGAGAACTACAAACCACTGCTCAGTGAAATAAAAGAGGACACTAACAAATGGAAGAACGTACCATACTCATGGATAGGAAGAATCAATATTGTGAAAATGGCCATACTGCCCAAGGTAATTTATAGATTTAATGCCATTTCCATCAAACGACCAATGACTTTCTTCACAGAATTGGAAAAAACTGCTTTAAAGTTCGTATGGATCCAAAAAAGACCCTGCATTGCCAAGACAATCCTAAGTCAAAAGAACAAAGCTGGAGGCATCACGCCACCTGACTTCAAACTATACTACAAGGCTACAGTAACCAAAACAACATGGTACTGGTACCAAAACAGAGATATAGACCAATGGAACAGAACAGAGCCCTCAGAAATAATACCTCCCATCTACAGCCATCTGATCTTAGGTGGGAATTGAATAATGAGATCACTCGGACTCTGGAAGGGGAATGTCACACACCAGGGCCTATTATGGGGAGGGGGGTGGGGAGAGGGATGGCACTGGGAGTTATACCTGATGTAAATGATGAGTTGATGGGTGCTGATGAGTTGATGTGTGCAGCACACCAACATGGCACAAGTATACATATGTAACAAACCTGCACGTTGTGCACATGTACCCTAGAACTTAAAGTATAATAATAAAAAAAAGATCAAAAAAAAAGGAGTGGGGAAATAGTTCAAGGAAGACATCATGAAAGAATGACATGCTGCTATTATTTTCATTCAGCCCGTTAAGAAGACCTCCTTCCACATATATGTATGCTTCTTAAAGACCTACCAAATTATTCCAGGTTGTATGATTTATTATAGTGGTTCCCACCTGGTAATCAGGCCTTTCATGAGTAGCCCAGGAAGGAAGCAGGGGTTTCACAACCATTACTGAGAATTCATTTGTCTTCCATTTTACTCTTCTCCTGTAAGGGTGATGCGATGTGCTGGATCCAACCACACCCTGTCTGTCCTAGATCGTTCACCCCCTGGCCTACTTATTGTACATCACACTCATGGCAGCCCGGCAGAAGTGAGACCGGATGGCATTCTGCAAAGGAGGCTGCTTGCCTAGCTTGCCCGATCAGAGCATCAGAATTTTGGGTGTGACAGTGAAGTAAGGAATAACCTATCTAGGTATTTTCCTGAGAACAGGGCCAACAGTTTCTATCCAATTCTCAAAGAAATCCACATAATTTAAAAGGCATGCTTTTAGAACTTTATGAGATGATATTGATAAAGAAAAACTAATATGAATAAGAAAAATTATACATATTAGAAGGCATCCTATTACTGTAACTACAGAGTAGTAAATTAGCACCTTTTGGGATCTACTGGGGGAAGAGCCCTTCCTTGAATCAATAAAGCATGTGCCTTCCATCTCTGCCTAATAATTTTGATCAACTAGTGATCAAAGACCTTTCTCCTCTGATCTACTTAGCAAGAGATCCAGTGAAATCTCCTGGTAAGTTCAGAAACATCTTTCCTTGTAGTTTACAAAACACTTTCACCCATCTCATTTGATTTTCATTCCCACTATGAGACATAGGAATTTTTATTCCTATTTCACACATAAAGAATTGAGGCTGAAAGAAGAAAAGAAGTTGGACCCCACAGCTGCTTTCTACTTCCCTTTCATGGAAATTAACTCGTTATTTCTGTAATTCAACCTTAAGATGACCTTGTCTTTTTCTTCTAAAGCTTCTCTTTATGTTCTTTCAGCCAACACTTGTGGAGATTCCTCAGCCTAGATTTGTTTGTAGCTTGCTTTCTTTCTTTCTGATCAGAAATCTAACTGCCTTGTACCTGGCAGGGACCATGCCAGGGTCTTCCAGCCTCTACCCCAGCAATTTTGGGCTCATAAATCCTCAGTGTTTAGTAACTGGGTCCTTTTTATGTGTTTACATCTGAATCCAAGTTTTGTTCTTCCTTGTACCTTGCCAGGCATCCTACAACTCCCCACTGTCTATATTTTTTTTTCCACTCTGACATGGAGATTCACTGACCTCTTTAACCTCAGCCCCAGAACATCACAGAAGTCCCAGGGTAGCCCTGAAAAGGGGTAGAATGATTTGTAGAGAGACACATTAGGTTATGAAGCCCCATTCTTCTCCAAATCCCAACTCTTTCCACACAATAGCCTCTTCCCACACAATACCACCAGCACTCTCTGTCACTTCAGTATTTAGAGTAACTTTGATCAACTAAAAACTGGTTACAATTTGCTGTAAATACATTTTAACTACTGGACCATCAGTGGCCCCTTCTACTCCCCTATCACTTACAAAACTGATGTTCTACAGTAGAAGACAAACCAGATGACTTCTGAATTATCTTCCATTAGCACCCAGTTTAAAATTCACTTAATACTGTGGAAGCTAGAAAAGGGAAAGAAAGCTGGCTAAGAATAAGACTTGCCTAGAATTAATGTTTGCAGATTTGATGCTATCTTTGTCACAGAATTAGCATGTATTCTGCCTCATCCAAATTGCTTTCTCTTTCTCCTCTCTGTCCTCTTCCAGAACTCCCAGCATTGGTTGGAATGTAGGACAGAATTTCCCACAACATGCAGACATCACCCATCTGTCTCTAATTTCACAAAATGACAAACTGAAATGGCCCCGAGAGCCAAAATTTCTATTTCATTCTTCTCTCTGATATTCCTGTAAGGCCAGTGGATTTTCTTTTATTTCAGTATCAGTTGGGAGTTTAAGGAGGAATTGAGAAAGGAGAAAGTAGACCCTGAGAATCTCATTGCTATGCTACTGATGAGAATTTGCAAGGAGCTGAACCACTCACACCCAGTCAAATCGCAATCAGCCCAGGAATTAGTTTAGCATGTTTTCAACAGCATAGAAATTACTGCATTTCCCCTGGAAAATGTAAACCAAAAGACTCTTTTGAAACCCAGAACATCTCTCTGAACTGTGGCAGGGTGGGATAAATGTCTTACCCTATTGTTGCGTCTTACTCAGCAATTGCAGTCAATGACTTTGTATCTCAGACATAGACTTGGTTATAAAAGTCAGCATTTCTGAAACAAGATGACTTCTGAATTCTCTTATTCAGAAGTCCTTAAAATATACTGAGGTGTGCTTGTATGTGTGTGCATAGATAACTCCAAAAAATCATGAATAAGGATGAAACAGTATTTTCAAATGCTTCACATTTGCCTGGATGATAGTTTTGCAGGAATTAATTCTAACAAAATACATAGACTAAAGCTCAGGGAATAGAGCCAGATGTTGCGGCATGCACCTGTAGCCCCAGCCACTTGGGAGGCTGAGGTAGGAGAATCACTTGAGCCCAGGAGTTTGAGTTCAGCCTGGGCAACATAGCAAGACCCCCATCTCCAAAAAACCAAAAAAACTCAGGGAATGGGCACACAGTATTGTCACTCCCTTGAGAAGAAATATTCATGCCCAAAACTAAAGCAGTCCAGAAGATATTTAATTTGAAATCAGAAGTCTTGAGCTTTCATCCTCATCTTAGTTTGAAGTGGGCTGAGCCTTGGCTTCACCCACCTGCAAAAATTCAGTGATCAGCAGAGCAATCTTTAGAGCAGTGACATCACAAGGAGGATCTAATTAACAGTTACAGAAAGTTGTAATTGACTTTAAGTGGCCAACTGTGTAAGTTTGGGCTTTCCCAAGGAACAACCTGAGAGTTGGACTTGGATACAGGTGGCTTACTGGGAGTTAATCCCAGGAAGCAGGAATGAGGGACTGGGAGAATCATAAAGGAGGGTGTGCCAATGCCAAGGGTCATCATCAAGCACACCGTGGTGCACACTGGGGCTCAATTCCACTGCAATTCCTGAGAAGGGTACAGAATGCCTCCCAAAATAGGCCACTGAAAGACAGTGGAGCATCTATCCACCAGTTCCAATCCCTATTTGCTAAAGTTTGGCCCCGGGGCACTGATTCTCTTGCATTGCTTCAGTAAGCTCCTCCTGCAGCTGAAGAAGGATCTGGGGCAGAATGAGAGAAAACACAAGTTGAGAGCTTGAGGTGAGATTCCAGCAGCCTACAGTGAGTATGAGCTCACGTAGAGTTGCCTATCAGAGCTGAGGCTAAAATCACTGGTGGTCTTGGGCTTTGATGTGGGCACCACAGCATTTCCTACACTGAGCTAAGTTTCACTCACAGTGTTCCCATACTTATTCCATCCTCAGAAATAATCAACAGAACCTGGCCATCATTTTCCTTATTATAAACTATTCTGCCTTGGATGATTTCTCCTTGAAAAGTCATATCCCTTTGCTTTCAGGCCTTTGCACACATTGTTGCTAATTTTCAGAACACTTTCCCTGCCCACTCTTCCCCATCCTGTGTATACTTTGCTATCTGGTCTCAGCTTAAAAATTATTTGCCTCAGGAAGCTTTCCCTGATCCCCGGGTAGGGCATTTGCCCAAGCTATGAGTACCCAATGAACACGGTAAAGCTTGTTTGTGCTGTTTATCTCATTTTATATTGCCATTGTTTATAATATCTGCTCCTTTAAGCATGTAGGCATACAACCATTCAGTGTATCACTTGCGTGAGCTCAAGAAACTTGCTCTTTTGTTAATAGAAATACTCACAAAACCTAATGTAGTGCCTGACACAAAAGCTAATCTATTTTGTTGTTGTTGTTGTTGTTGTTGTTGTTGTTGTTGTTGTTGATGATGTTGTTGTTAAATGGACTTATGAGTGGATGGGTCAGTGAATAAATGAATTGATGAGAAAGGCAAAAACATCAATTGTCACTCAAATCTGTCTGAAAGTCTGTATTGTCTTCAGAGTGATTATTCTGGAGCTTTCTTTCCAGGACCTCCTGCCTGGCTGGGCCTTTCTGGGAAGAAAAAAGTGCAAGTCAGTTGCTGCAGAGTTGTCCTTGGGATTTCTTTATCTCCGCATCTCTGCACTACACCCAGCTGACTGTGCCCCAGGGGTCAACTTGTTGGTTTGTTTTGTGGGTAGCACACACCGGAATAAGCAGTACCGTTAGTTTTAGTCCTGGCCATGCAAACCCGGTTTTTTTTTCTTAAGCGGACATGATCTCTTCACTGTCAAACTACCCATGTCCTCCTCCCATCTCACTCTTCTTGACTTGTCACTCTCAAAGGATGCGAGCCCTGCACAAGAGCAGAGAAGAGAGGAGGGCAATGGAAACCCTCCTCCAGCAAGTCGCGTTCTTCCCACCACAAAGAGCCAAGGAAAATGTTCCCCTGGGGTGCAATCAGGACCAGGGCTCCTCTGACTCAACCCCCAGATGACCTAATAAATAACAAGAAGAGGACAGAACATTCTAGGAGTCAGAAAGTCTCCCCATAAATGTCAGAGGAAGTGCAGGACAGTATCACAAGAGACCACAAGGGATCACAGAGCTGCCCGAATTGGCGTAAGGCCACGAGTGCCCTGATAAATGACCAGAATATTACAGTGGGGGATCCCCGAGCAGGCTCAGAAGGCCAGCAAGTCTGTATAAGGGACACTGGCACAGGGAAGAGGTCCTGAGTTCAGGTACATCGCTGATGCCTGGGATGACAATCTCAGTCCAAATCCTGGAGTGAGAGAGAAGTGGCCAGGGTCCAGTTGCTACCTAGTTCTTCATTCAGGCCATGCTACTTCTTGCCTCCTCAGTGCCTGCTGTCTTTTCTGCCTGGAAGGTGCTCTTCCCCACTCTCTACCCTACTACTCTGGTATTGCTTCCTGTGTCTGGCTAGGTTTGCTTATCTTTGTTCCCTGATCTCCCTGTCCCTGCATTGTCCCACAGTGTCTGCCCCCCCTGCTAACCTGTGAGGACCCAAAGGAGGGAGCCATCTTATTCGTGTGTGTATCTAAAGGGCTTCAGATGATGCCCTGCCTAGAGTAGGTCCCTCAATCAAACTGAATAAATGAATGAATGAATGAGTTTACAAATTATTTGAGACCAGATCTTCAAGAGAAGGCAGAAGCTATTTATCAGAGCAGGCACAAAACCAGATTAAAACCATCAATGAATGTAACATGAGACAGAGTCCTAAAGTCTCAGGTAATTTCTCCTTAAAACCCCTCTACCAGAAGGCAAGATTGGTGTACATTTTTGAGATGAAACTGAGTTTACAGATAAAAGTTTCACAGCCTCAACTCTGTTTGGCAGAGACTAAAGTCAGGCAGACTGACAGTATTTGCAGTGGACTGATTCTTTCATTCCCCTGACTTGGCAAGAGTTAGGACAATTTGGAAGTGACAGATGGGTAGGAGGAAATAAAGTGGTATTTTTTTTTTAAGGGTAAAACCAGTACAAATATAATTGACCTGCTGAAATCTCTCCAACCTAATTTTTTTCTCCACCCTCAATGTGCTCCAGCCTCCCCAGCCTTCTCCCAGTTTGTGGAATATATCAAGCTCTTCACTGCCTCAGGACCCTTGGACATGCTATTTTCTCTGCCCCGAATTTACGTCTACCTACATTTTAAAATATAAACTCCTTCTCTTCTACAAGTTTTAACTTAAGTGATAATCTTCAGAGAAGCTCTTCGCAGCCACTCTGTTAAAAGCATGTGTCGGCTGGGCGTGGTGGCTCAAGCCTGTAATCCCAGCACTTTGGGAGGCCGAGGCGGGCGGATCACGAGGTCAGGAGGTCGAGACCATCCCGGCTAACACAGTGAAACCCCGTCTCCACTTAAAAAATACAAAAAATTAGCCAGGCGAGATGGCGGGCACCTGTAGTCCCAGCTACTCGGGAGGCTGAGGCAGGAGAATGGCGTGAACCCGGGAGGCGGAGCTTGCAGTGAGCTGAGATCCGGCCACTGCACTCCAGCCTGGGCGACAGAGCGAGACTCCGTCTCAAAAAAATAAATAAATAAATAAATAAATAAATAAATAAAAGCATGTGTCACCCATCACAGCCCATTAAATCTCAACCTCTTCTCTTTTTTGCATTTATCATTTTTATACAATCTTTAATTACTTCATTTATTTATGTACTTATTAGTGGTCATGAAGGGGATAGTCCTCAATGCTGGGACATAATTTCATAATGACAGTGACCTAGGCTGGCTTGTTCATTGTTTTATCTTCAGCACTTAACATATCACTAGGAACCCAGTAAGAGGTCATTGTTATCAGTCCTGTCATTGTTGCTGTCACTATCATTTTCAAAAGAATTTCTGCAGCATTTATAAAACTGAACTGATTTATCAAATCATGGACTTAGGCTTGAGTTTCTTCATTTTCTATATATTTTGTGTATCTTGTTTCAGAAGCATTTGCTAATGCTTGCAGGACCATCTCAGCATTCAGCAATACATATTTAAAGAATGGCATGTAGGTCTGAGTCCACCTTGTGAATAAATCCCTCCTAATAAAAGAAAATGAGATTTCATGATTAAGGGGTTTAGAAATAATCAAGAGAGGGTTAAAAATAAAACTAGCGGAGGCCGAGTAGACCAAAGAATAGCTACTGGCATGCCTTCCAAAATAATGTCCCAGATTATGATTTCACATTAAAAAAATAAAATAATTTCTTGCCAAGCCATATAAAAAGCACGAATTCTGAGAGAACTTAAACAGAAACTAAACCTTGATAGGCCTATAGAAAGCAGAACTCTCCCAGAATCCACTTTTCCTGGCCATTCTGAATGTTCCCTAGTCTAGCTTACCATCATCATGGTGATGCAGTACCATCAGTAGACTGGTCCTAATTACCCAAACTTGGCCTGCTGTGTTAATTTTTTTTTTTTTTTTTTTTTTTTTTTTTTTTTTTTTTTTTTGAGACTGAGTTTCACTGTGTCACCAAGCTGGAGTGCAATGCCACCATTTCAGCTCACTGCAACATCCACCTCCTGGGTTCAAGCGATTGCCCTGCCTCAGCCTCCTGAGTAGCTGGGACTACAGGCATGTGCCACCATGCCCAACTAACTTTTTTTGTATTTTGGTAGAGACGGGGTTTCACCATGTTTGCCAGTATGGCCTCGATCTCCTGACCTTGTGATCTGCCCGCCTCAGCCTCCCAAAGTGCTGGGATTACAGGCGTGAGCCACTGCACCTGGCCTGTGTTCATTTTTTTAATTTCCCTAAGGAAAGTTTTTAAATGAACTCTATCAGTTTGCAAATACTGGAAGAAGTTTCTGCTCAGGCCCTAGGTATTTTAAACATTAGCCTTTTTTTTCCCCCATGTTTGTCTCATCACAGCAGTCTAGCCATGTCCCATCTCCTTTAAACTAGATTTCAAAACTAATGAGTTGTAAACAAAATGTTCCTTCCTACATGGAATACTAGTAGCTTTGTCTGCAGAAGGCTTAAAAATAAACATAAGACAGGAGAAGCTGGCAAGATGGCCGAGTAAGAAGACCTCCGGTCTGCGACTCCCAGAGAGACCAATGCCGGAGGTGGGTGATTTCTGCATTTCCAACTGAGGTACCCAGTTCATCTCATTGGGACTGGTTAGACATTGGGTGCAGCCCATGGAGGGTGAGCAGAAGCATAGTGGGGTGTCGGTTCACCCGGGAAGTGCAGGGGTCAGGGAACTCCCTTCCCTAGCCAGCAGAAGCCGTGAGGGACTGTGTCTTGAGAGATGGTGCTATCCAGCCCAGATACTATGCTTTTTCCACAGTCTTCGATAGAGCAGATTTCCTCGGATGCCTACACAACCAGGGCCCTGGGTTTCAAGCACAAAACTGGGTGGCTGTTTGGGCAGACACCAAGCTAGCTGCAAGAGTTTTTTTTCATACCCTAGTGGTGTCTGTAATGCCAGTGAGACACAACCATTCACTCCCCTGGAAAAGGGGGCTAAAGCCAGGGAGCCAAGTGGTCTTGCTAAGCAGATCCCACACCCCCATGGAGCCCAGCAAGCTAAGAACCACTGGCTTGAAATTCTCGCTCCCAGCACAGCAGTCTGGGATCCTCCAGTTTGGTGGGGGAGAGGCATCTGTTAATACAGAGGCTTAAGTAGGCAGTTTCTCCTCACAGTGTAAACAAAGCCACCGGGGACACCAGGAAGTTTGAACTGAGTGCAGAACACACCACAGTGTGGCAAACTCACAGTAGCCAGACTGCCTCTCTAGATTCCTCCTCTCTGGGCAGGGCATCTCTAAAACAAAGCCAGCAGCCCCAGTCAGGGGCTTACAGATGAAACTCCCATCTCCCTGGGATGGAGCACCAGGGGAAGGGGCGGATGTGGGCACAGCTTAAGCAGACTTAAATGTTCCTGCCTGCCTGCTCTGAAGAGAGCAGTGGATCTCCCAGCACAGCATTCAAACTCTGCTAAGGGTCAGACTGCCTCCTCAGGTGGGTCCCTGACCCCCGTGCCTCCTGACTGGGAGACACCTCCCAGCAAGGGTGGACATATACCTCATACAGGAGAGCTCCAACTGGCATCTGGCAGATGCCTCTCTGGGATGAAGATTCCAAAGGAAGAAACAGGCAGTAATATTTCCTGTTCTGCAGCCTCTGCTATTGATACTCAGGCAAATAGGGTCAGGAGTGAGCCTCCAGCAAACTCCAGCGGACCTGTAGAAGAGGGGACTGACTGTTATAAGGAAAACTAACAAACAGAAAGCTTGCAGAAGAGGGGACTGACTGTTAGAAGGAAAACTAACAAACAGAAAGCAATAGCATCAACATCAACAAAAAGGGCACACATGCAAAAACTCCATCCAAAGGTCACCAGCATCAAAGCCAAAGGTAGATAAATCCATGAAGATGAGGAAAAACCAGCACAAAAAGGCTGAAAATTCCAAAAACCAGAATGCCTCTTCTCCTCCAAAGGATCACAACTCCTTGCCAGGAAGGAAACAAAACTGGACAGAGAATGAGTTCGATGAATTGACAAAAGTAGGCTTCAGAAGGTGGGTAATAACAAACTCCTCTGAATTAAAGGAGCATGTTCTACCCCAATGCAAGGAAGCTAAGAACCCTGATAAAAGGTTACAGGAACTGCTAACTAGAATAACCAGCTTAGAGAAGAACATAAATGACCTGATGGAGCTGAAAAACACAGCATGAGAACTCCATGAAGCATATACAAATATCAATAGCCAAATCAATCCAGCAGAAGAAAGGATATCAGAGACTGAAGATCAATTTAACAAAATAAAGCATGAAGACAAGAGCATAGAAAAAGAATGAAAAGGAAGGAACAAAACCTCCAAGAAAATCGGGACTATGTGAAAAAACCAAACCTACACTTGATTGATGTACCTGAAAGTGACAGGAGAATGGAACCAAGTTGGAAAACACTCTTCAGGATATTATCCAGAAGAACTTCCCCAATCTAGCAAGCCAGGCCAACATTCAAATTCAGGAAATACAGAGAACACCACAAAGATACTCCTTGAGAAGAGCAACCCCAAGACACATAATTGTCAGATTCACCAAGGTTGAAATGAAGGAAAAAATGTTAAGGGCAGCCAGAGAGAAAGGTTGAGTTGCCCACAAAAGGAAACCCATCAAACTAACAGTGGAACTCTCTGCAGAAACCCTACAAGTCAGAAGAGTGTGGGTCCAAAGTTCAACACTCAGCTCTGGACCAACCCAGAATTTCATATCCAGGCAAACTAAGGTTATTAAGTGAAGGAGAAACAAAATCCTTTACAGACAAGCAAATGCTAAGGGATTTTGTCACCACCAGGCCTGCCTTACAAGAACTCCTGGAGGAAGCACTAAATATGAAAAGGAAAAACCAGAACCACCCACTGCAAAAACATACCAAATTGGAAAGACCATCGACACTATGAAGCAACTGCATCAACTAAAGTGCAAAATAACCAGGAAGCATTAAAATGACAGGATCAAATTCACACATAACAATATTAACCTTAAATGTAAATGGAATAAATGTCCCAATTAAGAGACACAGACTGGCAAATTGGATGAAGACCCATCAGTGTGCTGTATTCAGGAGACTCATCTCACATGCAAAGACACACAAAGGCTCAAAATAAAGGGATGGAGGAAGATCTACCAAGCAAATGGAAAGAAAAAAAAAAAAAAGCAAGGGTTGCAATCTTAGTCTCTGATAAAACAGACTTTAAACCACAAAAATCAAAAATCAAAGGGACAAAGAATTGCATTACATAATGGTAAAGGGATCAATGCAACAAGAAGAGCTAACTATCATAAATAAATATGCACCCAATACAGGAGCACCCAGATTCATAAAGCAAGTTCTTAGAGACCTACAAAGTCTCTAAGAGAGACAGACTCCACACAGTAATAGTAGGAGACTTTAACACCCCACTGTCAATATTAGACAGATCAATGAGACAGAAAATTAACAAGGATATTCTGGACTTGAACTCAGCTCTGGACCAAACAGACCTAATAGACATCTACAGAACTCTTCATCACAAATCAACAGAATATACAATCTTTTCAGCAGCACATTTCACTTATTCCAAAATTAACCACATAATTGGAAGTAAAACACTCCTCAGTAAATGCAAAAGAACAGAAATCATAACAAATAGTCTCTCAGACCACAGTGTAATCAAATTAGAACTCAAGATTAAGGAACTCACTCAAAACCACACAACTATGTGGAATATGAAAAATTTGCTTCTGAATGACTACTGGGTAAATAATGAAATGAAGTCAGAAATAAATAAGTTCTTTGAAACCAATGAGAACAAGGACACAATGTACCAGAATCTCTGGGACACAGCTAAAGGAGCGCTTAGAGGGAAATTTATAGCACTAAATGCCCACAAGAGAAGGCAGGAAAGATCTAAAATTGACACCCTAACATTACAATTAAAAGAACTATAGAAGCAAGAGCAACAATTTCAAAAGCTAGCAGAAGACAAGAAGTAAGTAACATCAGAGTAGAACTGAAAGAGATAGAGACACGAAAAAGCCTTCAAAAGAATCAATGAATCCAGGAGCTGATTTTTTGAAAAGATTAACAAAATAGATAGACAACTAGCCAGACTAATAAAGAAGAAAAGAGAGAAGAATCAAATAGACAAAATAAACAGTGATAAAGAGGATATCACCACTGATCTCACAGAAATATGAACTACCATCAGAGATTACTATAAACACCTCTATGCAAATAAACTAGAAAATCTAGAAGAAATGGATAAATTCCTGGACATATACACTCTTCCAAGACTAAAACAGGAAAAAGTCGATTCCCTGCATAGACAAGTAACAAATTCTAAAATTGAGACAGTAATTAATAGCCTACCAGCCAAAAAAAGGGGAGGACAAATGGATTCACAGCCAAATTCTAACAGAGGTACAAAGAGGAGCTGGTACCATTCCTTCTGAAACTATTTCAAACAATAGAAAAAGAAGGACTCGTCCCTAACTCATTTTGTGAGGCCAGCATCATCCTGATACCAAAACCTGGGGGAGACACAACAAAAAAAGAGAATTTCAGACCAATATTCCTGATGAATATCAATGCAAAAGTCCTCAATAAAATACTGGCAAATCAAATGCAGCAGCCCATCAAAAAGCTCATCCACCACGATCAAGTTGACTTCACCCCTGGGATGCAAGGCTGGTTCAACATATGCAAATCAATACATGTAATCCATCACGTAAATAGAACCAATGACAAAAACCACATGATTATCTCAAGAGATGCAGAAAAGGCCTTTGATAAAATTCAACACCCAGTCATGCTAAAAAACTCTCAATGAACTAGGTGTTGATGGAACGTATTTCAAAATAATAAGAACTACTTATGACAAACCCACAGCCAATATCACATTGAATCGGCAAAAGTTGGAAGCATTCCCTTTGAAATCCTGCAGAAGACAAAGATGTCCTCTCTCACCACTCCTATTCAACATAGTATTCGAAGCTCTGGCCAGGCAAGAGAAAGAATAAAGGGGATTGAAAGAGGAAGAGAGGAAGTCAGATTGTCACTGTTTGCAGATGACATGATTGTATGTTTAGAAAACCCCATCGTCTCAGCCCAAAATCTTCTTAAGCTGATAAGCAACTTCACCAAAATCTCAGGATACACAATCAATGTGCAAAAATCACAAGCATTCCTATACACCAATAATAGACAAATGGAGAGCCAAATCATGAGTGAACTCCCATTCACAATTGCTACAAAGATAATAAAATACCGAAGATTACAACTTACAAGGGATATGAAAGACCTCTTCAAGGAGAACTACAAACCACTGCTCAAGGAAATAATAGATGACATGAACAAATGGAAAAACATTCCATGTTCGTGGATAAGAAGAATCAACATCATGAAAATGGCCATACAGCCCAAAGTAATTTATAGATACAATGCTATCCCCATCAAGCTACCATTGACTTTCTTCACAGAATTTGAAAAACGACTTTAAATTTCATATAGAATCAAAAAAAAAGCTTGTATAGCCAAGACAATCCTAAGCAAAAAGAACAAAGCTGGAGGCTTTGTTTGTTTCCAGGTAGCTGCAAGTCATGCTACCTGATTTCAAACTATACGACAAGGCTACGGTAACCAAAACGGCATTGTACTGTTATCAAAATAGGTATATAGACGAATGGAACAGAACAGAGGCCTCAGAAATAACACCACACATCGACAACAATCTGGTCTTTGACAAACCTGACAAAAACAAGCAATGAGGAAAGGTTTCCCTATTTAATAAATGGTGTTGGGAAAACTGGCTAGCCATATGCAGAAAACGGAAACTGGACCCCTTTCTTACACCTTATACAAAAACTAACTCAAGATGGATTAAAGACTTAAATGTAAGACCTAAAACCATAAAAACCCTAGAAGAAAACCTAGGCAGGACCATTTAGGACATAGGCATGGGCAAAGACTTCATGACTAAAACACCTAAAGCAATGGCAGCAAAAGCCAAAAATTGACAAATCAAATCTAATTAAACTAAAGAGCTTCTCCACAGCAAAAGAAACTATGAACAGAGTGAATAGGCAATGTACAGAATGGAAGAAAAATTTTGCAATCTATCCATCTGACAAAGGGCTAATATCCAGAATCTACAAGGAACTTAAACAAATTTACCAGAAAAAAAAAAAAAAAAACTCCATCAATAAGGGTGAAGGATATGAACAGACATTTCTCAAAGGAAGACATTTATGTGGCCAAAAAAATGTGAAAAACAGCTCATAATCACTGGTCATCAGAGAAATGCAAATCAAAACCATGATGAGATACCATCTCAGGCCAGTTAGAATGGTGATCATTAAAAAGTCAGGAAACAACAGATGCTGGAGAGGATGTGGAGAAATAGGAATGCTTTTACACTGTTTTGGTGGGAGTGTAAACTAGTTCAACCATTGTGGAAGACATTGTGGCAATTCCTCAAGAATCTAGAACTAGAAATACCATTTGACCCAGTGATTCCATTACTGGATATACACCCAAGGGATTATAAATCAGGCTACTATAAAGACACATGCACACGTATGTTTACTGTAGCACTATTCACAATAGCAAAGACTTGGAACTCACCCAAATGCCCATCAAGGATAGACTGGATAAAGAAAATGTGGCACATATACACAATGTAATACTCTACAGTCATAAAAAAGAATGAGTTCATGTTCTTTGTAGGGACATGGATGAAGCTTGGAACCATCATTCTCAGCAAACTAACACAGGAACAGAAAACCATACACCGCATGTTTTCACTCATGGGTGGGAATTGAACAATGAGAACATATGGACACAGGACGGGGAACATCACACACCAGGGCCTGTTGGGAGGTGGGGGGCAAGGGGAGGGATAGCATTAGGCAAAACACCTAATGTAGATGACTGGTTGATGGGTGCAGCAAACCACCATGGCACATGTATACCTATGTAACAAACCTGCACATTTTGCACATGTATCCCAGAATTTGAAGTACAATTTAAAAAAAAAAAAAAAAAAAAGGAGTACAGACAAAAAAAAAAAAAATCACTTTCAAAGTCAGGGCACAAACTTTGCTGGTCATCCCTGCTATTCAACTCTCTTCCACACAGCCTTTAAGGTTCAGTCCAAGCTCTGTAACCTCATACAAATCTGCTATTCTCCTGACCACAGTGGCCATCCTGAGCACTCAGAGTTTGAACCCGCAGCTCAAGATTTTATTGTTCTCTAGTTGTATAAGATAAAGGAGGAACAAAATCAGATGTGTTGGGAGAAAAAAGACACTAAATTTTGGCAAGAACTCAGTTTTGCATATTACATAGGCAATCTCATTTAATTCTCACCACAATCCTATAAATAAGAATTATTCTTTGCCATTTCCAAGATGAGGAAACTGAGGTCCATACTATACTAAGAAACTTGCCTGCAATCCAGAGCTAGTAAACATTAAAGTCAGAATTTGAATCCAGGTCTTTACCACAAAACATGCTCTGTCCTCTACACTGCAGAATTAGTTTTATCTCCTCTCCTCCTTCACCCCCAGGAACAGATCATACAAAGGAACCAGACAAGAAAGATGAAGGATATGAAAACCATAGCATGTTTCAAGAGTAAGTATTTATATCAGGCATCTATCAGGTGCAAAGTAGAACCCTCAGAGCTTTGGAAAAGAGAAAGGAAAGTTTACATTATGGAGGAAAAGAAAGCTGTCTATACAGCATTGGGCACTGTGGAAGAGATACTCTTGACAAAGTGAATACAACACACAAGGGGGATATTCAGAACAGAGGAGACCAGTAAGCATCTGCAGGCTGTCTGCTGGTTATACCACCATCTGCAGTGTGTGGTGTAGTTTTAGTCACTAGGGCCCATGTGCTGTGCAATCCACAAGAAGAGCATGAGGATATTCATGCTCAGGAGGTCATGGTTAAATCTTCAAACAGCTAAAGAGTTATCTTTTATAAACAAGACACTTGAAAATGTTCTGTGTAACTCTAAAAAGCAAAACTGGAACTAAAGAAGGAATGCTACAGGGAAGTCCATTTCTGCCTCATATGGGACAGAATCCTGACAGTTCAATAGAATGAATCACCTCTGGACATTGGCAACTGTCATTGTTGACATGATGATGCAGCTTGGAAAGCCATTTATCAAGTATATGGTAAAGGAGATTCATGTATGGGGAATTAAGATTGGCCTGAAGCCCTCTAAGATCCCACTCAGCTCTGTAATTCTATGACTCAACTTGCATTTAATAGAGCCTTATCCCACTGCAGAGAAATTTGCATTAATTTCCGATTGCCACCATAACAAATCACCACAAACTTAGTGGCTTAAAAAAACAGAAATGTATTATCTTACAATTCTATAGGTTAGAAGTCTGCTCAAAAATCTGGTTAACTTCACTGGGCTAAAATCAATGTGTTGGCAGGACTGCATTCATTTCTCAGGCTCTAGAGAAGAATTCATCCCTTGCTTTTTCCAGCTTCTTGATTTATGGCCCCCTTCCTCCATCTTCAAAGCCAGCAATAGTGGGTCGAGTCCTTCTCACCTCACATTATTCCACTCTCCTCTTTCCTTTTCTTCCTCTTTTACAGACCCTTGTGATTACAGTGGACCCATTCAGACTATCCAGGACAGTCTCTCTAAGTTAAAATCAACTGTTTGGCAATCGGAATTCCATCTGCAACCTTAATTCCCCTTTGCCATGCAACATAACATACTCACAGTTCCCAGGAATCTGGTTGTGGATACCTTTGGGAGGGAACTTTATTCTGCCAACCACAATGAGGTTCTGAAAAATGCCACCAGCACATTCTCATTCTTCAGGAGGTCATGTGAGTTAATAACACAGGCTGTGACAGTCTGCCTTTCCTAAAGTTCACAAGGCATGGGATAAGGAATTGGCAAGAGTACACCAGGCCTCCCTGGGTTATGTGGGGCTCAGCTTCTACCTAACACTAACCAACTAAATAAAATGGTAGAAAATATTTTTCTGTTGGGTAAGTTTTACCTCTTGATATCAGATGCCAAATGACCTAACTAAACATTGACTCCTAAACATATCTCGAGACCGAAGTCTTTAGGTAGCTAAGCAAATGAATCAACTAAAATTATCTAACAAATTATCTAACCAAGGTACAACACTAGTGAGAAAGGAAAAGTTCAAAACATTCAAAAGCAGCTCTTCCCTCTTTTCTTTCACAACCAGAGATCATCACAACCAGAGATCACAAACTAGATGCAACTTTGATGCAACACTCTCACCCATAGCAGCAGACACTCTTTACTCCTTCACTCTTCCCATAGCCTGTGACAGCCTTCAGGAGTCTTCTTCAGTCTATGCCCCAGGTAGGCACTAGCAATTACCAGAGTTGGCACATGAGAAAAAAACCTATTTGCCATCTCCTTAGGAAAGATTGTGTTCCATGGGTTGGGATTTAAGACTGATGCTTTAGTAATTATTGTGTATAAGACAATGAACTAGAAATGTGCCTTCAGAAACAAAATGTACAATTATAATTTCAACTGTCTAAGGATTACAATCTAGTAGCTGTTATTGCTATTTTGTTTCTTGTTAATACAATTCCCTATCTCACAACATACTTTGTATTTATCTAAAGTTTTATCCTTATACTACCCTGGGATCTCTGTCATTTGAATCACAGTGGAATTCCTAGTTGAAGCAGAAAAAGGAATTGATTTGCTATCATCCTCAAAAATTCAAGCATAGATTTGGCTTTGGCCCTTCCCAGGGCCTCAGATGATGCTATTGGGACCAGCACTGCCCTCATCTCCACTAACCCCTCTGCCTTCCTCTGGTGACTTCATTCTCCTACAGGCTCTTGCCCATGGAGATGAGATGGCTCTCAGAAGCTCCAGGTTTACTTCTCATCCATCAGTGGGAAAGATAATGCTCTTTCTCTGTATCCCTCTACAAAGATCCTGAACAGAATTTAACTTTAGTGAATTTCCATTGTCCTAGCTAGGGTCGCGTGCTCATCTGCAAGCCAATGACTATGACAAGAGAAATGCAAGCCTCCGATTAGTCAGCCCTCAGTCAACCGCTCACTCCTGGAGCAGGGATTACATTCAGTGTCGTTTGAACCACATGAAACAAAACAAAGAAAGAAATGGGTCCCCCAGGGAAAATTGGTATACTGTTTCCAAAGGGAAAACAGATACTGGGTAGGCGGAAACATTAAACAATTACTATACTTAGGTGACAATTTGAGTCAGAATATTTACTGCTCTCTTGTCCACTATTAGCTAACAGAAAGACAGAGAAGAGAGTATCATAATTTGAACAGGAATAGGGACTGGGGAGACTGTACAAAGCCTGGAGTACAACCCAAGGAAGTGGGACATAAATGGGACACCACAATCCAAGGACCATGGACTATTTGCATGATATCTTGGGAAGAATGTCCAGAAGATATTCAACAGCCACTGAAAAGGGAGAACTCACCAAATTTACAAGCCTCATTTATTTTGCCTAACCCTGAAATAACTTCTAAGAAAATAAAAAATAAAGCAAGAAAGTAAAAGGACTTGGGGCAGGCAATCTGACTTTTAGCCCCACCACTTACCAGTGAGTGGTATTGCTTGGGCATGTCACTTATCATCTCAAAGCCACAGTTTGTTCTTCCGTGACATGAAACTTATGGTTAATTCCTAACTCACAAAGAATTAAACGTTGTCATATGTGTACGAATCATTTCTTTATTTTTTTAAATATACTTTAAGTTCTAGGGCACATGTGCACAACGTGCAGGTTTGTTACATATGTATACATGTGCCATGTGGTTGTGCTGCACCCATTAACTTGTCATTTACGTTAGGTACTTCTTCTAATGCTATCCCTCCCCCCTGTCCCCTCCCCACAATAGGAACCAGTGTGTGATGACCCTCTTCCTGTGTCCAAGTGATCTCATTGTTCAATTCCCACCTATGAGTGAGAACATGCGGTATTTGGTTTTCTGTTCTTGCGATAGTTTGCTGAGAATGATGGTTTCCAGCTGCATCCATGTCCCTACAAAAGACATGAACTCATCCTTTTTTATGGCTGCATAGTATTCCATGGTGTATATGTGCCACATTTTCTTAATCCAGTCTGTCACTGATGGACATTTGGGTTGATTCCAGGTCTTTGCTATTGTGAATAGTGCTGCAATAAACATATGTGTGCATATGTCTTTGTAGCAGCATGACTTAAAATCCTTCGGGTATATCCCCAGTAATGGGATGGCTGGATCAAATGGTATTTCTACTTCTACATCCTTGAGGAATGGCCACACTGTTTTCCACAACGGTTGAACTAGTTTACAGTCCCACCAACAGTGTAAAAGTGTTCCTATTTCTCCACATCCTCTCCAGCCAGCACCTGTTGTTTCCTGACTTTTTAATGATTACTATTCTAACTGTTGTGAGACGGTATCTCATTGTGGTTTTGATTTGCATTTCTCTGATGGTGAGTAACGATGAGAATTTTTTCATGTGTCTGTTGGCTGTATGAATGTCTTCTTTTGAGAAATGTCTGTTCATATACTTTGCCCACTTTTTGATGGGGTTATTT
This sequence comes from Rhinopithecus roxellana, assembly GCF_007565055.1. Classification (NCBI taxonomy): domain Eukaryota; kingdom Metazoa; phylum Chordata; class Mammalia; order Primates; family Cercopithecidae; genus Rhinopithecus; species Rhinopithecus roxellana. The sequence goes on along the minus strand of NC_044550.1, from coordinate 38,037,601 downwards.
CTTATAAATTTGTTTGAGTTCTTTATAGGTTCTGGATATATATTAGCCCTTTGTCAGATGAGTAGATTGCAAAAATTTTCTCCCATTCTGTAGTTTGCCTGTTAACTCTGATGGTAGGTTTTTTTTTTTTTTTTTTTTTTTTTTTTTTTTTTTTTTGCTGTGCAGAAGCTCTTTAGTTTAATAAGATCCCGTTTGTCAATTTTGGCTTTTTTGTCATTGCTTTTGGTGTTTTAGACATGAAGTCCTTGCCCATGCCTATGTCCTGAATGGTATTACCTAGGTTTTTTTCTAGGCCTTTTATGGTTTTAGGTCTAACATTTAAGTCTCTAATCTATCCTGAATTAATTTTCACGTAAGGAGTAAGGAAAGGATCCAGTTTCAGCTTTCTACTTACGGCTAGGCAATTTTCCCAGCACCATTTATTAAATAAGGAATCCTTTCCCCATTTCTTGTTTTTCTCAGGTTTGTCAAACATCAGATGGCTGTAGATGGGTGGTATTATTTCTGAGGGCTCTGTTCTGTTCCATTGGTCTATATCTCTGTTTTGGTACCAGTACCATGCTGTTTTGGTTACTGTAGCCTTGTAGTATAGTTTGAAGTCAGGTAGCATGATGCCTCCAGCTTTGTTCTTTTGGCTTAGGATTGTCTTGGCAATGTGGTGTCTTTTTTGGGTCCATATGAACTTTAAAGCAGTTTTTTCTAATTCTGTGAAGAAACTCATTGGTAGCTTAACGGGGATGGCATTGAATCTACAAATTACCTTGGGCAGTATGGCCATTTTCACAATATTGATTCTTCCTATCCATGAGCATGGTATGTTCTTCCATTTGTTTGTGTCCTCTTTTATTTCACTGAGCAGTGGTTTGTAGTTCTCCTTGAAGAAGTCCTTTACATCCCCTGTAAGTTGGATTCCTAGGTATTTTATTCTCTTTGAAGCAATTGTGAATGGAAGTTCATTCATGATTTGGCTCTCTGTTTGTCTGTTACTGGTGTATAAGAATGCTTGTGATTTTTCACATTAATTTTGTATCCTGGGACCTTGCTGAAGCTGCTAATCGGCTTAAGGAGATTTTGGGCTGAGATGATGGGGTTGTCTAAATATACAATCATGTCATCTGTAAACAGGGACAATTTGACTTCTTCTTTTCCTAACTGAATATCCTTGATTTATTTCTCTTGCCTGATTGCCCTAGCCAGAACTTTCAACACTACGTTGAATAAGAGTAGTGGGAGAGGGCATGCCTGTCTTGTGCCAGTTTTCAAAGGGAATTTTTCCAGTTTTTGCCCATTCAGTATGATGTTGGCTGTGAGTTTGTCATAAATAGCTCTTATGATTTTGAGATACATTCCATCACTACCAAATTTATTGAGAGTTTTTAGCATGAAGGGCTGTTGAATTTTGTCAAAGGACTTTTCTGCATCTATTGAGATAATCATGTGTTTTTTTCTTTGATTCTGTTTATATGCTGGATTACATTTATTGATTTGCATATGTTGAACCAGTCTTGCCATCCCAGGGATGAAGCCCACTTGATCATGGTGGATAAGCTTTTTGATGTGCTGCTGAATTCAGTTTGCCAGTGTTTTATTGAGAATTTTTGCATCAATGTTCATCAGGGATATTGGTCTAAAATTCTCTTTTTTGTTGTATCTCTGTCAGCCTTTGATATCAGGATGATATTGACCTCATAAAATGAGTTAGGGAGGATTCCCTCTTTTTCTGTTGATTGGAATAGTTTCAGAAGGAGTGGTACCAACCTCTCCTTGTACCTCTGGTAGAATTCCGCTGTGAATCCGTCTGGTCCTGGCCTCTTTTTGGTTGGTAAGCTATTAATTATTGCCTCAATTTCAGAGTCTACTATTGGTCTATTCGGGGATTCAACTGCTTCCTGGTTTAGTCTTGGGAGAGTGTAAGTGTCCAGGAAATTATCCATTTCTTCTAGGTTTTCTAGTTTATTTGCACAGAGGTGTTTATAGTATTCTCTGATGGTAGTTTGCCTTTCTGTGTGGTCAGTGATGATATCCCCTTTATCACTTTTTATTGCGTCTCTTTGATTCTTCTCTCTTTTCTTCTTTATTAGTCTTGCTAATTATCCATTTCTTCTAAGATTCCTAGTTTGTTTGCATAGAGGTGTTTATAGCATTCTCTGATGGTAGTGTGTATTTCTGTGGGGTCAGTGGTGACATCCCCTTTATCATTTTTTATTGCCTCTATTTGATTCTTCTCTCTTTTCTTCTTTATTCGTCTTGCTAGCAGTCTATCAATTTTGTTGATCTTTTCAAAAAGCCAGCTCCTGAATTCATCGATGTTTTGGAGGGTTTTTTGTGTCTCCATCTCCTTCAGTTCTGCTCTGATCTTAGTTATTTCTTCCCTTCTGTTAGCTTTTGAATGTGTTTGCTCTTGCTTCTCTAGTTCTTTTAATTGTGATGTTAGCATGTCCATTTTAGATGTTTCCTGCTTTCTCTTGTGGGCATTTAGTGCTCTAAATTTCCCTCTACACACTGCTTTAAATGTGTCCCAGAGATTCTGGTATGTTGTATCTTTGTTCTCATTGGTTTCAAAGAACATCTTTATTTCTGCCTTCATTTCTTTATGTACCCAGTAGTGATTCAGGAGCAGGTTGTTCAGTTTCCATGTAGTTGAGTGGTTTTGATTTTCTTAGTCCTGAGTTCTAGTTCGATTGCACTGTGGTCTGAGAGACAATTTGTTATAATTTCTGTTCTTTTACATTTGCTAAGGAGTGCTTTCCTTCCAATTATGTGGTCAATTTTGGAATAAGTGCGATGTGGTGCTGAGAAGAATGTATATTCTGTTGATTTGGGGTGGAGAGTTCTGTAGATGTCTATTAGGTCCGCTTGGTGCAGAGTTGAGTTCAATTCCTGGATATCCTTGCTAACTTTCTGTCTCGTTGATCTGTCTAATGTTGACAGAGGGGTGTTAAAGTCTCCCATTATTATTGTATGGGAGTCTAAGTCTCTTTGTAAGTCTCTAGGGACTTGCTTTATGAATCTGGGTGCTCCTGTATTGGTTGCATATAATTTAGGATAGTTAGGTCTTCCTGATTAATTGATCACTTTACCATTGTGTAATGGCCTTCTTTGTCTCTTTTGATCTTTGATGGTTTAAAGTCTGTTTTATCAGAGACTAGGATTGCAACCTCTGTTTTTTTGTTTGTTTGTTTGTTTTCCATTTGCTTGGTAGATCTTCCTCTGTCCCTTTATTTTGAGCCTATGTGTGTCTCTGCATGTGAGATGGGTCTCCTGAATACAGCAACCTGACTGGTGGGTCTTGACTGTTTATCCAATTTGCCAGTCTGTGTCTTTTAATTAGACTATTTAGTCCATTTACATTTAAGGTTAATATTGCTATGTGTGAACTTGATCCTGTCATTATGATATTAGCTGGTTATTTTGCTCATTAGTTGATGCAATTTCTTCCTAGCATTGATGGTCTTTACATTTTGGCATGTTTTTGCAATGGCTGGTACCCGTTCTTCCTTTCCATGTTTAGTGCTTCCTTCAGGATCTCTTGTAGAGCAGGCCTGGTGGTGACAAAATCTCTAAGCATTTTCTTGTCTGTAAAGGATTTCATTTCTCCTTCACTTATGAAACTCAGTTTGGCTGGATATCAAATTCTGGGTTGAAAATTCTCTTCTTTAAGAATGTTGAATATTGGCCCCCACTCTCTTCTGGCTTGGAGAGATTTTGCCAAGAGATCTGCTGTTAGTCTGATGGGCTTCCCTTTGTGTGTAACCTGACCTTTCTCTCTGGCTGCCCTTAACATATTTTCCTTCATTTCAACTTTGGTGAATCTGACAATTATGTGTTGCACTTCTCGAGGAGTATCTTTGTGGCATTCTCTGTATTTCCTGAATTTGAATGCTGGCCTGCCTTACTAGGTTGGGGAAGTTCTCCTGGATGCTATCCTGCAGAGTGTTTTCCAACTTGGTTCCATTTTCCCCCTCACTTTCAGGCACACCAATCAGACGTAGATTTGGTCTTTTCACAGAATCCCATATTTCTTGGAGGTTTCGTTCATTTCTTTTTACTCTTTTTTCTCTACACTTCTCTTCTTGCTTCATTTCATTCATTTTATCTTCAATCACTGATACTCTTTCTTACAGTTGATCGAGTTGGTTACTGAAGCTTGTGCATTTTTCACGTAGTTCTCGTGTCATGGTTTTCATCTCTATCAGTTCTTTTAAGGTCTTCTCTGCATTGATCATTCTAGTTATCCATTCATCCATTCTTTTTTCAAGGTTTTTAGTTTCTTTGTGCTGGTTGTGTAGTTCCTCCTTTAGCTCTGAGAAGTTTGATCGAGTAAAGCCTTCATCTCTCAAATCGTCAAAGTCATTCTCCATCCAGCTTTGTTCCGTTGCTCGCGATGAGTTGCATTCCTTTGGAGGGGTGATGCGCTCTGATTTTTTGAATTTCCCGCTTTTCTGCCCTGTTTTTTCCCCATCTTTGTGGTTTTATCTGCGTTTGGTCTTTGATGATGGTGATATACTGATGGGGTTTTGGTGTGGGTGTCCTTTCTGTTTGTTAGTTTTCCTTCTAACGGTCAGAACCCTCAGCTGTAGGTCTGTTGGAGTTTGCTTGAGGTCCACTCCAGACCTTGTTTTCCTGGATATCAGCAGCGGAGGCTGCAGAAGATAGAATATTGCTGAACAGCGAGTGTTGCTGTCTGATTCTTGCTCTGGAAGCTTCGTCTTAGGAGTGTACCCTGCTGTGTGAGGTGTGAGGTGTCGGTCTGCACCTAGTGTGGGATGTCTCCCAGTTAGGCTACTCAGGCAGTCTGTCTGTTCTCAGATCTCAACCTCTGTGCTAGGAGATCCACTGCTGTCTTCAAAGCTGTCAGACAAGGGCAGTTACCAAGAATCATTTCTAAACGTTCTGCAACAAACCCTCCTATTCATATGCCTGTTGCAGTGAGGCTTGGTGGATCGTCTCATCTACTTACCCTCCTTTTGAATCAGATTCTGAGTTGGCTTTGTGAGTTGCTTTGTCCAAAAGAATGAGGGAGAAGTGACAAGTGCCTTCTAAGGTTAGACTGTAAGAGCCCATGCAGCTTCTAGTTTTGCATTTTTTGAAAACTCCCTCTTAGAAACCCATCACCACTCCATGAAGAAGCTAAAGGTAGAATACAGAATAAGGAGAGGACACATACAGAGAGACTCTGGAAAAGGAGAAGACATCTTTTTTTTTTATATATGCTTTAAGTTCTAGAGTACATGTGCACAATGTGCAGGTTTCTTACATAGGTATACATGTGCCATAGTGGTTTGCTGCACCCATCAACTTGCATTTACATTAGGTATTTCTCCTAACCCTATCCTTCCCCCAGCCCTCCACCCTCCAACAGGCTCCAGTGTGTGATGTTCCCCTCCCTGTGTCTATGTCTTATTGTTCAATTCCCACTTATGAGTGAGAACATGAGGTGTTTGGTTATCTGTCCTTGTGATAGTTTGCTGAGAATGATGGTTTCCAGCTTCATCCATGTCCCTGCAAAGGAAATGAACTCATCCTTTTTTATGGCTGCATAGCATCCCATAGTGTATACGTGCCACATTTTCTTTATCCAGTCTATCATTAATAGACATTTGGGTTGGTTCCAAGTCTTTGCTATTATGAATAGTGTCTCAATAAACATATGTGTGCATGTGTCTTTATAGTAGAATGATTTATAATCCTTTGGGTATATACCGAGGAATGGGATGGCTGGGTCAAATAGTATTTCTGGTTCTAGATCCTTAAGGAATCACCACACTGTCTTGACAATGGTTGAACTAATTTACACTCCCACCAACAGTGTAAAAGCGTTCCTATTTCTCTAAATCCTCTCCACCATCTGTTGTTTCCTGACTTTTTAATGATCACCAATCTAACTGGCATGAGATGGTATCTCATTGTGGTTTTGATTTGCATTTCTCTGATGACCAGTGATAATGAGCATTTTTCATATGTCTGTTGGCTGCATAAATGTGAGAAGACATCTTGAATATGCCAATCCTAGTTGAGCTCTCAGCTGAATGTAGCTGCACAAGTATTCTCAGCTGCATCACATCATAGAGCAAAAGAACAGACCAGCTGAGCCTGGTTAACCCACAGAATCATGAGAAATAACAAATCATTGTTTTAATACACCAAATTTTAGGATGGTTTATAACAAAGAACTGGTATCTGAGACAATGTTTATACATAGAGCTTCTGTGGTTCTTGCCATCTTTTTTCTGCAGTTTTCTCAAAAGGAATGTTATTGCACTTTAGGAAGAACAATTACTCATTTGTGAGAAAGCCTCATGTTTTGCAGTACACTCAGCATCACTGACCTTGCCTGCTGTATTCCAGTAGTGCCCTGCAGTCATCAAAAGACTCAAAGACATCACCCCACAGGCTTAAAATTCCCTGTTGTTAGCAAAACCCAAGGAAAGCAATTACTTCTGGGAAGGTGAGTACTTCAGAGGTTAGAGTCACTAATTATAAGGTAGGAATTACATTCTTCCTGTATGTTCTGATTATTATAAGTTGTATTACCTCCTTCCCTGGAATTTCATGTCACCTTCGAAGAGGTGGGCTGTATTAAGCCATACCTAAAGTGAGTTTACAATGTCCATAAAATTATATCATGCTATTTGATAGTAAGCAATGCAACCAGATGTGATAAATATGGGTGGATTTGGCCTTGAACGTTCTCCAAAGAAAACCATCATCTACCACTAAGTTCAGTTAATGTCAAAAACATTAACATTCATTCTCTAATTTGTCCCGTTTATTTAGTGCTTTTGGAATCTGGAGAAAATAAATGAACATTATTCTTGACTGCAAGATCATCTTTGTCCTTTCTCTTGGTGGATCCATGTAATGAAAGCTCCTACATTTAACAGAGCAACAACAAAAGACAGGGTGTTATGAAATGAAACTTCTCCAAGATAAACATTACTTTCCAGGAAGCAGAGGACTTGAGAAGTGACCGCTAAAAGATAGTTGTCATTAATCATAAACATCTCTGTTCTTTGTAAACACCAGGAAGGACTACAACCTTATCTATTAATTTCACCACAGTGGGATTTCATGTTTTTGGTTTTTTTTTTTTTTTTTTTCCTGGAGAGTTTCACATTTCCAAGGTCAACTTCAAGGGCAAGCTTTTATTCAGTCAGTCCGAAGCATCAGCACTCCCGTCTTAATAAGATATAAAGAAGATGGCCGAATGGGAACAGCTCCAGTCTCCAACTCCCAGCGTGAGCGACACAGAAGACCGGTGATTTCTGCATTTTCAACTAAGGTACTGGGGTCATCTCACTGGGGAGTGCCGGACAATCAGTGCTGGTCAGCTGCTGCAGCCCGACCAGCGAGAGCTGAAGCAGGGCGAGGCATTGCCTCACCTGGGAAGTGCAAGGGAGAAGGGAATCCCTTTTCCTAGCCAGGCAAACTGAGACACACAACACCTGAAAAATCGGGTAATTCCCACCCACCCCAATACTGCGCTTTAAGCAAACAGGCAAACCAGAAGATTATACTCACACCTGGCTGGAGGGTCCCACGGTCAAGGAGCCTCCCTCATTGCTAGCACAGCAGTCTGTGATCTAACTGCAAGGCAGCAGCGAGGCTGGGGGAGGGGCGCCTGCCATTGCTGAGGCTTAAGTAGGTAAACAAAGCCGCTGGGAAGCTCGAACTGGGTGGAGCTCACAGCAGCTCAAGGAAACCTGCCTGTCTCTGTAGACTCCACCTCTGGGGACAGGGTGCAGCTAAAAAACAACAGGGGAAGGAGCAGAGGCCTGTGCAGACCCAAATGACTCTGTCAGACAGCTTTGAAGAGAGCAGTGGATCTCCCAACACAGAGGTTGAGATCTGAGAACGGACAGACTGCCTGCTCAAGTGGGTCCCTCACCCCTGAGTAGCCTAACTGGGAGACATCCTCCACTAGGGGCAGTCTGACACCCCACACCTCACAGGGTGGAGTACACCCCTGAGGGGAAGCTTCCAAAGTAAGAATCAGACAGGTACACTCGCTGTTCAGCAATATTCTATCTTCTGCAACCTCTGCTGCTGATACCCAGGCATACAGGGTCTGGAGTGGACCTCAAGCAATCTCCAACAGACCTAAAGCTGAGGGTCCTGACTATTAGAAGGAAAACTATCAAACAGGAAGAACACCTATACCAAAACCCCATCAGTACATCACCATCATCAAAGACCAGAGGCAGATAAAACCACAAAGATGGGGAAGAAGCAGGGTAGAAAAGCTGGAAATTCAAAAAATAAGAGCTCATCTCCCCCTGCAAAGGAGCACAGCTCATCGCCAGCAAAGGATCAAAGCTGGTCAGAGAATGACTTTGACGAGATGAGAGAAGAAGGCTTCAGTCCATCAAACTTCTCAGAGCTAAAGGAGGAATTACATACCCAGCACAAAGAAACTAAAAATCTTGAAAAAAGAGTGGAAGAATTGATAGCTAGAATAATTAATGCAGAGAAGGTCATAAATGAAATGACGCAGATGAAAACGATGACACGAGAAATACGTGACAAATCCACAGGCTTCAGTAACCGACTCGATCAACTGGAAGAAAAAGTATCAGCGATTGAGGATCAAATGAATGAAATGAAGTGAGAAGAGAAACCAAAAGAAAAAAGAAGAAAAAGAAATGAACAAAGCCTGGGAGAAGTATGGGATTATGTAAAGAGACCAAATCTACGTCTGATTGGGGTGCCTGAAAGTGAGGGGGAAAATGGAACCAAGTTGGAAAACACTCTTCAAGATATCATCCAGGATAACGTCCCCAACCTAGTAGGGCAGGCCAACATTCAGATTCAGGAAATACAGAGAACACCACAAAGATACTCCTCCAGAAGAGCAACTCCAAGACACATAATTGCCAGATTCACCAAAGTTGAAATGAAGGAAAAAATCTTAAGGGCAGCCAGAGAGAAAGGTCGGGTTACCCACAAAGGGAAGCCCATCAGACTAACAGCAGACCTCTCGGCAGAAACTCTACAAGCCAGAAGAGAGTGGGGGCCAATATTCAACATTCTTTTTTTTTTTTTTTTTTTTTTTTTTTTGAGGCGGAGTCTCGCTCTGTCGCCCAGACTGGAGTGCAGTGGCACAATCTCGGCTCACTGCAAGCTCCGCCTCCCGGGTTCACGCCATTCTCCTGCCTCAGCCTCCTGAGTAGCTGGGACTACAGGCGCCCGCCACCTCGCTCGGCTAGTTTTTTCTATTTTTTAGTAGAGACGGGGTTTCACCATGTTAGCCAGGATGGTCTCGATCTCCTGACCTCGTGATCCGCCCGTCTCAGCCTCCCAAAGTGCTGGGATTACAGGCTTGAGCCACTGCGCCCGGCCTCAACATTCTTAAAGAAAAGAGTTTTCAACCCAGAATTTCATATCCAGCCAAACTAAGTTTCATCAGTGAAGGAGAAATAAAATCCTTTACAGATAAGCAAATGCTTAGAGATTTTGTCACCACCAGGCCTGCCTTACAAGAGACCCTGAAGGAAGCCCGAAACATAGAAAGGAACAACCGGTACCAGCCATTGCAAAAACATGCCAAAATGTAAAGATCATCGAGGCTAGGAAGAAACTGCATCAACTAATGAGCAAAATAACCAGTTAATATCATAATGGCAGGATCAAGTTCACACATAACAATATTCACCTTAAATGTTAATGGACTAAATGCTCCAATTAAAAGACACGGACTGGCAAACTGGATAAAGAGTCAAGACCCATCAGTCTGCTGAATTCAGGAGACCCATCTCACATGCAGAGACATACATAGGCTCAAAATAAAGGGATGGAGGAAGATCTACCAAGCAAATGGAGAACAAAAAAAAGCAGGGGTTGCAATCCTAATCTCTGATAAAAGAGACTTTAAACCATCAAAGATCAAAAGAGACAAAGAAGGCCATTACATAATGGTAAAGGGATCAATTCAACAGGAAGAGCTAACTATCCTAAATATATATGCACCCAATACAGGAGCACCCAAATTCATAAAGCAAGTCCTTAGAGAGTTACAAAGAGACTTAGACTCCCGTACAATAATAATGGGAGACTTCAACACTCCACTGTCAACATTAGACAGATCAACGAGACAGAAAGTTAGCAAGGATATCCAGGAATTGAACTCATCTCTGCACCAAGCGTACCTAATAGACATCTATAGAACTCTCCACCCCAAATCAACAGAATATACATTCTTCTCAGCACCACATCGCACTTATCCAAAATTGGCCACATAATTGGAAGGAAAGCACTCCTCAGCAAATGTAAAAGAACAGAAATTATAACAAACTGTCTCTCAGACCACAGTGCAATCAAACTAGAACTCAGGACTAAGAAACTCAATCAAAACCTCTCAACTACATGGAAACTGAATAACCTGCTCCTGAATGACTACTGGGTACATAAAGAAATGAAGGCAGAAATAAAGATGTTCTTTGAAACCAATGAGAACAAAGATACAACATACCAGAATCTCTGGGACACATTTAAAGCAGTGTGTAGAGGAAATTTATAGCACTAAATGACCACAAGAGAAAGCTGGAAAGATCTAAAATGGACACTCTAACATCACAATTAAAATAACTGGAGAAGCAAGAGCAAACACATTCAAAAGCTAGCAGAAGGCAAGAAATAACTAAGATCAGTGCAGAACTGAAGGAGATGGAGACACAAAAAACCCTCCAAAAAATCAATGAATCCAGGAGTTGGTTTTTTGAAAAAACCAACAAAATTGACAGACTGCCAGCAAGACTAATAAAGAAGAAAAGAGTGAAGAATCAAATAGAGACAATAAAAAATGATAAAGGGGATATCACCACTGACCCCACAGAAATACAAACTACCATCAGAGAATACTATAAACACCTCTACGCAAATCAACTAGAAAATCTAGAAGAAATGGATAATTTCCTGGACACTTACACTCTTCCAAGACTAAACCAGGAAGAAGTTGAATCCCTGAATAGACCAATAGCAGGCTCTGAAATTGAGGCAATAATTAATAGCCTACCAACTAAAAAAAGTCCAGGACCAGATGGATTCACAGCTGAATTCTACCAGAGGTACAAAGAGGAGCTGGTACCATTCCTTCTGAAACTATTCCAATCCATAGAAAAAGAGGGAATCCTCCCGAACTCATTTTCTGAGGCCAACATCATCCTGATACCAAAGCCTGGCAGAGACACAACAAAAAAAGAAAATTTTAGACCAATATCCCTGATGAACATCGATGCAAAAATCCTCAATAAAATGCTGGCAAACCGGATTCAGTAGCACATCAAAAAGCTTATCCACCAGGATCAAGTGGGCTTCATCCCTGCGATGCAAGGCTGGTTCAACATTCGCAAATCAATAAACGTAATCCAGCATATAAACAGAACCAAAGACAAGAACCACATGATCATCTCAATAGATGCAGAAAAGGCTTTTGACAAAATTCAACATCCCTTCATGCTAAAAACGCTCAATAAATTCGGTATTGATGGAACATACCTCAAACTAATAAGAGCTATTTATGACAAACCCACAGCCAATATCATACTGAATGGGCAAAAACTGGAAAAATTTCCTTTGAAAACTGGCACAAGACAGGAATGCCCTCTCTCACCACTCCTATTCAACATAGTCTTGGAAGTTCTGGCTAGGGCAATTAGGCAAGAGAAAGAAATAAAGGTATCCAGTTAGGAAAAGAAGAAGTCAAATTGTCCCTGTTCGCAGATGACATGATTGTATATTTAGAAAACCCCATCATCTCAGCCCAAAATCTCCTTAAGCTGATTAGCAACTTCAGCAGAGCCTCAGGATACAAAATCAATGTGCAAAAATCACAAGCATTCTTATACACCGGTAACAGACAAGCAGAGAGCCAAATCAGGAATGAACTTCCATTCACAATTGCTTCAAAGAGAATAAAATACCTAGGAATCCAACTTACAAGGGATGTAAAGGACCTCTTCAAGGAGAACTACAAACCACTGCTCAGTGAAATAAAAGAGGACACTAACAAATGGAAGAACATACCATGCTCATGGATAGGAAGAATCAATATCGTGAAAATGGCCATACTGCCCAAGGTTATTTATAGATTCAATGCCATCCCCATCAAGCTACCAATGAGTTTCTTCACAGAACTGGAAAAAACGGCTTTAAAGTTCATATGGAACCAAAAAAGAGCCCGCATTGCCAAGACAATCCTAAGTCAAAAGAACAAAGCTGGAGGCGTCATGCTACCTGACTTCAAACTATACTACAAGGCTACAGTAACCAAAACAGCATGGTACTGGTACCAAAACAGAGATATAGACCAATGGAATAGAACAGAGTCCTCAGAAATAATACCACCCATCTACAGCCATCTGATCTTTGACAAACCTGACAAAAACAAGAAATGGGGAAAGGACTCCGTATTTAATAAATGGTGCTGGGAAAATTGGCTAGCCATAAGTAGAAAGCTGAAACTGGATCCTTTCCTTACTCCTTACATGAAAATTAATTCAAGATGGATTAGAGACTTAAATGTTAGACCTAATACCATAAAAACCCTAGAAGAAAATCTAGGTAGTACCATTCAGGACATAGGCATGGGCAAGGACTTCATGTCTAAAACACCAAAAGCAACAGCAACAAAAGCCAAAATTGACAAATGGGATATGATTAAACTAAAGAGCTTCTGCACAGCAAAAGAAACTACCATCAGAGTGAACAGGCAACCTACAGAATGAGGGAAAATTTTTGCAATCTACTCATCTGACAAAGGGCTAATATCCAGAATCTACAAAGAACTCAAACAAATTTACAAGAAAAAAACAAACAACCCCATCAAAAAGTGGGCAAAGGATATGAACAGATATTTCTCAAAAGAAGACATTCATACAGCCAACAGACACATGAAAAAATGCTCGTCACCACTGGCCATCAGAGAAATGCAAATCAAAACCACAATAAGATACCATCTCACACCAGTTAGAATGGCAATCATTAAGAAGTCAGGAAACAACAGGTGCTGGAAAGGATGTGGAGAAATAGGAACACTTTTACACTGTTGGTGGGATTGTAAACTAGTTCAACCATTATGGAAAACAGTATGGAGATTCCTCAAGGATCTAGAACTAGATGTACCATATGACCCAGCCATCCCACTACTGGGTATATACCCAAAGGGTTATAAATCATGCTGCTATAAAGACACTTGCACACATATGTTTATTGCAGCACTATTCACAATAGCAAAGACTTGGAATCTACCCAAATGTCCATCTGTGACAGACTGGATTAAGAAAATGTGGCACATATACACCATGGAATACTATGCAGCCATAAAAAGGATGAGTTTGCATCCTTTGTAGGGACATGGATGCAGCTGGAAACCATCATTCTTAGCAAACTATCACAAGAACAGAAAACCAAACACCGCATGTTCTCACTCATAGGTGGGAATTGAACAATGAGATCACTTGAACTCAGGAAGGGGAGCATCACACATCGGGGCCTATCATGGGGAGGGGCGAGGGGAGAGGGATTGCATTGGGAGTTATACCTGATGTGAATGACGAATTGATGGGTGCTGACGAGTTGATGGGTGCAGCACACCAACATGGCACAAGTATACATATGTAACAAACCTGCACGTTATGCACATGTACCCTAGAACTTAAAGTATAATAAAAAAATTTAAAAAACCAATTAAGTTGTAAATTCAAAATAAAAAAATAAGATATAAAATATTCTTTCTACCCCATTCTTTTTTTTTTTTTTTTTTTTTTTTTTTTGAGATGAAGTCTCCCCCTGTCACCCAGGCTGGAGTGCAGTGGTGCAATCTCAGCTCACTGCAACCTCCACCTCCTGGGTTCAAGCGATTCTCCTGCCTCAGCCTCCCGAGTAGCTGGAACTATGGGTGCATGCCAGCAAGCCCGGCTAATTTTTTGTATTTTTAGTAGAGATGGGGTTTCAGCGTGTTAGCCAGGATGGTCTCGATCTCCTGACCTCGTGATCCACCCACCTCTGCCTCCCAAAGTGCTGGGATTACAGGCATGAGCCACCGCGCCAGGTCTCTACCCCATTCTTTTACCCACATCCATTCCCTCTTTCTTATTTCTACCAGTTTGCAAACTCAGGTTCCTGCTGAAGTGTTAGTTGAAATGGGAATGGGAATTTATTTGAGCATGTCTCTGTCAGTTTGGCTCTGAGCAAAAGGTGCTAGTTTTCTGGACTGGCACACAGTATCCAAATATAACATTGGATGCTAAATTAGAATTTTGAACTAAGTTTCCAAAAATAACAAAATTATACTTTAAGTCCTTACATTTTCCTTACTCCAGATTGTATAGATTTCTAGTGATCTTAGGGAAGTTGAAGAAAAAAATAATTAGATTATTAGAAAAAATATAAAGTATTACACAAGAATATAATGGCATCTGTGTTTCTGACAGAACTATTTGTACAGGGTACTACACATACAGGTTGTACAAGCGAAAGAAGCAACATGCAATAGTCCTCAGTTTTGAAAACTAAATGTTATTTTAAGGAAAAAGAAAGAGAGAAGAGAAAAACTAAATACCCAATCTGCTAAAATTTATTCTTAAAATATATTCCTTAGAAAAGTACATTTGTTAGAATTCAACTAGGTGACAACATGCTACTTTTTATCTTGGTCTAGTTTAGAAAAATCTTCTCCTTCATAAATAAATAGTATGTTTATACTGCTGGTATATTTTAATAGTTAACATTTGAAGTGCATATAACATTTATTTTAATAAAATTTGGTATTTTAGAAACAAAAAAAGAAAAACATTCTTAATTATGTGATAGCCTATACTTCAAATAAAGTATCTACAATGATATTTCCTTCTTTAAAGAAATGAACTTTTCTGTCCACTGTGTAATCTAAGGAACATCACAGCAAATGTGCAGCTTAAACTGATAAAATATAGGTCTCTTAACCTGCCAAAAGGCGGGAAAGAGGTAAAGTTACATAACAAATCACGGTTCTTAGATTTGCCCATGTCTCCATAGCTGTCAAGTGATGGAGAGAGACTAAAGTCCAAGTCTATCTTAATCTGAAGCCCAAGTTCTCTCCACACTACTACACTGTCTCTTCATTTTTCTTTATGAATTTTCATGCCAATCATGCATACATCTCAAATAAATAAATGTACTTATCTGGGCTGAATCCCCATGAGATTGTTGTTTTATTTTTAGGAATGTGCTAATGTCCTTAGTGCCAACCAAGCTCATTTCTGTTTATCTTGATCATAAAATATGCCTCAGTTTGTAATAAAAAAACAAGAGAAGGGAAAAGAAAAGACCACCAGAGAAACTGAGAGAAATTTGGAGCACACAGGACAAAAAAAAAAGCAAAAAGTAAGTGAAGCTTGATGCAGAAGAGATTTTCAAAAAGCAAGAAGAGATAGATCTCTTCTATCTTTCTGAGAGAGAAATCTGAAATTTTCTCCACAAAATAAATTGAATCATCACTTCAACCTGATTGCTTAAAATATTGCTTCTTAAATGCTTAAAGTTGACATCATAGTACAGAAATAGTAAGTTCTCAGCTCTGTTTATTATCAGATTGCCCCTATGGTTAGTGTACTACATATTTTAAAAGATAGAAAAAAGATCTCTTCTTCTTTCAAAAGAAGAAGAGATAAACTGAAAGGATCTTGAAAATTAAAAATACAAAGATCTGGGGACTTCATCCCAGTGGTGGCAGACTGGGTAATTTGTGCCAACTCTGTTGCTGAAGGAAATTAAAATATCTGGGCAAACTATAAAAATCATTTTCTTTAAAGTATCATAAAGCTAAAAAGAGAGTGTGGAATTACTGGGCCAAGATCTACAAAAAAATAGAAATCTAAAAATATGACTCTGGCAATTTATCACTGGCATGTAGGCCTATCTTGAAGAGGCAGCCAGTAGACTGAGCAGTGCTTCAAATATCTTCATAGGGCCAGGGAGAAGAAATAGGCAGTGTCTCTGATAGGGAAACTTACAAAATTTCATTAAAAGACATTAGAAGAGACCTAAGTAAATGGAGCAATATGCTATGCTCATGGATTAGAAGACTCATCATTGTATTGATGCCCCAAGAAATCAATAAGCCAATGGGACAGAGTAGAAAGACTAGATGCAGGTTAGTTGATAAATGGGCACTTGGTATATTTGAGATATGATACTCATAAGAATGAGGAGAAGATGGTTGTGATATTGGATATTCATGTGAGGAAAAAATAAAATTCGACTTCCAACCTCACTCTCTACACTGCCTGCACTGCTTCCCCATACTACCCCCATATACACTCTAGAAAAAATTTCATTTATACATTTGGATGCATGACATAAGAATATTCATATGCTATGTATAATAGTACAGTTTAAAAAATTGAAACAACACATGTTTATGATGAGTAGAATGAATCAGTGAACTGTGGAATGTTTATACAATAAAATACTATAGTGCAATAAAATTGAATGCTACAATATAGTTAAATCTGAGAAACATAGTATTAAAAAATTCAGTTACAGAAAAACAAAAGTATGATTCTCTTTATACAAAATTGAAAACTAAAAATATATTGTCCAGCAATTCAAACACACTAGGTCATATGACTATAAAGAATGTAAAAGAACTGGTGAATGTAAAGTTCAGAAGAGAGGATATCTCTATGAAAAAAGGATGGAATGAGGGAGGGCATGGAAGAAAGGGACTTAATAATTGTGTGTTGTTCTTTTTCTTAAATTGGATGGTAGGTAATTGATGTTTCTTGTATTTTGATTATTTATACCTTACATATATTTCATGAGCATTCTTTTGCATTTACTCAAGAGTTAATAGAAATGTCTCATTGGCCCATTGCTAAAGGGCCAAGCTTGAATTCAATCTTCATGAGGAGGTCAAAACCAGAGCTAAAGGTCACCATCACAGAACAAACTTTTTGAGACTAAGAAAAATCTGAAATTTTCTTCACAAAATAAATTGACTCATTACTTCAACCAGATTACTTAAAACATTGCTTCTTAAATGCTTAAAGTTGACATCATAGTACAGAAATAGTAAGTTCTCAGCTCTGTTGATTATCAGATTGCCCCTATGGTTAGTGTACTACATATTTAAAAAGCCAAGTAGACCCTCAGTTTCAACTGTTGCCCTTCCACTGTAGTTAAACAACCGGATTAAAGTCTTGTCTCATTTCCACCTTCTGGAGTCAAAGCTTTGGTCAACAGTGATTATGCAATTTCACTGAAGCAACTTCACAAACAGAACCTCTGTACATTGCTTAAAGATGATGCTTGTTTAACATTTTTAGAAGAATCAAATATTTTTGCTCTCACTTATATTTTTATTTTTAATATTATGCATGAACTTACTACTTTAATTTACCCTTAAACCTTGGATCTAATAATGTGGCAATAGAACCTCATAACTGAATTTCAAGATAGCAAAATAGTCTCTGAATTTCCATTTGCACCTTAGCTTTCACTGGATGCATAGCAATTTCAGCATCTTCCCTCGAGCAGAATAAGAAATGAATTTTTATAGCATATATCATGCAAGAAACATTTGCACTTTCAAGTACATCAGTAAGGTTACTTCTTCAGCAGGTTCCAGCAAATGAGCTATTTTATCTGTGGGAAAAAAAAAAAAAAAAAAAAAAAAAAAAAAACTGTAAGTCCTCCTTTTTGGTATTGCTATGTGTTCACATAGACATTTAAATGCTTAGGAGCCACTTTTCCATCCTACTTGCACATCTGTCTTGTATAGATATTTGACAGAGTTCTAAAACCTCTTAGATGTCATGTTTGTCATTGACTGAAGAATAATTAGTGGTCCATCACCTTATAACTATTAATCTTATGATGGTGCTCCAGCTGTAATTCTTTTCTGAACACATAAGTGAAGGGTATGAACATAGCATCATATCTTCTAAGTCTTCAAATCATTCATACCTTTCACCATGTTTTTTTCCATAGTCAATAGCAATACATGGTATTTTACTGATTTTCCTTTTAAGAATATTTCTTCAATCAGATTTGTTATGTTGTTGGCTGTTTGAGGTCCAGGCATCTTTCAGCAAGCTAGTAAACCAGTAGTAGTGAGTTCAAGGACTCTAAAAATGACACTGAAATAGACATGTGTCTTCCAAAATATGAAACCAAAGCCACAGTTTGAATGGCACATTTTAGCTGAATGTTGAGGCCAAAGCTAAACTTATAAACCTCAATAACTTTTGTAATTACAAAAATAAATAAATGGCTTAAAACTAAAGGGATTCATGTATTTATTCAATAATATTTTTATTGAGTTCTTGCAACATGTTAGACATTGTAGCAGACATTGAAGATACAGTAATGAACAAAATAGATAAAAGTCCCTCCCTCATGGAACTTACATACTTAGTTTAGAAGGGCAGGGAGGAACAAACAATAACAATAAATTTACAAACTAATGTCAGAGGCTGCTAAATGTCATGTAGAAACACATCAAGGAAGAAGAATCAGAAGTGGGTGGGGTGGGCCAGGTGCGGTGGCTCACACCTGCAATCCCAGCACATTGGGAGGCCAAGGTGAGTGGATCACAAGATCAGGAGATCGAGACCATCCTGGCTAACACAGTGAAACCCCATCTCTACTAAAAATACAAAAAATTAGCCAGGCAGGCCCCTGTAGTCCCAGCTACTCGGGAGGCTGAGGAGGGAGAATGGCGTGAACCTGGGAGGTGGAGGTTGCAGTGAGCCAAGATCATGTTGCTGCACTCCAGCCTGGGCAACAGAGTAAGACTCTGTCAAAAAAAAAAAAAAAAACAAGTGGGTGGGATGGAAGAAGGGAGTGTTCTTTTCTAAAGGATGCTTACAGAAGACCTCATTGATAAGGCGACATTTGAGGAGAGAGTGTAAAACATATGTGTAAGTTTTCAAAAGCAGCATTTTTTTAAAAACAATGGGCAAAGATATATCAGACTCAAAAATAAGGAATAGGGTTTCACAAAATTTCACAAATTTCAAAGACGAAAAACAGAATTCAAGATATAAAAATAAAAAATGCTAACTTGAACACTTACTGGAAAGGGAAATTGTTAAACAAATTATGGTAAATCCATACAATTAAGTAATGTGTAGCCATTAAAAGATGACACAGGTATCCACATTGTGTTACTAAATTTTAAAAGTAGATTACTGACTATAATATGAAAAAAAATCATTGCTGTATGGGGCTTTTTAAGTCTGGAAGATTATACAACAAACTTTTAGTAATAGTACAACAGGGAAATGGAATTAATAGGAGTAAAATAAAAAGATGTTGACTTCCACTCATGTAAGTCTACATTATTTTAAAATTTTACAACAAACACGTATTCTACTGCTGCCTAAGTATTTTCAATAATTTAAGGACAAATTGAGTGACTTTATATTGATGAAGTATACAACTGAAATTAAGGACATTATTTCCATGAACTTTCTATGGATGAAGGAAAAATGTTTAATAAAGCAAGGGTACAGTGACACAAGTGTAACAGCAGTAGAAGAACGTTACTGACCATTCTCAATCTTCAACAGATCAACTGAGCAAAAATAATCACAAAAGGGATCTGATTTCTGTCATTAGTAAGTTTGATTTAAATGCTAGTAACTTTCAGGGACCAGTGGGGAGGGGGTGCACGCCCAAGACAGCTGAATAGGAACAGCTCCAGCCTCTAGCTCCCAGTGTGAGTGACACAGAAGACAGGTGATTTCTGCATTTTCAACTGAGGTACCAGGTTCATCTCACTGGGGCATGTCAGACAGTCGATGCTGGTCCACAGGTGCAGCCCAAGCAGTGAGAACTGAAGTAGGGTGAGGCATCACCTCACCTGGGTAGTGCAAGGGGGAAGGCAATTCCTTTTTCCTAGCCAAGGGAAATTGAGACACACAACACCTGGAAAATTGGATAACTCCCACCCTAATACTGCGCTTTACCAAGGGTCTTAGCAAACGGTACACCAGGAGATTATATCCCAAACCTGGCCTGAAGGGTCTCATGCCCAGGGAGCCTGCCACATTGCTAGCACAGCAGTCTGAGATCTAACTGCAAGGCAGCAGTGAGGCTGGGGGAGGGGTGCTGTCATTGCTGAGGCTTAAGTAGGTAAACGAAGTCACCAGGAAGCTCGAATTGGGTGGAGCCCAGCGCAGCTCAAGGAGGCCTGCATGCCTCTGTAGACTTCATCTCTAGGGACAGGGCATAGCTAAACAAAAAGCAGCAGAAACCTCTGCAGATGTAAAAGTACCCGTCTGACAGCTTTGAAGAGAGCAGGGGTTCTTCCAGCATGGAGGTTGAGATCTGAGAATAAACAGACAGCCTGCTGGAGTGGGTCCCTGACCCCTGAGTAGCCTAACTGGGAGACATCCCACACTAGGTGCAGACCGACACCTCATACCTCACACAGCAGGGTACACTCCTGAGACGAAGCTTCCAGAGCAAGAATCAGACCGCAACACTCGCTGTTCAGCAATATTCCATCTTCTGCAGCCTCCGCTGCTGATATCCAGGAAAACAAGGTCTGGAGTGGACCTCAAGCAAACTCCAACAGACCTACAGCTGAGGGTTCTGAACGTTAGAAGGAAAACTAACAAACAGAAAGGACACCCACACCAAAACCCCATCAGTATATCACCATCATCAAAGACCAAACGCAGATAAAACCACAAAGATGGGGAAAAAACAGGGCAGAAAAGCGGGAAATTCAAAAAATCAGAGCGCATCACCCCTCCAAAGGAATGCAACTCATCGCGAGCAATGGAACAAAGCTGGATGGAGAATGACTTTGACGATTTGAGAGATGAAGGCTTTACTCGATCAAACTTCTCAGAGCTAAAGGAGGAACTACACAACCAGCACAAAGAAACTAAAAACCTTGAAAAAAGAATGGATGAATGGATAACTAGAATGATCAATGCAGAGAAGACCTTAAAAGAACTGATAGAGATGAAAACCATGACACGAGAACTACGTGAAAAATGCACAAGCTTCAGTAACCAACTCGATCAACTGTAAGAAAGAGTATCAGTGATTGAAGATAAAATGAATGAAATGAAGCAAGAAGAGAAGTGTAGAGAAAAAAGAGTAAAAAGAAATGAACGAAACCTCCAAGAAATATGGGATTCTGTGAAAAGACCAAATCTACGTCTGATTGGTGTGCCTGAAAGTGAGGGGGAAAATGGAACCAAGTTGGAAAACACTCTGCAGGATAGCATCCAGGAGAACTTCCCCAACCTAGTAAGGCAGGCCAACATTCAAATTCAGGAAATACAGAGAATGCCACAAAGATACTCCTCGAGAAGTACAACACATAATTGTCAGATTCACCAAAGTTGAAATGAAGGAAAATATGTTAAGGGCAGCCAGAGAGAAAGGTCAGGTTACACACAAAGGGAAGCCCATCAGACTAACAGCAGATCTCTTGGCGAAATCTCTCCAAGCCAGAAGAGAGTGGGGGCCAATATTCAACATTCTTAAAGAAGAGAATTTTCAACCCAGAATTTGATATCCAGCCAAACTAAGTTTCATAAGTGAAGGAGAAATGAAATCCTTTACAGACAAGAAAATGCTTAGAGATTTTGTCACCACCAGGCCTGCTCTACAAGAGATCCTGAAGGAAGCACTAAACATGGAAAGGAAGAACGGGTACCAGCCATTGCAAAAACATGCCAAAATGTAAAGACCATCAATGCTAGGAAGAAATTGCATCAACTAATGAGCAAAATAACCGGCTAATATCATAATGACAGGACCAAATTCACACATAGCAATATTAACCTTAAATGTAAATGGACTAAATAGTCTAATTAAAAGACACAGACTGGCAAATTGGATAAACAGTCAAGACCCACCAGTCAGGTTGCTGTATTCAGGAGACCCATCTCACATGCAGAGACACACATAAGCTCAAAATAAAGGGACGGAGGAAGATCTACCAAGCAAATGGAAAACAAAACAAACAAAAAAAAAAAAACAGAGGTTGCAATCCTAGTCTCTGATAAAACAGACTTTAAACCATCAAAGATCAAAAGAGACAAAGAAGGCCATTACACAATGGTAAAGTGATCAATTAATCAGGAAGACCTAACTATCCTAAATTATATGCAACCAATACAGGAGCACCCAGATTCATAAAGCAAGTCCCTAGGGACTTACAAAGAGACTTAGACTCCCATACGATAATAACAGGAGACTTTAACACCCCTCTGTCAACATTAGACAGATCAACGAGACAGAAAGTTAGCAAGGATATCCAGGAATTGAACTCAACTCTGCACCAAGCGGACCTAATAGACATCTACAGAACTCTCTACCCCAAATCAACAGAATATACATTCTTCTCAGCACCACATCGCACTTAATCCAAAATTGACCACATAATTGGAAGGAAAGCACTCCTTAGCAAATGTAAAAGAACAGAAATTATAACAAATTGTCTCTCAGACCACAGTGCAATCAAACTAGAACTCAGGACTAAGAAACTCAATCAAAACCACTCAACTACATGGAAACTGAACAACCTGCTCCTGAATCACTACTGGGTACATAACGAAATGAAAGCAGAAATAAAGATGTTCTTTGAAACCAATGAGAACAAAGATACAACATACCAGAATCTCTGGGACACATTTAAAGCAGTGTGTAGAGGGAAATTTAGAGCACTAAATGCCCACAAGAGAAAGCAGGAAACATCTAAAATGGACACGCTAACATCACAATTAAAAGAACTAGAGAAGCAAGAGCAAACACATTCAAAAGCTAGCAGAAGGCAAGAAATAACTAAGATCAGAGCAGAACTGAAGGAGATGGAGACACAAAAAACCCTCCAAAACATCAATGAATTCAGGAGCTGGCTTTTTGAAAAGATCAACAAAATTGATAGACTGCTAGCAAGGTGAATAAAGAAGAAAAGAGAGAAGAATCAAATAGAGGCAATAAAAAATGATAAAGGGATGTCACCACTGACCCCACAGAAATACACACTACCATCAGAGAATACTATAAACACCTCTATGCAAACAAACTAGAAAACTTAGAAGAAATGGATAATTAGCAAGACTAATAAAGAAGAAAAGAGAGAAGAATCAAAGAGACGCAATAAAAAGTGATAAAGGGGATATCACCACTGACCACACAGAAAGCCAAACTACCATCAGAGAATACTATAAACACCTCTATGCAAATAAACTAGAAAACCTAGAAGAAATGGATAATTTCCTGGACACTTACACTCTCCCAAGACTAAACCAGGAAGCAGTTGAATCCCCGAATAGACCAATAGCAGGCTCTGAAGTTGAGGCAATAATTAATAGCCTACCAACCAAAAAGAGGCCAGGACCAGACGGATTCACAGCGGAATTCTAACAGAGGTACAAGGAGAGGTTGGTACCACTCCTTCTGAAACTATTCCAATCAACAGAAAAAGAGGGAATCCTCCCTAACTC
This sequence comes from Rhinopithecus roxellana, assembly GCF_007565055.1. Classification (NCBI taxonomy): domain Eukaryota; kingdom Metazoa; phylum Chordata; class Mammalia; order Primates; family Cercopithecidae; genus Rhinopithecus; species Rhinopithecus roxellana. The sequence continues at coordinate 38,014,148 of NC_044550.1, read as the reverse complement.
GTTTTATGAAGCCAATATCATCCTGATATCAAAGGCTGACAGATACAACAAAAAAGAGAATTTTAGACCAATATCCCTGATGAACATTGATGCAAAAATTCTCAATAAAATACTGGCAAACTGAATCCAGCAGCACATCAAAAAGCTTATCCACCATGATCAAGTGGGCTTCATCCCTGGGATGGCAAGACTGGTTCAACATATGCAAATCAATAAATGTAATCCAGCATATAAACAGAATCAAAGAAAAAAACACATGATTATCTCAATAGATGCAGAAAAGTCCTTTGACAAAATTCAACAGCCCTTCATGCTAAAAACTCTCAATAAATTTGGTAGTGATGGAATGTATCTCAAAATCATAAGAGCTATTTATGACAAACTCACAGCCAACATCATACTGAATGGGCAAAAACTGGAAGCATTCCCTTTGAAAACCGGCAGAAGACAGGCATGCCCTCTCTCACCACTCCTATTCAACAGTGTTGGAAGTTCTGGCTAGGGCAATTAGGCAAGAGAAAGAAATAAAGGGTATTCAGTTAGGAAAAGAAGAAGTCAAATTCTCCCTGTTTGCAGATGACATGATTGTATATGTAGAAAATGCCATCATCATCATCTCAGCCCAAAATCTCCTTAAGCTGATAAGCAACTTCAGCACGGTCTTAGGATACAAAATCAATGTGCAAAAATCACAAGCATTCTTACACACCAGTAACAGACAAACAGAGAGCCAAATCATGAATGAACTCCCATTCACAATTCCTTCAAAGAGAATAAAATACCTAGGAATCCAACTTACCAGGGATGTAAAGGACCTCTTCAAGGAGAACTACAAACCACTGCTCAGTGAAATAAAAGAAGACACTAACAAATGGAAGAACATACCATGCTCACGGATAGGAAGAGTCAATATCGTGAAAATGGCCATACTGCCCAAGGTTATTTATAGATTCAATGCCATCCCCATCAAGCTACCAATGACTTTCTTCACAGAATTGGAAAAAACTGCTTTAAAGTTCATATGGACCCAAAAATGACCCCGCATTGCCAAGACAATCCTAAGCCAAAAGAACAAAGCTAGAGGCATCACGCTACCTGACTTCAAACTATACTACAAGGCTACAGTAACCAAAACAGCATGGTACTGGTACCAAAACAGAGATATAGACCAATGGAACAGAACAGAGTCCTCAGAAATAATACCACACATCTACAGACATCTGATCTTTCACAAACCTGAGAAAAACAAGAAATGGGGAAAGGATTCCTTATTTAATAAATGGTGCTGGGAAAATTGGCTAGCCATAAATAGAAAGCCTAAACTGGATCCTTTCCTTACTCCTTATATGAAAATTAATTCAAGATGGATTAGAGACTTAAATGTTAGACTTAATACCATAAAAACTCTAGAAGAAAACCTAGGTAATACCATTCAGGACATAGGCATGGGCAAGGACTTCATGTCTAAAACACCAAAAGCAATGGCAACAAAAGCCAAAATTGACAAATGGGATCTCATTAAACCAAAGAGCTTCTGCACAGCAAAATAAACTACCATCAGAGTGAACAGGCAACCTACAGAATGGGAGAAAAGTTTTGCAATCTACTCATCTGACAAAGAGCTAATATCCAGAACCTACAAAGAACTCAAACAAATTTACAAGAAAAAATCAAACAACCCCATCAAAAAGTGGGCAAAGGATATGAACAGACATTTCTCAAAAGAAGACATTCATACAGCCAACAGACACATGAAAAAATGCTCGTCACCACTGGCCATCAGAGAAATGCAAATCAAAACCACAATGAGATACCATCTCACACCAGTTAGAATGGCAATCATTAAAAAATCAGGAAACAACAGGTGCTGGAAAGGATGTGGAGAAATAGGAACACTTTTATATTGTTGGTGCGACTGTAAACTAGTTCAACCATTGTGGAAAATAGTGTGGCCATTCCTCAAGGATCTAGAACTAGAAATACCATTTGACCCAGCCATCCCATTACTGGATATATACCCAAAGGATTATAAATCATGCTGCTACAAAGACACATGCACACGTATGTTTATTGCAGCGCTATTCACAATAGCAAAGACCTGGAATCAACCCAAATGTCCATCAGTGACAGACTGGATTAAGAAAATGTGGCACATATACACCATGGAATAATATGCAACCATAAAAAAGAATGAGTTCATGTCCTTTGTAGGGACATAGATGCAGCTTGAAACCATCATTCTCAGCAAACTATTGCAAGAATAGAAAACCAAACACCACATGTTCTCACTCATAGGTGGGAATTGAACAATGAGATCACTCGGACACATGAAGGGGAACATCATACACCGGCGCCTATTGTGGGGAGGGGGCAAGGGGAGGTATAGCATTAGGAGATATACCTAATGTAAATGACGAGTTAATGGGTGCAGCACACCAACATGGCACATGTATACATATGTAACAAACCTGCATGTTGTGCACATGTACCCTAGAATTTAAAGTATAATAATAAAATAAATAAATAAAAATAAATAAATGCTAGTAACTTTCAACTCTATATAGAGAATGGAGTTTATTTTTCAACACAGTACACTGCAAAGAAAGTCTTTATAACTTCTAAAAAACAAATTACATAAGCACCTTTTCTGATTATAATGCCAAAAACTGATAGTTTTGACATTGAAAGAAATAAAATTCAACCACTTAAAAATTAAAGTCCATTCTCCTTGGTAACTCTCAGGCCAGAGAGGAAAATAAACTCTTTCATTACTAAAATATAATCACACCACTACATCCTAAAGTGTCTGAATGCCATCAAAACTGTTATCTGGGCCAGGTGCAGTGGTTCACACCTGTAATCCCAGCACTTTGGGAGGCCGAGGCAGATGGATCATGAGGTCAGGAGATCAAGACCATCCTGGCTAACACAGTGAATCCCTGTCTCTACTAAAAATACAAAAAAATTAGCCAGGTGTGGTGGCATGCACCCGTAGTTTCAGCTACTTGGGAGGCTGAAGCAGGAGAATGGTGTGAACCCAGGAAGCAGAGCTTGAAGTAAGCCAAGACCATGCCACTGCACTCCAGCCTGGGCAACAGAGCAAGACTCCGTGTCAAAAAATAAACAAAAACAAAAAACTGTTATCTGAAGAAAATTTATACCACCAAAGTTTGCATTGTTAAAAAATAAAAAAAGGCTTACTGAATTAAGTACTGAACAGAAGAAGCAGAGAAAAAACAAAATTAATATTAAAAATAATAAAAAATTCATACAATAAAAGTAGAAAATAATCATTACTAAAATAGTAGAAAAAAAGAATAATTGCAAGAGCTACTTCTTTCAAAAGACAAATAAGAAAGAAAATGAAACTATTTTTCAGTACTGCATTAGAAGATGCTGCTACTTTAAACTGTTACATTAAAAAGTGCTTTATGATTTCCAGAGAACTTTAGTATAAGCCTCGGCCGTGACTCCCCTGACTCAAACTCATGACTGACTTGGATACTGATATGGTTTGGCTGTGACCCCACCCAAATCTCATCTTGAATTGTAACTCTCATAATTCCTGCAGGTTGTGGGAGGGACTTGGTGGGAGATAATTGAATCATGGGGGCAGTTTCCTCCATAATGTTCTCATGGTAGTAAATAAGTCCCATGAGATCTGATGGTTTTATAAGAGGTTTCCCTTTGCACTTGACTCTCATTCTCTCCTTGCCTGCCACCATGTAAGATGTGCCTTTCACCTTCTGCCATGATTGTGAGGCCTCCCCAGCCACGTGGAACTGTGGTCCCTTAAGCCTCTTTTTCCTCATAAATTACCTAGTCTTGGGTATGTCTTTATTAGTAGCATGAAAAAAGACTAATACAGATACAAATAAAAGTGGTCAACTGTACAATTTAACCTACCCATGGAAAGTTCTAATCACTACTTTTAACCCTACGAAGTGGGCTCCCCCTTTCTGGTACCTAACAACATTTTAGTCAGAAGCTGTTTGTTTACAAATATTTTCATTTGCTAAAACTTAGTCAAGTGCAATTAAAAGCTTCAACTTTCTACATAATTCAAGGTTTTCCCTTCTAAAGCATGCTGGACTTGAGGCTCCTGGAGCTTGTAACAGAGAAGGGATAAGCAGGCATCCCAATGCTAACCAAGACTCGTCGCTGGCATGGCTCCCTGATGGGAGACATCCAGTTCTGCCTGAAAATCTTTCCCAGCCCCGCTCCTTACCTTCCACCACCAATGACCTACCCCACGGCCTCTGCTGTCGCAGTTCTGAAAGGTCCAGCTGATGACCCCTTGGGTGGGTAAAGGCTTCAGCACCCTAAGCAAGGTCCAGATGAGCCACAGGTAACTTATCAGCCTTGTCATGCTGACCCCTGCAAGTTCAGCCCATGCCCCATTCAGCCCTGCCATTTCTTTTTGATTTTCTTTTCTGCATTCAGGTAGAAACATGGGCAGGTCATCACCTCCACTGTCCCAGGTAATGTGCAAACAGGGATAAAGAGCTAGGCCCCCACTCACTGATACATCCTGATCTTTAAGAATGAGGATCTTATCACTGTCCCCACTCCTGGGCTTCTGATATAAGACGGTAAATCCCATCACAAACATAGCACCCTCTGAAAGACCCAGTTCTCAAATGACTCTGTCTCTCTAGTCTTCTTATACAGGCTGAGGTGGGGCAGTAGGGGTGGTAGTTGGTGACGGTAAGGCCAGTTAACTGATATTTTAGGAAACCCTGCTCAGTGGTGGCCTTTTTAAAAATGTTCTCTGCTTTGAGGTTTGGCCAAAATCCTTACCCAGAGAGAAAGTCCCCATATAACATTTTGTTCCATGTACATAATAATTTCTCCATGAGTCTGTCAGAAAATGCAGGTTTGTTACATAGGTATACGCATGCCATGGTGGTTTGCTGCACCTATCAACCCATCATCTAGGTTCCCTCCCCTTAGCCCCTACCCAACAGGCCCCGATGTGTGTTGTTCCCCTCCCTGTGTCCATGTGTTCTCATTGTTCAACTCCCACTCATGAGTAAGAACATGTGGTGTTTGGTTTTGTGTTCCTCTGTTAGTTTGCTAAATATGATGGTTTCCAGCTTCATCCACGTCTCTGCAAAGGACATAATCTCATTCCTTTTTATGGCTGCATAGTATTCCATGGTATATATGTACCACATTTTCTTTATTCAGTCTATTATTGATGGGCATTTGGGTTGGTTCACAGTCTTTGCTATTGTCAATAGTGCTGCAATAAACGTACATGTGCATGTGTCTTTATAGTAGAATGATTTATATTCCTTTGGTTATATACCCAGTAATGGGATTGCTGAGCCAATGCATTTCTGGTTCTAGATCCTTAAGGAATCACCACACTGTCTTCCACAATGGTCAAACTAATTTGCATTCCCATCAATAGTGTAAAAGCATTCCTGTTTCTCCACAACCTCGCCAGCATCAACTGTTTCCTGACTTTTTAATAATTGCCATTCTGACTGGTGTGAGATGGTATCTCATTGCAGTTTTGATTTGCATTTCTCTAATGATCAGTTATGTTGAGCTTTTTTTCATGTTTGTTTGGCCATATAAATGTCTTCATTTGAAAAATGTCTATTCATATCCTCTGCCCACTTTTTGATGGGATTGTTTGTTTTTTTCTTGTAAATTTGTTCAGGTTCCTTGTAGATTCTGAATATCAGACCTTTGTCAGATGGGTAGATTGCAAAAATTTTCTGCCATTCTGTAGGTTACCTGTTCACTCTGATGATAGTTTCTTTGCTGTGCAGGAGCTCTTCAGCTGAATTAGATTCCATTTGTCAATTTTTGCTTTGGTTGCAACTTCTTTTGCCATTTTCATCATAAAATCTTTGCTCACGCCTATGTCCTGAATGGTATTGCCTAGGTTTTCTTCTAGGGTTTTTATGGTTTTGGTTACATAGATATATACATGCCATAGTGATTTGCTGCACATATTAACCTGTCATCTAGTTTTCCTCCCCTCACCTCCTACCCCTCAACAGGCCCTGGTGTGTTAATTGAGTTAATTTTTGTATACGGTGTAAGGAAGGGGTTCAGTTTCAGTTTTCTGCATATTATCCATGAGTCTTGGGTCATCTTCTTAATAAATGGAGTTCACTCTCTAGCTGTCTCCCCTATTTCAAGGCTCAGAGAACCCTGAGCAAAGACCCAGTTTCCCTGTTTCTCCAGGTTAAGTCTTATTAAGCCTTATCTAATATCAGCCTTCATAGTCCTTGTGGCACACCTCACCTCTGCCCAGTGGTGTCCCAGAGAGGAGAAAATGGAGCACCACAAACTCTTGCTAAAGTGGGTTCTTTAATCAGAAACAACCCATACTCAGTTCTGCAGCACCTTTACCACCTTTGGAGTGGTGAAAATCAGAAGGCACTAGTTCTGGTGTTGGACCAGAAATGCCAGATGCTGCCCAGTGTTCTGACCACCCCAAACCCAGTTTCCCTGTTCCCCAAGGGACCTTGCACATCCTTGAGAAAATTTTCTCATCAGCACTACCTATGAACACTAGATGACTGACAAATCTGTCTCATAAAAGTCCAGTCACACTTATTTCCATCTACCTGCAAGTTGTCCCCGGGATTGGAATAAAAGCATCCCATAGATAGTATTTGAGGAAAGCAGAGAATTTAGACTATTTGAAGGAAACTGTCATAGCAAGATGCAACTCCCTCTTGTAAAAGACAGAAATGACCCCCAAGCTAGGTTAAACCAGAGCCCCAGAGAGCCTGCTGCTGAGAGAATCAGCTACTTAGGGAGAATAGCAGCTGGGCGTGAATTTGAAAAGCGTTACTTGTAATGGAGTCACCTGTAGTGCAAAAGGCCAACTTGGATTCATTACTGTTCAATTCTTTCTATGGCTTTCTCTCTAGCCTCACAAATGAAATTGTGTGTGATCGCTGAGTGAATGCTGGTACAGGATTTAGACTCCACGTAAAGAAAAGAACAACTTGCTTGATTGCTATGATCTAGTCTTCAGTCTTCTCAGAACATGAAGGTATTACAAATAGTGACAGTTAAAGATTTCTGGAAAGTGAATTTTTTTGTTTTGCTTTTTTATAAGCTACCTCTACAGATAAGGTAACAAAGTGAGAGAATTTAGATACAGTTTTAAAGAATGCACAGGAGCTGATATTCATTCTGTGATATATAATGTTAATGTTTACCTACTTCAGGAGATACTTCACACTGTCGTTTATAACACAAGAGTATTTCTAACCTTACTTGCCAAATGTTCAACTTATTTGCCTGGGGGTAGCCCCTTGTAGTAGGTTGAATTGCAGCCCCAAAAATGATGTATTCACATCCTAATACCCAGACCCTGTGAATGTGACATTATTTGGAAAAGGGTCTTTGTGGATAGCGTTATCCAAGTAAACCTTAAATCCAGTGACAAGAGACCTTATAAAAGGAGAGGAGAAGACAAAAAGTGGAAAGCCATGTGAAGACAGGGATTGGGCATTTCCTTTCCTAATTATAGCAAAACCTGCTAGTTGTCTCCTCACATTAATTTATCTTTTCTGTATCCATTTTAGAACTCTTGATTTTAGCCAGACCTATGGCCACCTAAGTGAGAAAAAATATAGACTACACTTCCCCATGCAGCCCCCTAAGTGGCTGAGTGTAACCACATGACTAAGTTCTGGGCAGTAATCAAATGTGTGGTGGACAACTTTCAAGATGAAACTATAAAGGGACCATTTATCCCCTCCTCTTCTTCCACTTTTTTGCTTGCTCAGATAAAGAAATGATGATTGAATCTTGAGCAACCAAGTTGAATTATAGTGAAAGAACTATAGGCTTTGAATGGCAGAACAAAAACATAAAAGAAGCATAGGTTCCTGATGTCACGTGGTAGAATGTCAGCTCTCCAGATTTCATTAATATAAGAGCTAGATAAGGCCGGGCATGGTGGCTCACACCTGTAATCCCAGCACTTTGGGAGGCCGAGGCGGGTGGATCATGAGGTCAAGAGATCGAGACCATCCTGACTAAGATGGTGAAACCCTGTCTCTACTAAAAACACAAAAAATTAGCTGGGTGGGTGTGGTGGCGGGCGCCTGTAGTCCCAGCTACTCGGGAGGCTGAGGCAGGAGAATGGCGTGAACCCCGGAGGTGGACCTTGCAGTGAGCCGAGATCGCGCCACTGCACTCCAGTCTGGGAGACACAGCAAGAATCTGTCTCAAAAAAAAAAAAAAAAAAAAATATATATATATATATATATATGTATATATATAGAAGAGCTAGATAAGCTTTACATCACTATAATTTTGGATTTTTGTCATACGCACCAGCTATACTGATATAGACATCAATATTTCTTTTTATTTTGTCTCCTTTCCTCTGGCCTGAAATGTATACCCAATGCTAGGAGGTGCAGCAGCCATCTTGCATACACGAGGATGAGGTGCATGTGCTCAGAATGGTAGCATGAAAAGATGGAAGGAACCTGGTCCCTGGATGATAGCCCTGGGTGCTCTTTTCTAGACTTTTTAACTTATGACAAAAATGAACCCATTACATGTTTAAGTTACAGTTTGTGGTAATTTATGTTACTTACAGCTAAATATAATCTTATCTAATACTTTTCAAAGAAAAAAAGGCTGATACAGGAAAAAATTGTTTGTATTCATTAAATAAGAACAGGCTGATACAAAAATGAACCAATTATAAGTATTGAAAATGAAAATATAAATGGCTGAGAACAGTTGTAGAACAAATTAATGAGCTAAGAGGGCAAATTCCTCTGGATCACAATGAAACAGAAAATTAAAGGAGGAATATAAACACCATTTTATTAGCTTCCTAGCACTGCAGTAACTGGGTGGCTTAAACAACAGAAATTTATTGTTCCAGTTCTGGATGCTAAAAGTCCAAGATCAAAGTGTTGGCAGGGTTGCGTCCATCCAAGGGCTGTGAGGGAGAATCTGTTCCATGCCTTTCTCCTAGCTTCTGGTGGTTTGCTGGAAACCTCTGGCATTCCTTGATTTCTGAATGCACCACTCTGACCTCTGCCTCCATGTTCACATGGTGCTCTCCTTGTGTGTGTTTGTCTGTGTCCAAATTTCTTCTTTTTACAACGACTAATTATCTTAACTAAATTACATTTGCAACAATTCTGTTTCCAAATAAGGTCACATTCTGACCTTAAGGACACCGGAGGTTAGAACTTCAACATATGAACTTTAAGGAGATGCAATTCAACCCATAGCAGCAGTTCAAGACAATGAGAAAAGATAAGAGGAGGTCTAATATCCATATCATGGAAGTTCAAAGATAAGAAAGACAAAATTGAAGAACAGAAATTGTTTTAAATAAATAATGGTAGAAAATTTTCCTGAGCCAAAGAGTGACATGAGTTCACATGTACAGGGAACCCATTGATTACTGAGCAAGACAAATGTACAAAAGACCCACTCCTTGTCAAATCATAATAAAATTTGACAATAGGAATAAACACAAAAATTTTTTAAACATCCAAAATCTTTAAAAATTACACTTCAAAATAACAAAAATTAGATTAACATTAGACTTCATGAGAATACTACTGGAGGCAAGAAGACAGTAGAGCAATACACTCAGAGTTTTAACAGAAAATTATTTTGAATTATCATTCAAGTGAGAGGAAAAATTAAAAACCGTGTCGGTTAGCAGTTAAGTAACTATTGATCCAACTGCAATTTCAGGAGTGGGAACTAATTAGTCCCAGCCAGTCAGAGCAATCCAGTCTTCTTGCTATGACTTGGCTCAGGAATGAGTAGGTGACACATTCCAGTTGAGGGACCAGCCGAAATTTCTTGGGTCTCTAGAAAAGCCTCTTCCTTATTCTCCTAGGACTGGATCTCTTCCTCCCATTGGAAATGGACATGAAAACAGATCATCCATTGCTCACCCCATAGTCACAAAAGGTACCATATTTAAGATGGAACTGGCATCCATGTCTTTCTCAACTGAAGTTCTACAGGAGAATTAAAGCCTGCTGAAAATGACTTGTGTGACTATTTCATCAATTCTCTCAAGTATGATACAGACTTAGATACCATGCTAGATGCATAGGAGATAGGTTAATTTGTTACATTTAATGGGTGTCTGTTGTGGAAAGTCAGGGACCCTGAACGGAGGGACCAGTTGAAGCCATGGCAGAAGAACATAAATTGGGAAGATTTCGTGGATATTTATTAGTTCCCCAAATTAATACTTTTATAATTTCTTACGCCTGTCTTTACTGTAATCTCTGAACATAAATTGTGAAGATTTCATGGACACTTATCACTTCCCCAATCAATACCCTTGTGATTTCCTATGCCTGTCTTTACTTTTATCTCTTAATCCCGTCACCTTCTTCATAAGCTGAGGAGGATGAATGTTGCCTCAGGACCCTGTGATTGTGTCAACTGCACAAATTGTTTGTAGAGCGTGTGTGTTTGAACAATATGAAATCTGGGCATCTTAAAAAAAAGAACAGGATAACAGTGATGTTCAGGGAATAAGAGAGGTAACTTTGAACTGGTTGCTGGTGAGCCGGATGGAACAGAGCTATATTTCTCCCCTTTCATAAGCAAATAGGAGAAATATCACTGAATTCTTTTTCTCAGCAAGGAACATCCCTGAGAAAGAGAATGCGCCCTGAGGATAGGCCTATAAATGGCCCCTTTAGAAGCATGCCACCTTTTATGGTCGAAGCCAAAGGAATGTAATAAGCCCCCGTCTCCTGTAGCACTCCCAGGCTTATTAGAAGGAGGAAAATTCCTGCCTAATAAATTTTGGTCAGACAGGTTGTCTGCTCTCAAACCCTGTTTCCTGATAAGATGTTATTGACAATGCGTGCCCGAAACTTCATTAGCAATTTTAATTTCGCCTCATCCGATGGTCTTGTGATCTCGCCCTGCCTCCATTTGCTTTGTGATATTTTATTACCTTGTGAAGTATGTGATCTCTGTGACCCACACCCTTTTCATGCACTCCCTCCCCTTTTGAAAATCGCTAATAAAAACTCGCTGGTTTTACTGCTCGAGAAACATCACGGATCCTGCCGAAGTGTGATGTCTCCCCCCCGCCCCCGAACACCTAGCTTTAAATTTCTCTCTCATGCTCTTTCCCTTTATTTCTCAACCCAGCCGAGACACTTAGGAAATAGAAAAGAACCCACGTTAAACATCAGGAGCGGGTTCTTCCGATAGGTGTCTTATGTCATTAGTGCTTCATTTCCACAGTGAGGTGAGAAGAGCAAATCTACAGGCTCAACCCAGGCCACCACCTGTTTTATTGGAACCCTGGGCTCATTTGCTTGCATATTATGTATGATCACTTTCACACTGCAAAGGCAAGTTTGAATAGTTGTGATACAGATTATATGGACTCCAAAACCTAAAATACTTGCTATCTGTTTGTTTACAGGACAAATTTGCCAGCCTGACTCTAGAGAAATCTCAGCTGAGAAAGTCTGCAAAGAAATTTGGCTGTGTCTACCTTGGTCTTTACCTCATTTAGCAGGGGCTAATTTCTTCACCTGCAACCCTATCGCCGGGTCATTATCAGGATTAAGTGAGTCAATAACTGCAAAACACTTCGAATAGAGTCACATGGTAAGCACTCAGAAAATGTTAGCTCTTCTTCCAAGGCAGATACCAACTTCCATTTACTTATTCTGCAGGTTGGCAGTTTGGTCTGGGCTCAACTGGATAATTCTTCTGACATTGGCTAGACTTGCTTTTGCAGCTGCAAGTAGATTTAGGCAGCTCTGCTTCTCTGTGTAGCCCTGGCCAGAATGATCCCCATCACATATCTGGCAGATAACTACCTGTCACCAGGGTAGCTGAACCATGTGGTATTTAGTGAGCCTCTGATTCCCTTCCTACTTCAGTCCCTTTTGGAACCCCCTAGCCCCCACAAAAAACCATCTTTTTACTTTGTGAAGCCATGTTTTACATTATGCATGATCTACATCAAGTTAATATATCCTAACCCAATTGAAATATCAAACAAACATTTAAGTACTTACTAAATGGCAATACTCTATGAAATGGCTTTGCTTTTTCCTTCCTTTTGAAATTCAAAACTTTATTTGAACAGAAGCCAACTGGCTTTTCATGGTGGCTAGGGGGTCCTAAAAGGGACTGAAGTAAGGAAGGCCTAGGCTTGAAACTGGAGCAGTATTACTTCCACTATATTTCATTAGTCAAACAAATTGCAAGACCAGCTCATATTCGAAGAGTGGGGAGATAGATTCCACTTCCTGAAGAAAGGAGCTACAGAGCCCCTTTGCAAAGGGACATGTATACGAGAAAGAATAATTGCAATCATTTATATGCATGATCTATAACGAGTTAATATATCTTAACTTAATGGAAATACCAAACAAACATTTAAGTACTTACTAAATGTCAATACTCTATGAAACGGCTTTGCTTTTTCCTTCCTTCAGAAATTCAAAACTTTATTTGGACAGAAGCCTTTTAAAAATAAATAAGTTCTTTTGCTCTTAGTACGTGTTTGTCTATGGGAGGACATCTGAATGCATGTAATAACGAACCATCTTCAGCACCATGGACTCATGAAATTCAGCTGATTGATCCTCAGTCCTCACTCCATCTATAGCAACATGCTGAGCTTATTCTTGAATTTTAATTCCTCTTTAAATAAAACTGCAAATAAAACTCTAATTTTGTTTTAAGTGCATAAAGTGAAAGAAAATTTTATCTCTCAGTGTTTGTTAACTTGTTATGAACATCTTTGTAACATAAAAACATTGCGATATACTAACCACATTATCTTCAAAAATAAAAGAGTAACTTAACTTTTTCCTTTACTTAAAAATGGAAATAACAAATAATGATAAAAGATTGGAGAAGAATCTAACAGTATTCTAAGACCTCCCAGCCTTCCTTTCTCCAAATGTGTAAATCATTAAGTATTCAAATGATTAATGCAGTCATGATCAAGCTTACCAGAATAAGTCATTAATTTGTCCACCCTTGGCTATCCAGCTTCATTAGCGCTCTTAGGAAAATTAAGATGTCTTCACATTCCAGGCCTAACAACGTGTTCTTGCCTCTCCTATTACTTTACATATGAGCTTTCCAGTGCTTTTTTCTGTTAATTAGATTTGTTTTCTCCCCTCCACCTCCAATTTTAGGCATGGTTTCTATCCCCTTGCTTTCTGAAGCCTGGCTTCAAACCATGTAAGATAGCAAAACAATATCTTTTTTGAAATGCAACTGGAAAAAGAGAAAACATATTGAATTTTAGCATAATAATGAGAAGAAGAAAGAATAGTAAACATCTATAAGTCATGTATGGTATGTCAGGCACTCTTCTAAGTAGTTTATAGACATTAGGTTATTAATTTTCACAAAATCCCACAATATAATACAGATGTTACAGAATAACATATATAAACATATATAAAATATTTTCCTGATTTTATAGATAAGAAAACTGAGAAACAGAGACTTTAAAGGCTTATGCCAGGTCACACAGCTAAGCAGTAGAACTGGGATTTGGAATCAGGTAATCTGGTTTCAGTACTCATTAATTTAGCCATTATACTATGCTGCCTGTCCATAAAAACACCCAGGAAGTAGGTTGACATTATAAAAGATATAATTGAAGTGTAGATATTTGCTCCTGGGAGGGGCGGAGCAAGATGGTCGAATAGGAACAGCTCCAGTCTCCAACTCCCAGCGCGAGCGACACAGAAGACCGGTGATTTCTGCATTTTCAACTGAGGTACTGGGGTCATCTCACTAGGGAGTGCTGGACAATCGGTGCTGGTCAGCTGCTGCAGCCTGACCAGCGAGAGCTGAAGCAGGGCGAGGCATCGCCTCACCTGGGAAGTGCAAGGGGGAAGGGAATCCCTTTTCCTAGCCAGGGGAACTGAGACACACAACAACTGGAAAATCGGGTAACTCCCACCCCAATACCGCGCTTTAAGCAAATGGGCACACCAGGAGAATATATCCCTCACCTGGCCGGGAGGTTCCCACGCCCACGGAGCCTCCCTCATTGCAAACACAGCAGTCTGCAGCGACCTAACCGCAAGGCAGCAGTGAGGCTGGGGGAGGGACGCCCGCCATTGCTGAGGCTTAAGTGGGTAAACAAAGCCGCTGGGAAGCTCGAACTGGGTGGAGCTCACAGCAGCTCAAGGAAACCTGCCTGTCTCTGTAGACTCCACCTCTGGGGACAGGGCACAGCTAAAAAACAACAGGGGAAGCAGCAGAGGCCTGTGCAGACGCGAACGACTCTGTCTGACAGCTTTGAAGAGAGCAGTGGATCTCCCAACACGGAGGTTGAGATCTGAGAACGGACAGACTGCCTGCTCAAGTGGGTCCCTCACCCCTGAGTAGCCTAACTGGGAGACATCCCCCACTAGGGGCAGTCTGACACCCCTCACCTCACAGGGTGGAGTACACCCCTGAGAGGAAGCTTCCAAAGTAAGAATCAGACAGGTACACTCGCTGTTCAGCAATATTCTATCTTCTGCAACCTCTGCTGCTGATACCCAGGCAAACAGGGTCTGGAGTGGACCTCAAGCAATCTTCAACAGACCTATAGCTGAGGGTCCTGACTGTCAGAAGGAAAACTATCAAACAGGAAGAACACCTATACCAAAAGCCCATCAGTACATCACCATCATCAAAGACCAGAGACAGATAAAACCACAAAGATGGGGAAAAAGCAGGGTAGAAAAGCTGGAAATTCAAAAAATAAGAGCGCATCTCCCCCTGCAAAGGAGCGCAGCCCATCGCCAGCAACGGATCGAAGCTGGTCAGAGAATGACTTTGACGAGATGAGAGAAGAAGGCTTCAGTCCATCAAACTTCTCAGAGCTAAAGGAGGAATTACGTACCCAGCACAAAGAAACTAAAAATCTTGAAAAAAGAGTGGAAGAATTGACAGCTAGACTAATTAATGCAGAGAAGGTCATAAACGAAATGACAGAGATGAAAACCATGACACGAGAAATACATGACAAATGCACAAGCTTCAGTAACCGACTCGATCAACTGGAAGAAAGAGTATCAGCGATTGAGGATCAAATGCTCAGTGAAATAAAAGAGGACACAAACAAATGGAATAGCACACCATGCTCATGGATAGGAAGAATCAATATCGTGAAAATGGCCATACTGCCCAAGGTAATTTATAGATTCAATGCCATCCCCATCAAGCTACCAATGAGTTTCTTCACAGAATGGGAAAAAACTGCTTTAAAGTTCATATGGAACCAAAAAAGACCCCGCATTGCCAAGACAATCCTAAGTCAAAAGGACAAACCTGGAGGCGTCACGCTACCTGACTTCAAACTATACTACAAGGCTACAGTAACCAAAACAGCATGGTACTGGTACCAAAACAGAGATATAGACCAATGGAACAGAACAGAGTCCTCAGAAATAATACCACACATCTACAGCCATCTGATCTTTGACAAACCTGAGAGAAACAAGAAATGGGGAAAGGATTCCCTATTTAATAAATGGTGCTGGGAAAATTGGCTAGCCATAAGTAGAAAGCTGAAACTGGATCCTTTCCTTACTCCCTATACGAAGATTAATTCAAGATGGATTAGAGACTTAAATGTTAGACCTAGTACCATAAAAACCCTAGAAGAAAATCTAGGTAATACCATTCAGGACATAGGCATGGGCAAGGACTTCATGTCTAAAACACCAAAAGCAACAGCAACAAAAGCCAAAATTGACAAATGGGATCTCATTAAACTAAAGAGCTTCTGCACAGCAAAAGAAACTACCATCAGAGTGAACAGGCAACCTACAGAATGGGAGAAAATTTTTGCAATCTACTCATCTGACAAAGGGCTAATATCCAGAATCTACAAAGAACTCAAACAAATATACAAGAAAAAATCAAACAACCCCATCAAAAAGTGGGCAAAGGATATGAACAGACATTTCTCAAAAGAAGACATTCATACAGCCAACAGACACACGAAAAAATGCTCATCATCACTGGCCATCAGAGAATTGCAAATCAAAACCACAATGAGATACCATCTCACACCAGTTAGAATGGCAATCATTAAGAAGTCAGGAAACAACAAGTGTTGGAGAGGATGTGGAGAAATAGGAACACTTTTACACTGTTGGTGGGATTGTAAACTAGTTCAACCATTATGGAAAACAGTATGGCAATTCCTCAAGGATCTAGAACTAGATGTACCATATGACCCAGCCATCCCACTACTGGCTATATACCCAAAGGATTATAAATTATTCTACTACAAAGACACATGCACATGTATGTTTATTGCAGCACTATTCGCAATAGCAAAGACTTTGAATCAACCCAAATGTCCATCAGTGACAGACTGGATTAAGAAAATGTGGCACATATACACCATGGAATACTATGCAGCCATAAAAAAGGATGAGTTTGCGTCCTTTGTAGGGACATGGATGCAGCTGGAAACCATCATTCTTAGCAAACTATCACAAGAAGAGAAAACCAAACACCGCATGTTCTCACTCATAGGTGGGAACTGAACACTGAGATCACTTGGACTCGGGAAGGGGAACATCACACACTGGGGCCTATCATGGGGAGGGGGGAGGGGGGAGGGATTGCATTGGGGAGTTATACATGATATACATGATGAATTGATGGGTGCTGACGAATTGATGGGTGCAGCACACCAACATGGCACAAGTATACATATGTAACAAACCTGCACGTTATGCGCATGTACCCTAGAACTTAAAGTATAATAAAAATAAATAAATAAAAAGATATTTGCTCCTGAGGCTGGACCAATGAGCAGCATTTCAATTCATATTTTCTTATTCCAGATTCATCCTGGGGAAAATCAAATGCAGTTCAATGACTGACACCAATGGCCAGAAAGAAGGAGTGGGCATTGGGGATTAGGGTTGGGGTCGTGGAAAGAAGATGGCTCTGTGGGAAGCAAGGTACATCAAGGTGAAGAGAGTATATCTGGGAGGGAGATGCTCCAGAACTGGATGGGAAGGGGGTGGCAGCACTGGGGATCACACAGCCTCTAGTAAAGAAATGCCACGCACACTCAATGAGGCAGAATGCGCTGAACAAAGTAAGCGTACCATTCACAGTTCCCTACCCAAACAGGATCTTAACATGCACGACCACTGACTTCAGCCTATAGTAAAGATCTGCCTGTACCTCATCTGTGTCTGCTAAGCTAATACTTTTCCTCTAATGAATACTCTCACTCCAGCCTTCTCAGATTAAGAGCATTATAAGGGGTGTTATTACATCTTGATAAACTGCAAAATGGTCTTCCTTTTTCTCTTTCTCAGTCCTCATTCCCCTTTTCTGTCTGTATTGGGATGTAAACATGTTGTTTCCTCCAAATGAAATGTATATGTTAATTTATTTGATGGGCTTGACAAAATGCCTCTAAAATAAAATGCCAGTACTCTCTAAATGGTCACAAATAAAGGGCCTTGGACCTTTCCAATAATTTATAGTGATGTCATATGCAATAATGACATTACGTTCAGAGGAGCAAGCCAGTTATAAACACAATTCGGATAATCCAAAAAGGGATGAGGGGTAGCAGGGTTGCATCCCTAAACACTGCAGTGCAGATCCCTATGGCTCTGGACCAAGACCATGACCTCTGTCAGAGAACTACTCTCAGTTTGAAAAATAGCTCTTGACATGCTACTAGCTGGGGTACTGGGCACCCACATGGAACACCACATGACAAAACAACCAGAGTAGGCTTGATGAGCTGGGTGAATCAGTAAGTCACAATATCTGCGGTACTTGGGGACTAGGTTTAGGCAGGTCCAGAAGATGTGAAATACTCAAATGCATAGGATACCCAGGCTCCTACTGCTATTGAACTGGTGCATTTTCTTCCATCCATACCTATGACTTCATGAAGAGTTTTCTATAAGCAAACATCAGAAGAAGAAAAAACTGTGAACATAACCAGTTCACAGTTATGTTGGTGCTAGCTAGAAATATACCACCACCACAATACAGCCCCACTCAGAGATGCCCCAGAAAACACTGGTGAGAAGAAATTCTGCCAGTGGGGAGATTTCCAAGCAGTAAACTTGGTTAGAGAGTTAGCCTGATATATGGATTAAACAGGCACTTAGACATCAACAAATGCTTTGGCTGAATTTTCAGAGTGCTGAAGGCAATAAGTCTGAAAGATCAGTTACTATGAACTGTGGTGAGGTCTATGGATGGATTTATGGGAGTGGGCACTAAATGTGGATGTTTGTGTCTCACATGAATGCTTACCAGAAATTATCTACTGCAGAGGAGGAACTCAAACATCAGATGGATGGAATCACACATTTTATGGAAGTCAGCCAACTTCTGAAGAGACCCTTGAACCAAGCAGCTATGACAGCAGAGATGGCTGGTCTACATGGGCCCAACAACATAGGTTCCCTTCCATCAAGTCTAAGCCAGTAACTGCCACTGCTGAGTGCTCAACCCCTCAATGCAGAGACCAACACATAGCCCTCGGTATGACACCATTCATCATTGGACATCTCCGCCTTAAGGGGACAGAAACTCATCTTTATCAGAATCCATACCTACTTCATATCACCTTCCCTGCCTTCATTGCCTCTGCCAGCTCCAGCAACTGGGAGTTTATAGGATGCTTAATCTCAACATGACACTCTGCATTATATTTCCTCAAACCTCTCATCTTAAGGAGGTACAACAATGGGCCCATGACCACAGGATTTGCTGGTCCTACTATCTACCCCATTACCAGAAACAGCCAGCCTGACAGAACATTGGAGGAGCTTACTGAAGACTCAGTTGAAGAGTCTGCTTGGGAATAACATTTTATAGGTTAGGGGCACTGTTCTCTAGGATATAATATAGCTGATCCTTGAACAATGTAGGAGGGGTTAAAGGCACCGACTCCCACACAGTTGAAAATTTGTGTATGACTTTTGACTTCCCAAAAACTTAACTATTGATAACCTGCTGTTGACCAGAAACTTTACCAATAACATAAGCAGTCAATTAACACATGTTTTTATGTTATATGTATTATATGCTCTATTGGTACAATAAAATAAGCTAGGGAAATGAAAACTTTACTAAGAAAATCATAAAGAAGAGAAAATATCTTTACTCTTCATTAAGTGAGAGTGGATCATTATAAAGGTCTTCATCTTCATCATCTTCACATTGAGTAGGCTGAAGAGGAGGAAGGAGAGGAGGGGGTTGGTCTTCCTATCTCAGGGGTGACAGAGGTGGAAGAAAATCCACATATAAGGGGGCCCAAGCAGCTCAAAAGCTTCTTATTCAAGGGTCAACTGCATATGCCCTAAATCAAAGGCCCATATATGGTACTGTGTCTCCAATAGCTAAACTACATGAATTTAGGAACCAATGGGTGAAAGTGGATGTAACTCTCTCACCCTTACTCTTCCTAGCAGAATTTATCTTTCTTGTCCTGAAAAGTTAAGCTCTGCCAAGACAGAGTCCCTAGTCCTTGTTTGGAATGGGAGATGGGAAGAGGTGAAGAACACTTCAACCAAGTGACACAATAAGGATTCTACTGAATTGAAAACAATAACCATTACCATGTGGCCACTTTGGATTCATACCCATGAACAAGCAGGCAAAGAAAATGTTACTTCTTGCTCAGGTAATCAATTCTGATTACCATGAAGAGTTGGGATGTCTACTCCACAATAGAATAGAAAGGGTTATATCTCAAGCCCAGAGGAATCGCGGGGTATCCCTTAATCTTACATTGTTTGGTAATAACTGTTAATAAACAATTACAATAACTATTATAGACCACAGACAAAGCCACTAAGGACTCAGACCACTTAGTGATGATGAAACTGGAATTCCTACCAGGCTAGCAAACAAGACCAGCAAATGTGCTTTCCTGGGGAGAAAGAAATCTAAAATGAGAATATCAGTTATATTATTGGGATCAACTACAGCAGTAGGAATTGTGGCTTAGTTCATTAACCCTCTTTAAGTGTCTTTAGAAGATTGCAACTCATGTGGATTACATGACCAAGTGATTTGTACCTCTCATGTCAAAGATAAAAATAGGGGGATCTTGGTCTTACAAAATTGAAGGCCCCACTACTGCAGCATGAGAGCCAGGTGTCAGAGGACAGTCTGTGCAGTGTATCAGACACAGCTTATGCATCTTACAGATCATTTTAGCTTTGTTGGTCTCCTAGGCCCGCAGCCACTTCATCTTCTACCCTTGGTAGCTGTCTTAGCCTTGCCCTGGGTGAAGGCCAGATTCTGGCAGGAGCAACAGCAGCTCAGGTGCCCACCTCAACCCATGCAGGTCCACAGAAGCTCTAGCTTCTCCAGAAGCTGCCCACAGAGGCCAGATAACAAAACCAGAACTGTAAGGGAGCCAGTGCCCTATGGGGCAAATGTTAAGAGACAGAAAACGAGAAAAAGCTGTCAGAAAAATTCTTCTTAATTCCTTTCTTTGAGGTGCTGTGGGTTTTTTATGGCTTGGCTGGAGGCATACTACGTGACTGAGCACGTGGTTGCTTTCTCATGAAGGTGTGGTCACCTTATATCTACTTAGCCTCCCTCCACACCCCATGCCACTTCTTTCCTTACTCTTGTTATCCTAGAATTGCACCTCCCAAGAAAGCATTGGCACATAAGCCTTGCCTAAGTTTCTACTTTCTAGAGAATATAAATGGAAATTATGTCTATTTGACTCACTTAGGGGGCTGTTTCAAATGATAAATACACCACTGTGATATGCCGTTGATAAATTTTATTCTTCAGGTTTATAGGGATGAGAAAAGGTGTAACACCATGACATTAGACTTAGAAATAGTTGACCTAAGTTTGATCCTAACTCTGCTACTCACTGTATGACATTGAGTAATTTGCTGAACCTCTCTGAGCCTCATTCCTTCATCTGGTCAACAAAGGCTCAGCGTGATAACATGGGTTCTCAGGGAGGACTGCTTGGGGTGCCTGTGAATCTTTAGGCAATTTACATGCATCTCTAAGCCTCAGTTTTCTCATGTGTAAAATGGAGACAGTAATACAATCTACCTAACAGGTTGTTTTGAGGATTCAATGAGATCATCATTCATGCAAAGCTGTTGTAAAGTGCCTTGTGTATTATCATCTGTGAAAAGGAGTAAAAAGCTGCCCCTTTGAAAGGTTGTGAAGATTAGCTGTCTTCTCCAGGCAGCTGTCGGAGCCATTTGAGTTAGGTCTGGGCACCTAAGCTATTGTAAAGCATGACATAGCTATAAAATAATATTTTTTTCTAGGGGAAAATAATTACTGTTATATAATTTGTATCTGGTCATTCTTCCCTTCTCTGCTGGTAGAATCCTGGACCCACTTACATCATCTTCTCAACCCAGTAAGTTGACTCTATGCCAACACAGACTTCAACCTAGATCCAGCCCTACCCCAAACAAAGTTTATCATTTCCTTCTCCCTCAGAAGGTTGATGTGGCAAGTAACAACAACAAATTGATAATGTTTCACATCTTTATTCAAGTCCTAATCTGAAATAAATACTCCAAAAACCCAAATCTGGGTGGGTTCTTGCCCAAGACTTGGAAGGACAGATTCATATCAAGTGACATTGTTCTGCTTGACATATGATTTAGAGTATCTCCCTGTGCAAACTAATTTAGAAATAAAGAAAATGGGCTTAGTAAAAATTCTGTCAGGACACATTATATAAGATTTTATAGATTTATATATAAAATCTGAGCCTATTAGGCTGGCCAAGGATCCCATTACTCTAGTAATCTGGAAAGTAAGAATTCATCTATCCTTTCAACAAATAATTATGTGAGATGGGAACACAACGATCCCCAGGTTTGGCAACAGATTCAAGTTCCTGGGCAACATTATTAGAGCAGCTATTCTTCCTTTGTACTTGACTCAAAGTCCTGTTATCAATTACCCATGCCCTCAGAGTACCTGACAACAACAACAAAAAACGCCATGGGACCACTGAGCTCCAAGGCCATCATGATTCAGCACAGATACTATTTAATGGTGACTGAAGCAAACACTAGAGTCCACACTGACCCTGGCCAGTCCTCATTACCACGTTGACCTCTCCATAACAGCCTCCACAGATATTTCTCTCCCAAGGGATTCCTCTTTGCTGTCTTATAATTACCGTGAAACACTGTAATTCATACAATTAACGCTTTATTCTAAACATCCAGCTAATACTGATTTCCACTGCTTGGCTGATTAAAGGCTGCCTGTTACCAAGAAACTTTGTAGCAATCTCTCCAGTTAATTAATGCTTTCAGGCACTTGCCTGGAAGACAACAACAATAGACGCTGCTATCTAATTGCCATTGTTTACCACAAATTCCAAGGTGCCATGGTTACTTCATACTTTTCACGGCGAATGCTATCGTCATCATCATCAATATTTATTGACTACCCACTGAAACGTATTCTATTCCACTAAGTGCTTTAATGTGTTCTACAGTATGGCTTGCCAAAGAAGGCTAATCATGAAAATAGCACACCAGAGTCTACTGTTCTAATTTTTTTAATAAAAATTATTTTTACTCACTTTTGGAACCTAAATATAGCAGGATAAAATGTTAGTAAAAGATCCCTTTATTTGGTCATCTACACCTTTTAATGTCTGACACATATAGGCTCTCTAAATATTTATGAAATAAATAAAGATATTACTGAAGTTTGTAACGCAAGTATTCAGTGGGATCTGAGACTCCAGATGGAAAAAGCGAGACAAAAAGGTAGCTGATGTCTCTTGAGTGGTGTTCAGAGGCATAGAGTCTTTCTCAATCCAACATTGTGTCCAGTGAAAAGAAATCACTTTCTTTCCTTTAGAGGAAAAAATACTACATGAGGAAAGGCTCTCAGAGGCTCTCTTGAATATCCTATGGGCTGACATTGTAGTATTTAGACTTTTCCTGTTGAGACAGAGCTGATGGTCGTATATGCAAAGTACTCCCGTGGACCTATCCAAGGTTGAGTGTAATCCTCACCACCTTTTCTTTCCTTCCAGAAATAATGAAATATAAGTACAGGATATTAACATGAATGTACGGATAACCTTAAATTTGCTCTCATTTTGTTAAAACAAAAAAGTAAATCATTCAAAAGTCTTGGTTCCTAAACTCTTATTAACAATGAATTAATTGGAAATACATTGCAACTGATTGCGATATGGCTGGATCGCTCAGCACAGCAGCCAAGGGACCTAGGCTCTAGGTCCCCATCTTACACTGATTAGCTCTGTGATTGCATGCAAAAGCTAAACGGGATTTAAAGCTTTACCAAGGGTTTTTATATCTCTGAAAATAATTAAACCTCCCCCTCTTCTTCCACTAACTTTTGTATCATATAAATAAAAGTAAACTGGCAACTTTCCTGCAGCATGAGAGATAGTACGGCATGCCTGGATTCTAGAAGCTAACTCTTTTGGACATGTATTTATTGTTTGTCCAACATTTCTTCCTTCAGGAATTCCCCTCATTTCCCTTTTTGGAATCTCAGTTTGTTTATTGTGGCATGAGAATGTTGAACAAATGCTATATACTTAATGTTTGTATAGCCCCAAATGTTGCAACCCTAATCCCCAGTGTGATAATATTTGAAGATGGGGCCTTTGGGAGGTGATTAGGTCATTAAGGTAGAGCTCTTATTATGGGATTAGTATCCTTGCAAGAAAAGACACAAAAGAGCCTGCTCCATCTCTCTTTCTGTGTCCCCCACACATCAGGATACAAGAAGAAAATAGCTATCTGTGAACCAACCTTCACCAGGCACCCAATCTGCTGGGACACTAATCTTGGACTTCTTAGCTTAGACTGCGAGAAATAAATTTCTGCTGTTTAATAGTATTTTGTTACAGTGGACTGAGTTAACTAAGACAACAAAGGTCCCATTTCAGTTCTGATTATTCTACCTGAGGTCAGGCTTAGAGCACTATTTGATTCTGAGGTTGGAAGTTAAGTCTGGCCCTCCTGGGAAAAGCTAAACGGAACTTAAAGCTTTACCAAGGAATTTTATATCTCTGAAAATAATTTAACCTCCCCTCCCTTCTTCCACTAACTTTTGCATCACATAAATAAAAGTAAACTGGCAACTTTCCTCCAGCATGAGAGATAGCACAGCATGCCTGGATTCTAGAAGCTTACTCTTTTGGACATGTATTTATTGTTTATCCAACATTTCTTCCTTTGGGAATTGATCTTCTTTCATTCCATAATAATCCTGCACGTTGTTCAAGTAGTATCCACTGCACCCCAGAACAGACAAATAGCAAAAGCCCAATCAAGCAGGGCTCTTGATTTTTACAACAGTTCTGTGAGGTAGACAGGATAGGTATAATTCTACTTCCCATTGTATGTGTAAGGAAAAATAACTGACTGGAGTAATTGGAATGAATAAAATCATACACATGGGAGGCAAGAGAGTTGTTACACAAGTTCTTGCGGGGGGGGGTCCACTTAAAATCTGGTATTCTCTTTATTTCACCACAAAATAGTGAACTCCTTGGCTTGTCATCATATCCTGGCCATGTACACGGAAAGACAGAAGCTACTTAAGATTCTGAGAATAAGACTAATACAATCAACCAATTTAAGAGAAGAGGAACAGACATTACCAGAAGCCATTATAAAGATGCAGAATGCCAGGATAAAAGTAGGAAGAGCAATACTGATTGTAGCCTAATCAATAATATTGACTTAAGGGGCAAAAATATCATGAAAGAGAAATTTCAACATAGAAAAACTTAAAACAACGGTCTAAAAAGAAAAATATAACAATGCTCATCTGACAAAGTCTGTGTGAAAGAAACATAGAATCTGGGGAAGAAAAGATTTTTAGTCAGTAGAAAGACATTCTCTGACAAAGAGACAGGGAATTTATTCAGAACTTACCAAGGCCTAAATAAAATATGTTATCCTCTTCACTTTACATGGTACCCATGTGCTAATCTATGACATTAAATTTCTGGTCACTCTAATTTAATTTAGTTATTCAGAACTTACCAAGGCCTAAATAAAATATGTTATCCTCTTCACTTTATATGGTACCCATGTGCTAATCTATGACATTAAATATCTGGTCACTCTAATTTAATTTAGTTCAACAAACATGTTTTGAGTGTCTTCTGAGTACCAGGGATTATACTTGGAATTGGAAATAAAAGGATGAGCAAGAAATGTCCCTGTATTTAAAGGGGCAGTGTGAATGAGAGGAAGGAATTGAAAAAAGATGCTCAAGATTCTGACTTGGGAAACTGAGTGAACATTATTAACTTAGAAAACATAAGGAAAGAAAGAGTTAGGTGTTGGACATCAGATCAGTCAAGAATGCTTTTTGGCTACAAGAAAAAACTCAACCAGCAAGGTTTAAGCAACAGACATTTAATTATCATAACATGAAATTTGGAAAAATGCAGTCCAGGCCAGTACAGTGGCTCAAAAACATCAACAAGGATCCAAGCTCAACGTATCCTTTATTCCACCATCCATGGCATATTGGTTTGTTGTCCTTGTTCTTGTTACCCCATACTTATAAGATGGCTGCTACAGCTCCAAGCTTCACACTGCATTCAGGAAATACATAGACAAGGTAATATCAGCCTAATTTTTCCCTTTTATTGGGAAAGTTGTTTTTTTCCAGAAGCCCTCATCAGGCCTTCGTTTCATCTTATTGATTACAACTGAGTTATATGACTATCTCTACCTATAAAGGAGGCTGGGAAAACCTGTGGATTTCCAGACACTATAGTCAAAGGTTAAAAAAAACCAGAAGGTTGGGAAGTGTTAGCCACAAACAACTTGTTCAGTTGAGGATATACACAATCTCTTGTTAGTTTTGTTTGCATGAGGCAATCCCCAAAAGACCCAATCACTGACAAATCAAGTACCTGAACCCACAAAACCTAAGGTCTAGCCAAACCCTACTTTGATGGCTTCACAAATGTAATCTCACTCTTTGAATACCTTCTAAATCAACCAACCACCTTCACTGTAAGATTTCAATACTTCACAATTGAAAGACCAACAAATCCTAGAGTTCTAGCGTACCTTCAGGACATAGAAGAGAACCAATAACCATTTCTTGATTTACTAATTAGTAGAACCTGGGCACAGAGGAAAATTTAACCTGGAAAAAGAGATTTTTTGGCTTTGACCAACAGTATCTGACTGCACAAGAATCTCTAAAAAAGAAGACAAGAACAGTTGTTGCAAATTCCAAAATATATGTCAGCCATTCGACTAAAATATTATCCCTCTTCAATTACTCTGAGTTTCATAAGCCCCAATATATCAAGAATCAACTTCTTATATGAAACGCATTAATCCGAGAAGGAAGATAAGTACAGAAAAGGCACTAGCTTATTCTCCATTCTCCATTCAGCTATTACATGGGTGGTAAGAAAAATTAAAATGCAGTCTTGACTGTTATCTAGATGTAAATCATGTCCTAGTTCCAGACAACCAAGCAAACAGTCATTAAACATGTAACAATCTAAAAAATAATTTGTAAACTGACTTTTTCTTTAGAAATTTTGGATGGTTTAGGAGAGAGTAGCAGAATGGCATTCTCTTCAGATTATTTCCACTGTATCTTCAGATCAATTAGTTAGAGCCATGGTGTGCCTGTTGAATGTAAATTGCTTTATGAATAGCTGTTCCATGCCCAAAGTAAACATGCTGGATATTGCAATAGCCATCTAGTCTGGGGTTTGCTGGTGTCATAGCATCTTGATTTTCTCAGATGGAAGACAGCATATATGAATTTATGTATGTATACCAAATGTAAGAGAGTTGGGTTTTTTTCCCCTAGGTTAGCCTTTAACCACTTCCCCCGCCCCTGTAAATTCAGGAAAGAGATTTGAATACTTATTATTAATGATTCATTTATAGTCAATCCCTTAAGGAAATTGCTATATTAATGGGCATGAATGTTCATTGCAATGTGTAAACAAGGTGAGAAACCTAACTTCAATCATTCCAGGAAATTGTTCTCTTTATCGAAGTTATGAATTTACAAAGTAGAACTTTTGTTTGGGACAGAGGGGACAAGAGGCAGTAAAATAAAACACATCATCCATAGACCAGAATATTTAGTCCTCTGGAGAGAATCCCATCCTCTAGAGACCAACCTGTGGAAAACAATAAGTAAAAGGCCTTGATTTCTTCCCACTGCCATTTTGGCACCTGTTTACCCAAACTGCTGGCAAACACATGCACATGCACACACGTGTGCACGCGCGCACACACACACACACACACACACACACACACACACCATGCCCTGGTTCAGCCTTCTTTGGAAAATTACCTGTTCCTGAAAAATCAGCCGTACTTGCATTTAACACTCTCTCCAAAACTCTTAGTTCCTCGAAATTTAATCTATTCAGAAGACAAAAGGAAAGTTAATTGAACTATTTTACAACATTAGGAGAAAGGCTGATGAGACTTTTCCAAATAGTTGCATTTTAAAAGTATGATTTATTTCAGACACATGGAAATCTAATCGTAGATCTTCAGGCAAAGCATGCTGTATCAGGGGGCCCTTT
Source organism: Rhinopithecus roxellana (assembly GCF_007565055.1). Lineage (NCBI taxonomy): Eukaryota > Metazoa > Chordata > Mammalia > Primates > Cercopithecidae > Rhinopithecus > Rhinopithecus roxellana. The sequence goes on along the minus strand of NC_044550.1, from coordinate 37,986,580 downwards.
CTGGCCTAATCTAATCATAGCTTTCTCTACTTATAAAATAAGCTCTGTCAAATGTTTTCACTGTTCTCCAACTAAGACATTTGACCAAAACAAAAATCATTTTACAATAAGCCCAGAAAATATTATAAACTAAAAACAAAATAGAGATTTTTTTAACTGCTGAGCAAGGTCAGTTAACGCCTGTATGAAATTTGACAGCTATTTTTGGTGTGTAAACTTTAAAGTCCTGTGCTATCAAAGGGTCACAAAACTATAAAGAACTCTAAAATACTCCTAGTAGATTCTCAAAAAGAAAGTGCTGGCATGTTTGCTTTTTGGAAACAGGATGTGCGAGAAGCTAATTTGGAAAACTCTTGATTATTCAATCCAATGGAACAGAGCATTAAAGTAGATACATTGCATCTGTGAAACCAGACAACCAGTTGGTTTAGAAATGATGCTCCTTATGCAGATCTGGGCAAAGCTTTCTAAGCAGAGAGGACAACAATGCAAATGCCCTGAGCAGGGACTGAGTATGGCTTGTCGTAAAACAAAAAGAAGATTAATATGCCAGACAAGAAGAGAGCATGATGGAAAATTATAGGTGACAATATCAGAGAGCTAGAGAAGGGCCAGAAAATGCAGGACTCTCTAAGCTGATTACCTAAGATCTGGAGGTTCCTAAAGGATTATAAATCATTCTACTATGAAGACACATGCACACGTATGTTTATTGTGGCACTATTCACAATAGCAAAGACTTGGAACCAACCCAAATGTCCATCAGTGATAGACTGGATAAAGAAAATGTGCCACATATACATGATGAAATACTATGCAGCCACAAAAACAAATGAGTTCATGTCCTTTGCAGGGACATGGATGAAGCTGGAAACCATCATTCTCAGCAAACTAACACAAGAACAGAAAACCAAACACCGCATGTTCTCACTCACAGGTGGGAGTTGAACAATGAGAACACATGGACACAGGGAGGGGAACGTCACACACTGGGGCCTGTCAGGGGGTGGGGGGGGTCTAGGTGAGGGATAACATCAGGAGAAATACCTAATGTAGATAGCAAGTTGATGGTTGCAGTAAACCACCATGGCACATGTATACCTATGTAACAAACCTGCACATTCTGCACATGTATCCCAGAATCTAAAGTATAATAAATTTTAAAAAAGAATCAATTAATCTGATAGACCTAAAAAAAAAAAATACAAAAAAATTAATCAGGTGTGTTTGCATGCACCTATAGTCCCAGCTACTCAGGAGGCTGATGCTGGAGGATCACCTGAGTCCAGGAAGTTGAGGCTGCAGTGAGCCACGACTGCACTACTGCACTCCAGCCTGGGTGACCGAGTGAGACTTTGTCTCAAAAGAAAGAAAGAAAAAAGTTCAGTTAGGGCTGAAACCCACACACTGGCTCCCATGTCTCTGCTCTTCACCGCTGGCCATGTAGCCCTTGTGCACTTCCTGGCTTCCATGTCTAGCTTGTATGTTCCTATGTGGCAGGGAGTGTGTCTTGCCCATTTTTGTGTCCATTCCTTTAGCCTCTCCTTCCTCACTCAGCCTTGTTCTTGGTGTTTGGGAGACATTTGAAGCTTAATAAATATTGGCTGAATTATTGAAAAACTATATCTAGGGGTTCCTAAAACCCAATATACAAACTATATATCATATCAATCAAGGTCCTCATAAGAAATGGAAACCACTGAGGATCTTAAAAAAATACAGGAGATTGAATTTGGGGATTTGATTAAACAGTTAATAGAAGATCCTAGAAAGCAAAGAAGTAATTGTGAGGGCAGAGCAAGAATCCACTACCATCCTGGGGCAGGAAGCATTGCATAGGAAGTGGAGTCATCAGAGTCCAGAAGGAGGTGGTAGGGCCAGGGCAAGGACTGCCACGCGGAAGCTGGGCATCATGAAAGGAAGCTGTCTCATGGAGATGAGCCTCACCCAGCACAGGGAAAGAAAGGAAGAAATACCTGACTTCTCCCTTCCTCCTTCCCTACAGTCTTCTGCCAGTGCCTCTCACTGGCCATATCTATCTGGAATTCAATTGGCCAAATCTATGTAAAAACATAAGTCCCTGTAATACAGAGCGGAACTGTCCCGACCTGCAGGACAGTCGAACAGACCCTAGAAGGGGGAGTGGGAATGGAGGAGACAAGAAAACACGAGAAATGGAGACAAGACAAACTCTGATCAAGTCTCGTTTAATGGTGGTGGTGCAATGCCTTATATAGGCTGGCAGAGGAAGAGGTGGGGCAAGGGCGGTGACGGGGCGGGGGGGGCCGGGTTTTCTCAAATTACAATTGCGCATGCGCCGTGGGCTTGTAATTTTCCCGGGCGCAGGATCGCGCCTGCACTGTAGGCTGCATATCTTCCTGGGTGCGAAAAAGTTTGCGTGCGCAGGAAAGGTTGGCACGCGCGCGGGAAAGGTTTGCGCGTGCGGGAACAGTTTAGGCGCGCGCGGGAAAGGTTTGTAATGAAGAACCCAGAAATGTGCCATCTTGTCTCCGCTTTGCGGAGATCAAGCAACAGAGGTCGGCTAATTCCGGGCCTCATGGCTCTGGACAGGTCCCCCTTTTTTATATATAATAGTGGCTAGAAGATTATCCCTCAGGAACTGCGCCTGTCTTAGGTTGGAGTAATACATCTCATCACTGGTACCCGTCATGGGATTAGGCAGTAGCTTATGACGGCCCTCCTGTCTTAGGTTAGTGTGAGATGATACTCTCTTACCCGTCATTGGCTGTCCAGTTCAGCGCATAGGGAAGGTGGTCATAATGGATGTGAGTATGAACCACCGCGATCTTCTTGTTCTAGGCGATGATAATGGACCTGTATAGGTTTCGCTTGGATAGCCTCGACTTGTTGCTTAATGAATGTCATGAGCTTATTGAAGACCAAAGGTCCTACAGAGAGTAAGAGCAATAGGCAAAGCAGGGGGCCCAGGAATGGCATAAGATAGGGAAGGAGTCCATGGAACCCAGTCCAAAACGGGTTATCAGTTATTTCTTTTCGTCATTTTTCTAGGTCTTCTTGTAGATGCCTGATCTTATCCCTGACGATCCTGGATTTGTTGGCATAGAAACAGCACTTCTCCTGTAAAGCCAAGCAGATGCCTCCCTGTTCTGCAGTTAGTAAATCTAGGCCTCTTGTATTTTGGAGCACTACTTCTGCCAGAGAATCTACCTGATCTTGTAAATCTTGTATAGTACTCGAGATGGCCTGCATATCTGAGATCAATTGGCGAGACAATTTGGTGTACTGAGTAACAGAAACTCCTAGACCTGTAGCCCCAGTTGTTACGGCAATAGTTATGCCTAATCCTACAAGTAAGGGGATAAATTGTATTGCCCTTTTATTTCTTCCTAAAAAGTGATCTATAGCTGGGATAGGTACAGGTTCATCTCCAGGGATAATGTCTATGTCTGGCAAAAGTGTGGCTAAGACACAGCGTCCAGTCCAGTTAGTAGGTAAATAGGTATAAGCCCTATTATTACCGCATATAAAAACTGAGCTGTTTGGGGCACACAGTGATTGGGAAATATTTGCTATGGTGGAATAATTATTGAATTCATTGAATCCTACATCAAGATCGTAAGTGTTATTAAGGGGAGGGGAGTAGATACAAGAGGAACTAGGAAATTCTAAAGGCTGTACTTTAAGGGGAGGAATTATGGTGCAAGGGGTATTAGATGTATAATTTAAGACATTGCTGGGTATGGCAAGAGGAACAGGATCTCCTGATTGCAGACACAGCCAGCAGTCATTAGTAGACTAGAGTTGGAATTGTTAAGCAGGTTATGAGTAGCAGTGAGGAGGTCAAAGGTCTGGGCATCAATTTTCTCTTACCTCGGGCTTTGGGCAAGGCCAAGGGGTGGTAGTGAATTTCCGGATATAGGGACCTTTGTAACTCTTCAAGTTTTTTGTATACCCTAATTTCTCGGACCTTGTCTTGTGGTCCTCCTCCATCAGAGATATGAAGAGGGGGGTGAATATTCCAGCAGACAGGCTGTCATACAATTCCAGTACAGCCAGCTGATAAAAGGTTATTGGTATTTCCTAAAACTGTAGGGACATTACTGGCCCCTATAGTAGGGGTTCTAGATCTTGTTAAGATAGCAGTATAGTATGTTTTATTGGCAGAGGTGCATTCTTGATAAGTAGTGTAGCAGGAACTATGCATAGCAGCCTTAAATGTGTCACAAGGGCAGGTTGTGGTACCCCCTCCGCTAGATAATCTTGGGGTTGACACACACCTCCACTTAAGAGAGTTACTAGGCAGGTATGCTGTGTAAGCGGAGCAGGACACGGTTGAGATGTATGTATTTGGAGGGGAGGTCACATATCCCCCCAAACAATCACAGGGCTTACCGTGTCATTGTTGTATATATGTAAGGGCCTCATGGGGATTACCGAAGCTGGCATAAACCTGGAATGCTTGGCAAATCAGCACCATGGTCCAGAGGGGCTTGTAGTTGGAGTTCATCTCTGCAATAGAGGAAAAGAGTACTCTCAGGGAGAAAATTACTCCCTGGATTGGCTATTGTTAGGTACCTGTCTTACCAGTCGCTCTGGTAGCCATCTGGCTGCATCGTGAGTTTGAGAAAAAACACAAACTGAGCCTCTTCCCCAGATTAACACTGGGTCTGGACCATTCCATGTGTTGTCTAAGGGGTCTTTCCATTTAACCATGGCAAATTGTTTTTTGGACTTGGAATGCCAAAATCGATTGGCTGCTGAACTGTTCAGGTTATCCAAATTTAAAAAATTTAAAATAAAAAGTGTGTGATTAAGGATGTTTCTAGGGGTGCCCTTAGTAGGGTACCATTCTCCCTTTTTTATTTTGTCAATAGTGGTTTTTAAGGATAGGTGTACTCTTTCAACTATTCCTTGTCCTTGAGGGTTATAGGGAATTCCAGTAATGTGTTTTATTTGTAATTTAAGAAAGAAGTCTTGAAAGGCTTTGGATGTATAGCCAGGACCATTGTCTGTTTTTAGTTGTTTAGGCTTTCCAACTATGGAAAAAACAGTGTAGTAGATGAGCTATGACATGTTTGGTAGCTTCTCCTGCTTGTAAGGTGGCTAGTATAAATCCACTAAATGTATCTATACATACATGGACGTATTTTAAGTTACCAAATTCTGAATAATGGGTGACATCCATTTTCCAGATCATGTTGGGAACTAGTCCTCTTGGGTTAATTCCTAAGTGAGGGACTGGCAGGTATGTTATACAGGTCTGACATTGTTTAACTATTTGTCTTGCTTGTTCTCTAGTTATTTTAAACATCAGTCTCAAAGTTTGAGCATTAAGATGGTGTAAGGCATGAGTAGCCTGTGCTTGGGCTAGGTTTGTATTTGTAGCTATGGCTACCATCTTGGTTGCCATATCAGCCAGTTGGTTGCCCTGGGATAGAGGTCCTGGTAATCCTGAATGAGCTCTAATATGTCCAAGAAAGAAAGGAGTTGCTCTGTCATGTATTAATTGTTGGCATTGTAAAAATAACTTGGCTGTGTCTGACACATGTTTAATGTGTGCTACGGTCTCAAGTAAAGGTATTGAGTGAGCTAAGTATGCACTATCAGTATAAATATTGAGTGCTTGACAGGGGAAGGCTGTTAAAACTGCAATTATGGCTTGTAATTCTACCAATTGAGCCGAGGTATGGCTGGTTTTGAATTTAACAGTGGTGTCAGCAAAGGTATATGCAGCAGTTCCTGTGGATGACCCATCAGTGAATACTAATAAGGCATTGTCTAAAGGTGTTTTACTGATGACATGAGGGAAGACAAAAGCATGTAGTTTACAAAATTGGATAAGCTTATTTGGCGGGTAATGGTTACCTAAGTTACCGGCATAAGAGACGCAAGCAATTGGCCACGTTTCAGTGTTTTGCATTAGCCAATGGATTTGTGGCTTAGAATAAGGTTGTATGATCGTAGAGGGTTCAATTCCAAAATATTTTTTGCTATTGTCTCTACCTAAGATGATTAAATCTGCTATGGCATCATAATAGGGGAGTAATACCTTTTTGGGAGATGAAGGCAAATGGACCCACATAATAGGGCTATTTTGCCAGAATAAACCAGTAGGTGTCAGTGTTGTGTTAAAGATTAAAAAGGTTAATGACTGTGAATAGTCTATGTTGGTAACAAATTGTTCAGCAATGGCCGCCTCTACTTTATTAAGTGATAAAAGAGCTTCTTTTGATAATGACCTAAGGGACTTAGGGTTGGGGTCACCTCTCAGGGTGTCGAATAAAGGTTTTAAGTCTCCCGTGGTGAGTTTTAAGTATGGCCGGAGCCAATTTATGTCTCCAAGGAGCTTTTGGAAATCATTGAGGGTTTGTAATTTATCTTTACGGATAACTGTCTTTTGATTAGTAATTTTAGGTCCATTTATTTGAAAACCTAAATATGTATAAGGATCTTGTAGTTGTATTTTTTCTGGAGCTATTTGTAACCCTGCTGTGGTTAGTTTTTGTTTGAGTTGAGCAAAACACTGTAAAACTTGTTCTCCTACTTGTCCTGCTATAAGAATGTCATCCATATAGTGTATAATATACATTTGTTTCCATGTCTCTCTAACTGAGTGTATGGCTGTAGCCACATATTCTTGACACAAGGTGGGACTGTTGGCCATACCTTGAGGTAGCACTTTCCATTGGTATCACTTCATGGGTTTTTTAAAATTTATAGATGGTAAGCTAAAGGCAAATCATTTTTGGTCAGCAGGATGAAGGGGAATTGTAAAAAAGCAATCTTTAACGTCTATGATAATTTTAAAATATCCTTAAGGGATTGCTACCGGAGAAGGTAGCCCTGGCTGTAAGGCACCCATAAGGACCATAGTAGCATTTACTGCTCTTAAATCTTGTAAGAGTCTCCACTTTCCGGATTTCTTTTTTATGACAAATATGGGGGTGTTCCAAGGAGAGTTGCTTTCTGTAATGTGTCCTGCCTCTAATTGTTCCTGCACTAACTGTTGGGCAGCGGCAAACTTCTCATTGGTTAGTGGCCATTGATCAACCCAAACGGGTTCACCTGACTTCCAAGTGATTGGGTCAGCACTTTTTGGGGTGCAGGCATGTCATGGCCACGGTTAAAAATTTCCAAGCCCCCTTTTATCCAGTTTTCCTATGGCTGGGATTGGCTGTAAAATGCCATCTTCTCTTTTTCCTAACCCTTTCCCAGGGTGGTAGCCCTGAGCCAACATTTGTGCAGTGACTATATCATTTGGGCTACACATCATGACCCTCATTTGGGAGAGAAGATCTCTACCCCAAAGGTTAACAGACAAATCAGGGATAACAAATGGCTTAATGAGACCAGAATTACTTTCCTGATCTCTCCAGGTGAGATATTTGGAACTTTGTCTAGGGTTATTACTTTGCCCGATTCCTCTTAAATTTGTTAAGGTCTCTGAAGTGGGCCAACTGGCAGGCCAATCTTGCTGTTCAATAATTGTTACATCGGCCCCTGTGTCTATCAGTCCTGTAAATAACTTTCCGTCTAGCCATAAGGTGAGAGAGGGTTTTTGATTAGTAATGGGCTGTACCCAGTAGATGTCTGAAGATCCGGATCCTCCCTTTCCCCTTAGGGGTGATTGGACTTTATTAGCTGTTTTTAGCGATGGTAACAGGAGTAACTGTGCTATTCTATCCCCTTGAGGAATGATAATGATGTTGTCAATAGCCTTGGCCATGATTTTGATTTCTCCTATATAATCACTATCAACTATTCCCGGAAAGACCTGTAGGCCTTTCATAGTGGCACTGCCTCTTCCTAGGATTAATCCAAACGTGTTTGAGGGTAGGGGCCCATATATACCTGTACTTAGGGCCTGGGGTCCCATTTCAGGGGTTAATACTGTGTGGGAGGTGGAACAGAGGTCCAATCTTGCACTTCCTGGGGTTGCTCTGCTAAGTTGTGAAACGGATTGCTGTTGGTTGGTACAAAACTGACTGCCCCATAAGCTTGTTTCGGGGCCTGGGGCAGGCCCCTCAATCCGTTTCCCTGTTGAGGTGTTAGGGGATTTCCTTGATTGTCAATTTTAGATTTACATTCATTGGACCAATGTTTTCCTCTTTTACACCTAGGGCAGAGGCCTGGAGCTTTTGCCTCTAAGGTCTTAGCTAGCTCTCCCTTACAATCCCTAGCGAAGTGTCCCATTTTTCCGCATTTGAAGCACCCCTTGCTACTCTTATGTTTTACTAGCGAGGAAGTCTTTTACGGTTTGTCCACTAAAGGCAGCAGCCATAGCCAAGCCCTGTTGATATGAGGGCCCTATGTCTGAACAGAGGCGGATGTAGCCTGTTAAGTCTGTTTTCTTTCTATAAGGTCTGATTGCTGCCTGACAAGCCGGGTTAGCGTTTTTGTAAGCTAGCTGTTTTACATAATCCACCCCTGCCTCAGCATTTCCAAATATTCTGCTGGCCGTGGTTAAAAGTCTATGTACAAAGTCTGCAAAGGGCTCATCAGACCCCTGTTTGACCCCCGTGAGCGAGGCTCCTGGATCCCCCTTAACAGGGAGTTTTCTCCAGGCTTTGGTAGCCGCTGCTTGGATCTGAGAAAACAGTCCGGGATCGTATTGCATCTGAGCATCGGTTTCTGTGTAATTACCCGAGCCAGTTAGCATATCAAAATCCCAACCATTTCCAGCTTGTTGGTTTCTCTTGGCCGTATCTCTACAATTTTCATAAAATTCTGACTTCCAAATCAGATGGTCACCTCTGGAAAGAACTGCTCTAACTAAGGTATTCCAATCTATGGGAGTGAGCCAATTTTCGGCCACAGATTTGACTATGGCCAGGGTGTACGGGGCAGTAGCTCCGTATTGCGAGACAGCGGTTTTTAGTTCTTTTATTACAGTAAATTCAAACCCATTGTGGTGTCTCCAGGCTCGGCCCTGCACATCTGTAGTTTCCGTTACTGGAAAAACGTCTCGAGGAGAGGAATCCTCCCTATCCCTACTACCAAGCGACCTTCCTTTTGGGACATGCTGTCCGGGTCTCTGAGGGTGAGAGGGTTTCTCTATTCCTTTAGGGTATTGAATGCTCTCACTTCCTGTCCTTAATTTCTGCAATCTAGTGATTAAAGACTGATGTAGTTCTTCGAGCTTTATTTGCTCTTCAAGTTGTGCAATTTTTTCTCTAAGCTCCTCTTTTGGATCTATTACTGCCATAACTGTGGGGGCAGAAGCCTTAATATGGGGAGGGGGATAAGTAAGAGTTTGTGGGCAGTCAGAATTATGATATTTTGCTGCCTCTTCCTCTAAATTATCCCAGTCTACTTCTGAAGGGTTAAGGTTAGTTTTACTTTTGTTTTCATTAGTTGTAGGTAAAACTGGGTATTTTTTGGCCTTTTCCTTATTTGATGTTTCTATGTTTGTTATTGAGGGGACCCCAGCCTCTTCCTCATCACTTTGTAGTGATATAAGGTCTATTTCTTTGTTAGGTGTGGATTTTTCAAGGTCAGTTTGGGAGCTGCCTCTTAATATTTCCTCAATCTGAGTAACCACCACCATTACCTCAAGATCTTTTTCTTTTTCCTTTTTATCTATTATAGCTTTGATCAGATTCCAATAAGAAAAGGCTGTTATCGGAACCTTTTCTGGTCCACGAGTACTATAGTAATCTTGAAAACAATCTCCCACTCTACGCCACCTCTTTATGTCAATGGTTCCCTCTTGCGGAAACCAAGGGCAGGTATCTTTTACAAAATCAAAAAATTTAAACAAATCATTACTTTTAGCCCTTACTCCTCATGCTTTTAGGGCCTCTTTTAACTGCCCTACATAAATCTGATGCTGGCTTAATTCTTGTCCCATAATCAGACACTATTACTCACCTCTGGTTCCAATGCAGCAGGTTCCCGTGACGTCTGGAGGAATTTCTTCCATTTTCACTTTCGGCCAACTCTAGTGCCTTCTTCCTCACTTTTTCCCCCATGTGCAGGTCCCTGTTCGGGCGCCAGGTGTCCCGACCTGCAGGACAGTCGAACAGACCCTGGAAGGGGGAGTGGGAATGGAGGAGACAAGAAAACACGAGAAATGGAGACAAGACAAATAGTCTGATCAAGTTTCGTTTAATGGTGGCGGTGCAATGCCTTATATAGGCTGGCAGAGGAAGAGGTTGGGCCAGGGTGGTGATGGGGGGGCCGGGTTTTCTCAAATTACAATTGCGTATGCACCGTGGGTTTGTAATTTTCCCGAGTGCGGGATCGCACCTGTGCTGTAGGCTGCATATCTTCCTGGGCGCAAAAAAGTTTGCACGCACACGGGAAAGGTTGGCGCACACGGGAACAGTTTAGGCATGCGCAGGAAAGGTTTGTAATGAAGAACCCGGAAATGTGCCGTCTTGTCTCCGCTTTGCGGAGATCAAGCAACAGAGGTCGGCTAACTCCGGGCCTCATGGCTCCGGACACGGAACAGGGGAAGGATGGAAGATGCATGTGAGAGAAAACAGACCAATAGCAGGCACATTGATCAACTGGGGGAGGAGTAGGAAATTCTTCCCCTTCACTCCCCCTACTGCCCCCTGCCCCAACCATGCAGCTCCCAGCAAGTCTTTCTTGTCCGTCTGATTCCATCTCTCTGGCCACACAATCTGAGGACACAGCTAGAGGGAGGATCCCTATCTGTAATCAGTGTGATGAATTTTGTATGGGAGCCAACAAGTCACTTCACAGAATCAAACCGCTGCCCTTTTTTATTGGTAAATGTGAGGATGACTACAGATGTTGAAGGAGGTCAAACTTAAAGCCAAGTCTACCCAACACCTAAGCAAAAGTTGGAAACGGCTTACCTTTGCAACAGGACACAATTGGAGAAACTGGTTATTTTAACAAGGTCTTGACTGGAATGGCATGCCTTCCTTTAAGGAATCAAACTTGATTTGTAAAGCCAATATAAGCCTTTGGGGAACTGGCCTTATACCTTGTCTTCACAGTCCCTGTACAGAGTTTCTGACCTACGGTAAATAACACATACAGGAGCCCCAAGTTATCTTGGGACCCCAAGAGGAGAGGAGTTTGCTTAACTCATAGGCATTTGAGGGTTCAAACCTATGGTAGGGCTTGGCTCTTAAAAAGTCTTATCTGAGATTCTTTATGGAACAGAATCATATCAAAGCCAATTAAAAAGCCATATGGCAAATAATTATTCTTGCTGAACTTTATACAAATAATCAGGCCAAGTATAATAAAGCAAATCAGTTTTACCGTGATTTGTCTTTAGTAAAAATGGGAAACTGGAGAGAGAAAAATTATGTTTCAAAAACTATGGTACACTTGTTATTAAATTCTAGTCTCAGTTGTTTTTAAGTTTGTTTCTGCAATTGAGGCTAACACAGCTTATTCCTGTGAACCAGTCAGTGATCTCTGACTGCTATTCAGAAGAAATAAGGGTAATGTAAAAATATAAATCAGTATTCTAATTCTGGGCATGTACTGGAATCATCTAGCAATCCCATCTGATATTGGTTGCAACAGTTGCCCAGTTCCTGGAAGGACTTCTAATTTAGTTTACTTGGAATAATTTTACTTATTTTGCTTTACTGTGGTGGATACATTGCTGTTGTACTCCTTGTGTAAGAATAAGGATAAGCTTACTGAGTGTTTTCTTAAATTGAACACTTATTAATATCTTCCAGATAGCACCTTTTGTCAAGGAATTATAAATGGCCCTCACCATACTGATGCTTTCTGACTGTGCTCCTCTCCTCACCGAATACAAGAGACCCTAAGAGTTAGGCAAGAATATCTTTGCCCCAATTCAGCCTGAAGAAGTTACAGAAGATGGATCTTCACCCTTCTACAACCCTTAGGATTAAGGGTTCTCTTATAAAAGGGAGGGGGGAAATATCAGAGGCATGTGAACCAGAGCAACTCCATCTTAAACAGGAGCTGGGTAAAATGAGACTGAAACCTACTGGGCTGCATTACCAGATGGTTAAGGCATTCTAAGTTACAGAATGAGATAGAAGTTCAGCAACAAATACAGGTCATAAAGACCTTGCTGATGAAACAGGTTGCAGTAAATAAGCCAACTAAAACCCACCAAAACCAAAATGGCCACGGGAGCGATATCTGGTCATCCTCACTGCTACACTCCCACCAGCACCATGACAGTTTACATGGTGTCATCATGTAAACATCAGGAAATTACTCTATATAGTCTAAAAAAGGGAGGCATGAATAATCCACTCCTTGTTTAGCATATCATCAAGAAATAACCATAAAAATGGGTAGCCAGCAGCCCTTAGGGCTTCTCTGTCTATGGAGCAGCCATTCTTTTATTCCTCTACATTTTTAATAAACGTGCTTTCACTTTGCTCTGTGGACTGACCCTGAATTCTTTCTTACGCAAAATCCAAGAACCCTCTGTGGCGGGGGTATGGATCGAGACCCCTTTCCTGTAACACCACCATGCCGAGCTAATTGTTTTATGTTTGTAAAGATGATGTTCTGCTATGTTGCCCAGGCTGGTCTCAAATTCCTCCTGCCTTGGCCTCCCAATGTGCTGGATTACAGGCATGAGCCACTACACCCATACAATATTATCAAATAAAGAAAGGACTCTCCTACCCTCTCTATTAGATTGTTTGCCTTCATCAGTAATTTAGACAACAGAAAGATATGCATTCTAAGTTAAATCTATATATTAGGGTTCCGCACATGTTTTGAAAAGGCTTTTAGAAAGTAAAAACTACACACACACACACACACACCCCAAAAATATATTTTAAGCCAACTGACTTGTCGCCCAGGCTGCCATAGGAAAATGCCATAGACTGGATGACTTTAACAATAGAAATTTATTTTCTCACAGTTCAGGAGGCTAGAAGTCTCCAGAATTTCAGGTTGCCAGCATAGTTGGGTTATGGTGAGGACCCTCTTCCTGTCTTGCAAACACTGCTCTATCCCTGTGTCCACACATGGCATAGTGAAAGCTCTCTCTCCCTTACTCTTCCTTTTCTCATAATGGCACTAATTCTACCACAGAATCCCCAAACTCATGAATTCATGTAATCCTAATTACCACCCAAAGGCCTATCTCCAAATACTATCACACTGCAGGCTAGGGGACACAAGTTAGTTTGTAGCATGACCATTAGAATAAAATCTAAATGCTTCAACATGGAACATAGAGCCATAATGTGCTGGCCCCAGCCTATCTTTTCAGCCACATTCCTTCTCACCTCTAAACTCCCCCAGATTCCAGTCATACCAAACTCTCTGAAAATGACCTACCTTTTCCACACCTCTGTCTTTACAAATTTCCTTCTTTCTGCCTGGAATACTATTCCCTTTTTGTCCGCCTAACACCCTTCAAGATTCAGCTCAAAGGTCACTTTCTCACTGAAGCCTTCTCCATTCCATCCTAGGTGGAGGTAGGCACTTCTCCTTTTATGGTGTTAGGGCATTAAGCTCAGACCTTTGCATGGGAGCTGCATAACTGCATTATTATTGATGCAATATCTGTCTGATCTTCAACTGGATTGTATGGTCCTTAAAGTCGGTGTCATATTATATTCACATCTGAATACCTGGCACTCACCTTTTACGTGCTCAACCAATATATAGTGGGCAAACAAACAGATCAACCCTAGACTTGGGACTCTGAATTCCTGGGTTCTAACCTCTGGAGAGTGGGATATGGAAAGAATACAATCTGTAAAAGAACTTGGAACCATGGGAGAACATAGTTACCCACACCTCTCAAGCCTAAATACAGAGGACAAGCCTAAAGAAAAAAGAATTGTCTTTCTTTCCTGCTCTCCTCTGATGAGCTTTTTTCATTACCACATTCATTAGTACCCATGATTACTATATGAAGAGAACACCATAGCAATCTTTTTTAAAAAAAAATAAAGCTCTCGGCAGAGCAAGATGGCCAAATAGGAACAGCTCCAGTCTCCAACTCCCAGTGCGAGCGACACAGAAGACCGGTGATTTCTGCATTTTCAACTGAGGTACTGGGGTCATCTCACTGGGGAGTGCCGGACAATTGGTGTTGGTCAGCCCGACCAGCGAGAGCTGAAGCAGGGCGAGGCATCGCCTCACCTGGGAAGCGCGAGGGGGAAGAGAATCCTTTTTCCAATCCAGGGGAACTGAGACACACAACACCTGGAAAATCGGGTAACTCCCACCCCAATACTGCGCTTTAAGCAAACGGGCACACCAGGAGATTATACCCACCCCTGGCCGTGAGATTCCCACGGCCACGGAACCTCCCTCATTGCTAGCACAGCAGTCTGTGATCTAACGGCAAGGCAACAGCGAGGCTGGGGGAGGGGCACCTGCCTTTGCTGAGGCTTAACTAGGTAAACAAAGGCGCTGGGAAGCTCGAACTGGGTGGAGCTCATAGCAGCTCAAGGAAACCTGCCTGTCTCTGTAGACTCCACCTCTGGGGACAGAGCACAGCTAAAAAACAACAGGGAAAGCAGCAGAGGCCTGTGCAGACCCAAACGACTCTGTCTGACAGCTTTGAAGAGAGCAGTGGATCTCCCAACACGGAGGTTGAGATCTGAGAACGGACAGACTGCCTGCTCAAGTGGGTCACTGACCCCTGAGTAGCCTAACTGGGAGACATCCCCCACTAGGGGCAGTCTGACACCCCACACCTCACAGGGTGGAGTACACCCCTGAGAGGAAACTTCCAAAGGAAAAATCAGACAGGTACACTCGCTGTTCAGCAATATTCTATCTTCTGCAACCTCTGCTGCTGATACCCAGGCAAACAGGGTCTGGAGTGGACCTCAAGCAATCTCCAAAAGACCAACAGACAGTCCTTCTGACTGTCAGAAGGAAAACTATCAAACAGGAAGAACACCTATACCAAAACCCCATCAGTACGTCACCATCATCAAAGACCAGAGACAGATAAAACCACAAAGATGGGGAAGAAGCAGGGCAGAAAAGCTGGAAATTCAAAAAATAAGAGCGCATCTCCCCCTGCAAAGGAACGCAGCCCATCGCAAGCAACGGATCGAAGCTGGTCAGAGAATGACTTTGACGAGATGAGAGAAGAAGGCTTCAGTCCATCAAACTTCTCAGAGCTAAAGGAGGAATTATGTACTCAGTGCAAAGAAACTAAAAATCTTGAAAAAAGAGTGGAAGAATTGACAGCTAGACTAATTAATGCAGAGAAGATCATAAACGAAATGACAGAGATGAAAACCATGACACGAGAAATACGTGACAAATCCACAAGCTTCAGTAACCGACTCGATCAACTGGAAGAAAGAGTATCAGCGATTGAGGATCAAATGAATGAAATGAAGCGAGAAGAGAAACCAAAAGAAAAAAGAAGAAAAAGAAATGAACAAAGCCTGCAAGAAGTATGGGATTATGTAAAAAGACCAAATCTATGGCTGATTGGGGTGCCTGAAAGTGAGGGGGAAAATGGAACCAAGTTGGAAAACACTCTTCAGGATATCATTCAGGAGAACTTCCCCAACCTAGTAGGGCAGGCCAACATTCAAATTCAGGAAATACAGAGAACGCCACAAAGATACTCCTCGAGAAGAGCAACTCTAAGACACATAATTGCCAGATTCACCAAAGTTGAAATGAAGGAAAAAATCTTAAGGGCAGCCAGAGAGAAAGGTCGGGTTACCCACAAAGGGAAGCCCATCAGACTAACAGCAGATCTCTCGGCAGAAACTCTACAAGCCAAAAGAGAGTGGGGGCCAATATTCAACATTCTTAAAGAAAAGAATTTTCAACCCAGAATTTCATATCCAGCCAAACTAAGTTTCATCAGTGAAGGAGAAATAAAATCCTTTACAGATAAGCAAATGCTTAGAGATTTTGTCACCACCAGGCCTGCCTTACAAGAGACCCTGAAGGAAGCCCTAAACATGGAAAGGAACAACCGGTACCAGCCATTGCAAAAACATGCCAAAATGTAAAGACCATCGAGGCTAGGAAGAAACTGCATCAACTAACGAGCAAAATAACCAGTTAATATCATAATGACAGGATCAAGTTCACACATAACAATATTAACCTTAAATGTAAATGGACTAAATGCTCCAATTAAAAGACACAGACTGGCAAACTGGATAAAAAGTCAAGACCCATCAGTCTGCTGTATTCAGGAGACCCATCTCACATGCAGAGACATACATAGGCTCAAAATAAAGGGATGGAGGAAGATCTACCAAGCAAATGGAGAACAAAAAAAAGCAGGGGTTGCAATCCTAGTCTCTGATAAAATAGACTTTAAACCATCAAAGATCAAAAGAGACAAAGAAGGCCATTACATAATGGTAAAGGGATCAATTCAACAGGAAGAGCTAACTATCCTAAATATAAATGCACCCAATACAGGAGCACCCAAATTCATAAAGCAAGTCCTTAGAGACTTACAAAGAGACTTAGACTCCCATACAATAATAATGGGAGACTTCAACACTCCACTGTCAACATTAGACAGATCAACAAGACAGAAAGTTAACAAGGATATCCAGGAATTGAACTAATGTCCGCACCAAGCGGACCTAATAGACATCTACAGAACTCTCCACCCCAAATCAACAGAATATACATTCTTCTCAGCACCACATCGCACTTATTCCAAAATTGACCACATAATTGGAAGGAAAGCACTCCTCAGCAAATGTAAAAGAACAGAAATTATAACAAACTGTCTCTCAGACCACAGTGCAATCAAACTAGAACTCAGGACTAAGAAACTCAATCAAAACCGCTCAACTACATGGAAACTGAGCAACCTGTTCCTGAATGACTACTGGGTACATAACGAAATGAAGGCAGAAATAAAGATGTTCTTTGAAACCAATGAGAACAAAGATACAACATACCAGAATCTCTGGGACACATTTAAAGCAGTTTGTAGAGGAAATTTAGAGCACTAAATGCCCACAAGAGAAAGCTGGAAAGATCTAAAATTGACACTCTAACATCACAATTAAAAGAACTGGAGAAGCAAGAGCAAACACATTCAAAAGCTAGCAGAAGGCAAGAAATAACTAAGATCAGAGCAGAACTGAAGGAGATAGAGACACAAAAAAACCCTCCAAAAAATCAATGAATCCAGGAGTTGGTTTTTTGAAAAAATCAACAAAATTGACAGACCGCTAGCAAGACTAATAAAGAAGAGAAGAGAGAAGAATCAAATAGACGCAATAAAAAATGATAAAGGGGATATCACCACCGACCCCACAGAAATACAAACGACCATCAGAGAATACTATAAACACCTCTATGCAAATAAACTAGAAAATCTAGAAGAAATGGATAATTTCCTGAACACTTACACTCTTCCAAGACTAAACTAGGAAGAAGTTGAATCCCTGAATAGACCAATAGCAGGCTCTGAAATTGAGGCAATAATTAAGAGCCTACCAACCAAAAAAAGTCCAGGACCAGATAGATTCACAGCTGAATTCTACCAGAGGTACAAAGAGGAGCTGGTACCATTCCTTCTGAAACTACTCCAATCAATAGAAAAAGAGGGAATCCTCCCTAACTCATTTTATGAGCCTAACATCATCCCGATACCAAAGCCTGGCAGAGACACAACATAAAAAGAAAATTTTAGACCAATATCCCGGATGAACATCGATGCAAAAATCCTCAATAAAATACTGGCAAACCAGATTCAGCAGCACATCAAAAAGCTTATCCACCACGATCAAGTGGGCTTCATCCCTGCAATGCAAGGCTGGTTCAACATTCGCAAATCAATAAACATAATCCAGCATATAAACAGAACCAAAGTCAAGAACCACATGATTATCTCAATAGATGCAGAAAAGGCTTTTGACAAAATTCAACAGCCCTTCATGCTAAAAACTCTCAATAAATTCGGTATTGATGGAATGTACCTCAAAATAATAAGAGCTATTTATGACAAACCTACAGCTAATATCATACTGAATGGGCAAAAACTGGAAAAATTCCCTTTGAAAACTGGCACAAGACAGGGATGCCCTCTCTCACCACTCCTATTCAACATAGTGTTGGAAGTTCTGGCTAGGGCAATCAGGCAAGAGAAAGAAATCAAGGGTATCCAGTTAGGAAAAGAAGAAGTCAAATTGTCCCTGTTTGCAGATGACATGATTGTATATTTAGAAAACCCCATCGTCTCAGCCCAAAATCTCCTTAAGCTGATAAGCAACTTTAGCAAAGTCTCAGGATACAAAATTAATGTTCAAAAATCACAAACATTCTTATACACCAGTAACAGACAAACAGAAAGCCAAATCATGAATGAACTTCCATTCACAATTGCTTCAAAGAGAATAAAATACCTGGGAATCCAACTTACAAGGGATGTAAAGGACCTCTTCAAGGAGAACTAAAAACCACTGCTCAGTGAAATCAAAGAGGACACAAACAAATGGAAGAACATACCATGCTCATGGATAGGAAGAATCAATATCGTGAAAATGGACATACTGCCCAAGGTTATTTATAGATTCAGTGCCATCCCCATCAAGCTACCAATGAGTTTCTTCACAGAATTGGAAAAAACTGCTTTAAAGTTCATATGGAACCAAAAAGGAGCCCGCATTGCCAAGACAATCCTAAGTCAAAAGAACAAAGCTGGAGGCATCATGCTACCTGACTTCAAACTATACTACAAGGTTACAGTAACCAAAACAGCATGGTACTGGTACCAAAACAGAGATATAGACCAATGGAACAGAACAGACTCCTCAGAAACAATACCACACATCTACAGCCATCTGATCTTTGACAAACCTGAGAGAAACAAGAAATGGGGAAAGGATTCTCTATTTAATAAATGGTGCATGGAAAATTGGCTAGCCATAAGTAGAAAGCTGAAACTGGATCCTTTCCTTACTCCTTATACGAAAATTAATTCAAGATGGATTAGAGACTTAAATGTTAGACCTAATACCATAAAAACCCTAGAAGACAACCTAGGGAATATCATTCAGGACATAGGCATGGGCAAGGACTTCATGTCTAAAACACCAAAAGCAATGGCAACAAAAGCCAAAATTGACAAATGGGATCTAATTAAACTAAAGAGCTTCTGCACAGCAAAAGAAACTACCATCAGAGTGAACAGGCAACCTACAGATTGGGAGAAAATTTTTGCAATCTACTCATCTGACAAAGGGCTAATATCCAGAACCTACAAAGAACTCAAACAAATTTACAAGAAAAAAACAAACAACCCCATCAAAAAGTGGGCAAAGGATATGAACAGACATTTCTCAAAAGAAGACATTCATACAGCCAACAGGCACACGAAAAAATGCTCATCATCACTGGCCATCAGAGAAATGCAAATCAAAACCACAATGAGAGACCATCTCACACCAGTTAGAATGGCAATCATTAAAAAGTCAGGAAACCACAGGTGCTGGAGAGGATGTGGAGAAATAGGAACACTTTTACACTGTTGGTGAGATTGTAAACTAGTTCAACCATTATGGAAAACAGTATGGCAATTCCTCAAGGATCTAGAACTAGATGTACCATATGACCCAGCCATCCCACTACTGAGTATATACCCAAAGGATTATAAATCATGCTGCTACAAAGACACATGCACACGTATGTTTATTGCGGCACTATTCACAATAGCAAAGACTTGGAATCAACCCAAATGTCCATCTGTGACAGACTGGATTAAGAAAATGTGGCACATACACACCATGGAATATTATGCAGCCATTAAAAAGGATGAGTTTGCGTCCTTTGTAGGGACATGGATGCAGCTGGAAACCATCATTCTTAGCAAACTATCACAAGAAGAGAAAACCAAACACTGCATGTTCTCACTCATAGGTGGGAACTGAACAATGGGATCACTTGGACTCGGGAAGGGGAACATCACACATCGGGGCCTATCATGGGGAGGGGGAGGGGGGATTGCATTGGGAGTTATACCTGATATAAATGACGTGTTGATGGGTGCTGATGAGTTGATGGGTGCAGCACACCAACATGGCACAAGTATACATATGTAACAAACCTGCACGTTATGCACATGTACCCTAGAACTTAAAGTATAATAAAAAAAAATGAAAAGTAAAAAATAAAAAAAAAAAGGAAGAGAGGTTGAAAGACAGCAAAAAAAAAAAAAAAAAAAAAAAAAAGAATGGGAAGAGAAAATATAATGATAGTGATTGTTTCCTATATATCACAATTTGGAGTTAAATAATCGGCCTTTAGTGTTTTTCCCGAGCATTAATGATAGTAATGCCCTGGCAATGCTCTGCTGTAACATCATGGTCATCTCTACTTAATCTGAAAGAAAAAATCATTTCCATGTAAAAAAATAAATAAATAAATAAAGCTCTCAAATTGCTGACATGCCACTGTGCTACACATTTGCTCTTCTGTCACCTTATATAAGTGGGTTGAAATTATTTCTCTGAAGAAATAAATGCCCACAGAGCATTTTCTCTTTGCCTTGTGCAGTCAGAGAAGGAGAAGGCACAAGCAACTTTTTGTAATTGATGCCCTTCCTGGGAACCCATCTACACTTCCTTCTTTATAGCCCAGTAGCTGTGACAACCTTCACGGAGCCCCAGAAAGCTTTGAGACTGCATGTGTGCTCTTTGTTTTGTTCCACAGACCCCTAGCATCAAGATTTGGGATCTCCATCTGGCTGAGCCTCAGGTAAGAACACAAGTTTTTCTTTCCTGAGGCCTATCTTTCCCCAACATGGCTGTCCTGGCTCAGGGACTACCATGGTTGCTGCAAACTTGTCTTTGACCCATGGTTGTTGTGGTCATTGGCTTCCACTTCCTTTCTGGCTCCTGACAATGGCTCCAGCTTATTCCTCACTGTCCTCTGAATTCACTACACCCTTACTCAGATTTCTTTGTCTTGGATTCCCAGAGTCTACCTTGACAATCAGTCCTGGCTTTACCTTGTCTCTGCAGACCTGCTGCTACCCAGGCTTTCACCCACATCCTTCTCCCCTTCACTTCCTTCCAACTCCCAACCATCCCGTGTCTTGGCAAGTCACCTACCATGATCATAGATGGGTGAGAGGGAAGTTTACATGACTTTGTTGATGGAAAACAAGTGTCCCTGTTGAGACATTTCCACTGACTGAGATTCCATCTCATCAACTCTATCAGGAGCACAGACTCATAGGCAAATAAATATGTACTTGGTTCTAGACTTGATTCCTGACTCCTGGATAGGACCCACAGTAAATGGTAATGGAATGAGGGCTACAAAGACCCTTGATCTCATAAGTCCCTGGGTGACGCTTTCCCCACTTTATCAGTGGAGGATTATTCAAAGCTTAAGACTTAAGATGGCAGATTCCATTCCAAGATGGCTGAATAGGAACAGCTCCAGTCTGCAGCTCCCAGTGTGATCAACACAGAAGATGGGTGATTTCTGCATTTCCAACTGAGGTACATGGTTCATCTCATTGGGACTGGTTGGATAGTGGGTGCAGCCCATGGAGTATGAGTCAAAGCAGAGCAGGGCATCACCTCACCAGGGAAGCACAAGGGGTCGTTGGATTTCCCTTTCCTAGCCAAGAGAAGCTGTGAAAGATGGTACCTGGAAAAACGGGACACTCCTGCCCAAATACTGCAGTTTTCCAATGGTCTTAGCAAATGCACCTGACTCGGCAGGTCCCACGCCTGCAGAGCCTTGCTCACAGCTAGCACAGCAGTCTGAGATTGACCTGCAAGGCAGCAGCCTGGCAGGGGGAGGGGTGTCCACCATTGCTGAGGCTTGAGCAGGTAAACAAAGCAGTAAGGGAAGCTCAAACTGGGCAGAACCCACCGCAGCACAGCCAGGCCTGCTGTCTCTGTAGACCCTACCTCTGGGGGCAGGGCATAGCTGAACAAAAGTCAGGAGACACTTCTGCAGACTTAAACATCTCTGTCTGACAGCTCTGAAGAGAGCAGCATGGTGTTTGAGCTCTGAGAACAGACAGACTGCCTCCTCAAGTGGGTCCCTGGCCCCTGTGGTAGCCTAACTGGGAGAAACCTCCCAGTAGGGGCCAACAACACCTCATACAGGTGGGTGGCCCTCTGGGATGAAACTTCCAAAGGAAGGATCAAGCAGCAGTATTTGCTGTTCTGCAATATTTGCTATTCTGCAGTCTCTGCTGGTGATACCCAGGCAAACAGGGTCTCAATTGTGTTGTGGGAGGTCAGGGGCCCCAAACAGAGGGACTGGCTGGAACCACGGCAGAAGAACATAAATTGTGAAGATTTCATATATCAGTTCCCAAAATTAATACTTTTATTATTTTTTTTACACCTGTCTTTACTGCAATCTCTGAACATAAATTGTGAGGATTTCATGGACATTTATCACTTCCCTAATAATACTCTTATAATTTCTTATACCTGTCTTTACTTTAAATCTCTTAACCCCGTTATCTTTGTAAACTGAGAATGTAAGTCACCTCAGGACCACTATTGTACAAATTGATTGTAAAACATGTGTGTTTGAACAATATGAAATCATTCCACCTTGAAAAAGAACAGAATAACAGTGATTTTCAGGGAACAAGGGAAGATAACCATAAAGTCTGACTGCCTGTGGGGTCAGGCAGAATAGAGCCATATTTTCTTCTTACAGAGAGCCTATAAATGGACATGCGAGTAAGAGAGATATCACTGAATTCTTTTCCCAGCAAGGAGTTCCCTGGAGAAGGAATGCATTCCTGGGGGGAGGTCTATAAACAGCCACTCTGGGAGGGCCTATCTTATGTGGTTGAGAAAAGGACTTAAATACACCCTGGTCTCTGGCAGTACCCTCAGGCTAACTAGGATTGGGAAATTCCAGCCTGGTAAATTCTACTAAGACTGGTCCTCTGCTCTCGAACTCTGCTTCCTATTAAGATGTTTATCAAGACAATACATGCACAGTGGGACACAGACCCTCATCAGTAATTCTAATTTTGCTTTTGCCTTGTGATCTTTATTGCCCTTTGAAGCACATGACCCTTGTGACCTACTCCCTGTTTATATACCCCTCCCCTTTTAAAATTCATAATAAAAACTTGCTGCTTTTATGGCTCACGGTCATCATCATGGTCCTACCAATATGTGATGTCACCCTCAGAGGCCCAGCTGTAAAATTCCTCTCTTTGTACTCTTTCTCTTTATTTCTCAGACCTGCTAACACTTACAGAAAATAGAAAGAACCTACATTGAAATATTGGGGGTTGGTTCTGCTGATACGATTGGACATCCAGCAAAATCCAACAGACCTGCAGCTGAGGGACCTGACTATTAGAAGAGAAAACTCTAAAAACCAGAGCACCTCTTCTCCAAAGGCTCATAGCTCCTCACTAGCAACAGAACAAACCCAGATAGAGAATGACTTTGACGAGCTGACAAAAGTAGGCTTCAGAAGGTCTGTAATAACAAACTTCTCTGAGCTAAAGGAGGATGTTTGAACCCAATACAAGGAAGGTAAAAACCTAGGAAAAAGATTAGACAAATGGCTAACTAGAATAAACAGTGTGGAGAAGACCTTAAATGATGTAATGGAGCTCCAAACCATAGCAAGAGAGCTTCCATAGCTGATTCAATCAAAGGGAAGAAAGGGTATCAGTGAGTGAAGATCAGATTAATGAAATAAAGTGAGAGGTGAAGTATAGAGAAAAAAAAAGAGTTAAAAGAAACAAAGCCTCCAAGAAATATGGGACTATGTGAAAAGACCAAATCTACATTTGATTGGTGTACCTGAAAGTGACAGGGAGAAAGGAACCAAGTGGGAAAACACTCTTCAGGATATTAACCAGGAGAACTTTCCCAATCACAGGAAGACAGGCCAACATTCAAATTCAGGAAATACAGAAAACACCACAAAGATACTCCTCAAGAAGAGCAACTCCAAGAAACATAACTGTCAGATTCATCAAGGTTGAAATGAAGGAAAAATTGTTAAGGGCAGCCAGAGAGAAAGGTCAGGTTATGCACAAAGGGAAGCCCATCAGACTAACAGCAGATCTCTCAGAAGAAACTCTACAAATTAAAAGAGAGTGGGGGCCAATATTCAACATTCTTAAAGAAGAGAATTTTCAACCGAGAATCTCATATCCAGACAAACTAAGCTTCATAAGTGAAGGAGAAATATCCTTTACAGACAAGCAAATGCTGAGAGATTTTGTCACCATCAGGTCTGCCTTAAAAGGAGCTCCTGAAGGAAGCACTAAACATGGAAAGGAAAAACCAGTACCAGCCACTGCAAAAACATGCCAAATTATAAAGACCATCGACACAAGGAAGAAACTGCATCAACAAATGGGCAAACCAATCAGCTAACATCATAACGACAGGATGAGTTGCACACATAACAATATTAACCTTAAATGTAAATGAGGTAAATGCCCCAATTAAAAGACACAGATCGGCAAATTGGAAAAGATTCAGGACATGTTGGTGTTCTGTATTCAGGAGACCTATCTCATTTGCAAAGACACAAATAGGCTCAAAATAAAGGGATAGAGGAAGATCTACCAAGCAAATAGAGAGGAAAAAAAAAAAAAAAAAAACATTTGTTACAATCCTAGCCTCTGATAAAACAGACTTTAAACCAACAAAGATCAAAAGAGACAAAGAAGGCCATTACATAATGATAAAGGGATCAATTCAACAAAAAGAGCTAACTATCTTAAATATATATGCACCAAATACAGGAGCACCCAGATTCATAAAGCAACTCCTTAGAGATCTACAAAGAGACTTAGACTCCAACACAATAATAATGGGAGACTAAACACCCACTGTCAACACTAGACAGATCAATGAGACATAAGGTTAACAAGGATATCCAGGAATTGAACTCAGCTCTGCACCAAGCAGACTTAATAGACATCTACAGGACTCTCCACTCCAAATCAACAGAATATACATACTTCTCAGCATCACATCGCACTTACTCCAGAATTGACCACATAGTTGGAAGTAAAGCACTCCTCAGCAAATGTAAAAAAACAGAAATCACAACAAACTGTCTCTAAGAACACAATGCAATCAAATTAGAACTCTGGATTAAAAAACTCACTCAAAACTGCACAACTACATGGAAACTGATCAACCTGCTCCTGACTGACTACTGGGTACATAATGAAATGAAGGCAGAAATAAAGATGTTCTTTGAAACCACTGAGAAAAAAGACACAACATACCAGAATCTCTGGGACACATTTAAAGCAGTGTGTAGAGAGAAACTAAAAACACTAAGTGCTCAATAGAGAAAGCAGGAAAGATCTAAAATTGATATCTTAACATCACAATTTAAAGAATTAGAGAACACCAAACAAATTCGAAACTAGCAGAAGGCAAGGAATAACAAAGATCAGAGCAGAACTAAAGGAGATAGAGACACAAAAACCCTTCAAAAAATCAAAGAATCCAGGAGCTGGTTTTTTGAAAAATCAAGAAAATTGATAGACTGCTAGCAAGACTAATAAAGAAGAAAAGAGAGACAAATCAAACAGATGCAATAAAAAATCATAAAGGGGATGTCACCACTGACCCCACAGAAATACAAACTACCATCAGAGAATACTATAAACACCTCTACGCAAATCAACCTGAAAATCTAGAAGAAATGGATGAATTCCTGGACACTTACACTCTCCCAAGACTAAACCAGGAAGAAATTGAATCCCTGAAGATGCCAATGGCAGGCTCTGAAACTGAGGCAATAATTAATAGCCTACCAACCAAAAAAAGTCCAGGACCAGATGAATTCACAGCCGAATTCTACCAGACGTACAAGAAGGAGCTGGTACCATTACTTCTGAAACTATTCCAATCAATAGAAAAAGAGGGAATCCTCCCTAACTCATTTTATGAGGCAACATCTCCTGATACCAAAGCCTGGCAGGGACACAACAAAAAAAAGAAAATTTTAGACCAATATCCCTGATGAACATTGCTGCAAAAATACTCAATAAAATACTGGCAAACCAAATCCAGCAGCACATCAAAAAGCTCATCCACCATGATCAAGTGGGCTTCATCCCTGGGATGCAAGGCTGGATCAACATACGCAAATCAATAAACATAATCCAGCACATAAACAGAACCAAAGACAAAAACCACAGGGTTATCTCAATAGATGCAGAAAAGGCCTTTGACAAAATTCAACAGCCCTTCATGCTAAAAACTCTCAATAAATTCGGTGTTGATGGAACGTATCTCAAAATCATAAGAGCTATTTAGGACAAAACCACAGCCAACATCCTACTGAATGGGCAAAAACTGGAAGCATTCCCTTTGAAAACTGGCACAAGACAGGGATGCCCTCTCTCACCGCTCCTATTCAACATCGTGTTGGAAGTTCTGGCTAGGGCAATCAGGCAAGAGAAAGAAATAAAGGGTATTCAGTTAGGAAAAGAAGTCAAATTGTCTCTGTTTGCAGATGACATGATTGTATATTTAGAAAACTCCATCGTCTCAGCCCAAAATCTCCTTAAACTGATAAGTAATTTCAGCAAAGTCTCAGGATACAAAATTAATGTGCAAAAATCACAAGCATTCTTATACACCAGTAACAGACAAACAGAGAGCCAAATCATGAATGAACTCCCATTCACAACAGCTTCAAAGAGAATAAAATACCTAGGAATCCAACTTACAAGGGATGTAAAGGACCTCTTCAAGGAGAACTACAAACCACTGCTCAGTGAAATCAAAGAGGACACAAACAAATGGAAGAACATACCATGCTCATGGATAGGAAGAATCTATATTGTGAAAATGGCCATACTGCCCAAGGTAATTTATAGTTTCAATGCCATTTCCGTCAAGCTACCAATGACTTTCTTCACAGAATTGGAAAAAACTGCTTTAAAGTTCATATGGAACCAAAAAAGACCCCACATTGCCAAGACAATCCTAAGCCAAACAAAGCTGGAGGCATCATGCTACCTGACTTCAAACTATACTACAAGGCTACAGTAACCAAAACAGCATGGTACTGGTACCAAAACAGAGATATAGACCAGTGGAAGAGAACAGAGCCCTCAGAAATACCACACATCAACAGCCATCTGATCTTTGACAAAACTGACAAAAACAAGAAATGGGGAAAGGATTCCTTATTTAATAAATGGTGCTGGGAAAATCAGCTAGCCATAAGCAGAAAGTTGAAACTGGATCCTTTCCTTACTCCTTATACGAAAATTAATTCAAGATGGGTTAGAGACTTAAATGTTAGACCTAAAACCATAAAAACTCTAGAAGAAAACCTAGGTAATACCATTCAGGACATAGGCATGGGCAAGGACTTCACGTCTAAAACACCAAAAGCAATGGCAACAAAAGCCAAAGTTGACAAATGGGATCTAATTAAACTAAAGAGCTTCTGCACAGCAAAAGAAACTACCATCAGAGTGAACGGGCAACCTACAAAATGGGAGAAAGTTCTTGCAATCTACTCGTCTGACAAAGGGCTAATATCCAGAACCTACAAAGAACTCAAACAAATTTACAAGGAAAAAACAACCCCATCAAAAAGTGGGCAAAGGATATGAACAGACACTATTCAAAAGAAGACATTCCTACAGCCAACAGACACACGAAAAAATGCTCATCATCACTCACCATCCGAGAAATGCAAATCAAAACCACGATGAGATACCATCTCACACCAGTTAGAATGGCAATCATTAAAAAATCAGGAAACAACAAGTGCTGGAGAGGATGTGGAGAAATAGGAACACTTTTATACTGTTGGTGTGACTGTAAACTAGTTCAACCATTGTGGAAAACAGTGTGGCCATTCCTCAACTATCTAGAACTAGAAATACCATTTGACCCAGCCATCCCATTACCGGGTATATACCCAAAGGATTGTAAATCATGCTGCTATAAAGACACATGCACATGTATGTTCATTGCAGCACTATTCACAATAGCAAAGACTTGGAATCAACCCAAATGTCCATCTGTGACAGACTGGATTAAGAAAATGTGGCACATATACATCATGGAATACTACGCAGCCATAAAAAAGGATGAGTTTGTGTCCTTTGTAGGGACATGGATGCAACTGGAAACCATCATTCTCAGCAAACTATCGCAAGAACAGAAAACCAAACACCACATGTTCTCACTCATAGGTGGGAATTGAACAATGAGATCACTAGGACACAGAAAGGGGAACATCATGCATAAGGGCCTATTGTGGGGAGGGGGTAGGGGGAAGGGATAGCATTAGGAGATATACCTAATGTAAATGACGAGTTGATGGGCACAGCACACCAACATAGCACATGTATACATATGTAACAAACCTGCATGTTGTGCACATGTACCCTAGCACTTAAAGTACAATAATAAAAATAAATAAATGCTAGTAACTTTCAACTCTATATAGAGAATAGGGCTTATTTTTCAACACAGTACACTACAAAGAAAGTCTTTATAACTTCTAAAAAACTAGCAAACCGAATCCAGCAGCACATCAAAAAGCTTATCCACCATGATCAAGTGGGCTTCATCCCTGCAATGCAAGGCTGGTTCGACATACACAAATCAATAAGCATAATCCAGCATATAAACAGAACCAAAGACAAAAACCACATGATTATCTCAATAGATGCAGAAAAGGCCTTTGACAAATTTCAACAGCCCTTCATGCTAAAAAAAACTCTCAATAAATTCGGTATTGATGCAACATATCTCAAAATCATAAGAGCTATTTATGACAAACCCACAGCCAGTATCATACTGAATGGGCAAAAATTGGAAGCATTCCCTTTGAAAACTGGCACAAGACAGGCATGCCCTCTCTCACCACTCCTATTCAACATAGTGTTGGAAGTTCTGGCTAGGGCAATCAGGCAGGAGAAAGAAATAAAGGGTATTCAATTAGGAAAAGAAGGAATCAAATTGTCTCTGTTTGCAGATGACATGACTGTATATTTAGAAAACTCCATTGTCTCAGCCCAAAATCTCCTTAAGCTGATAAGCAACTTCAGCAAAGTCTCAGGAAACAAAATTAATGTGCAAAAACCACAAGCATTCCTATACACCAATAACACACAAACAGAGAGCCAAATCACGAGTGAACTCCCATTCACAATAGCTTCAAAGGGAATAAAATACCTAGGAATCCAACCTACAAGGGATGTGAAGGACCTCTTCAAGGAGAACTACAAACCACTGCTCAATGAAATCAAAGAGGACACAAACAAATGGAAGAACATACCATGCTCATGGATAGGAGAATCAGTATTGTGAAAATGGCCATACTGCCCAAGGTAATTTATAGATTCAATGCCATCCCCATCAAGCTACCAATGACTTTCTTCACAGAATTGGGAAAAACTACTTTTAAGTTCATATGGAACCAAAAATGAGTCCACATTGCCAAGAAAATCCTAAGCCAAAAGAAGCAAGCTGGAGGCATCATGCTACCTGACTTCAAACTATACTACAAGGCTACAGTAACCAAAACAGCATGGTACTGGTATCAAAACAGAGACATAGACCAGTGGAAGAGAACAGAGGCCTCAGAAATAACACCACACATCTACAGCCATCTGATCTTTGACAAACCTGACAAAAACAAGCAATGGGAAAAGGATTTCCTATTTAATAAATGGTGCTGGGAAAACTGGCTAGCCATATGCAGAAAACTGAAACTGGATCCCTTTCTTACACCTTATACAAAAATTAATTCAAGATGGATTAAAGACTTAAATGTTAGACCTAATACCATAAAAACCCTGGAAGAAAACCTAGGTAATACCACTCAGGACATAGGCATGGGCAAGGACTTCATGTCTAAAACACCAAAAGCAACGGCAACAAAAGCCAAAATTGACAAATGAGATCTAATTAAACCAAAGAGCTTCTGCACAGCAAAAGAAACTATCAACAGAGTGAACAGGCAACTTACAGAATGGGAGAAAATTTTTACAATCTATCCATCTGACAAAGGGCTAATATCCAGAACCTACAAAGAACTTAAACAAATTTACAAGAAACAAAAAAACCATCAAAAAGTGGGCAAAGGATATGAACAGACATTTCTCAAAAGAAGACATTTATGCAGCCAACAGACACATGAAAAAATGCTCATCATCACCTGTCATCAGAGAAATGCAAATTAAAACCACAATGAGATACCATCTCATGCCAGTTAGAATGGCAATCATTAAAAAGTCAGGAAACAACAGATGCTGGAGAGGATATGGAGAAACAGGAATGCTTTTATACTGTTGGTGGGAGTGTAAACTAGTTCAACCATTGTGGAAGACAGTGTGGTGATTCCTCAAGGTTCTAGAACTAGACATACCATTTGACCCAGAGATCCCATTACTGGATATATACCCAAGGGATTATAAATCATGCTACTATAAAGACACATGCACAAGTATGTTTATTGTGGTGCTATTCACAATAGCAAAGACTTGGAACCAACTCAAATGTCCATCAATGATAGACTGGATTAAGAAAATGTGGCACACGTACACCATGGAATACTATGCAGTCATAAAAAAGGATGAATTCATGTCCTTTGCGGGGACATGGATGCAGCCGGAAACCATCATTCTGAGCAAACTATCACAAGGACAGAAAATCAAACACTGCATGTTCTCACTCATAGGTGGGAATTAACCAGTGAGAACACACGGACACAGGATGAGGAACATCACACCCAAGGGCCTGTTGTGGGGTGGGGGGCAAGGGGAGGGATAGCATTAGGAGAAATACCTAATGTAAATGACGAGTTAATGGTTGCGGCAAACCAACATGGCACATATGTAACAAACCTGGACATTGTGCACATGTACACTAGAACTTAAAGTATAATTTTAAAAAAGAACAAAGCAGGTATGCATCATTGTTAATTACTAACAGTGAATAATGATTCTGCCACAAAGATAAAATAATCTTTGCTTTCAATAAAAATAAAGAATTTTGCAAAAAAAAAAAAATGGCAAGACTGTGCATCACTCATTTTTGTCTTTCCAAAGATGGCATACTTCAAGCACAAGATAAGCATCAAATGTATGAAGATTAAAGAAAGGAAGAAAAGGAAGAATGGAAGGGAGAGAGAAAGGAAAGGATGGAGACAGGCAGGGAAGGAGACAGAGATAAGGTTGGTTTTCACAAAGGCAAAAGGCAAATTTAGGGCATATAATGGAGTCAGGTGGAGGTAGAGGTAGCACAGCTCTATAAGGATGAAAAATCACTGGACTAGAAGTCACCCAAGAGCCAGAAGCTCTAAACCTGACTCTGCCACCAACTTGCCACTTGACCTTGAAATATATTGCCCCAAGTCTCTTTGTAGCCTCAAGGTCTAGACATGGAATCCAGATTTCATCAAAATAAGCTGGACCCACCTGCCTCTTCTGAGTTTCTTGAAGCTTAACTAACTTTAAATCACACTTGATTCCTCTGGACAGATCTGGTCAATCAACTCCAGATATTTCTTGAGATTTGGGGCCTCTATTCGACCTTTCCTAAAGCATCTGAGTCTTACAAATATGACCCCAACTTGTTAAAAGTCAGTCAAACCTGTTAGCAAGCTCCATGTCCAAGGAACCTAGTTCCTCATTCAGATACCCCTTTCCCACTCCCCACCCCCAGAATCCCAGAGAGATCTGGAAAGATGGCTCCAGAAGCCTCAAATCCACTGCAGATGGACCCAGACCTGAAAAACAAGAAATACCCAACTCTAGGCTCTTAGCCCCTGTTCTCTAAACTGCCAAAAGATTAGGGCCAGAATGGATCAACCCACATGCCTCTACAGCCAGGTCCCTCTGCAGCAGCCCTGGGGCCCATACAGCTCCCTCCCTACCCACAGACAAGACCACAGGATCCAGTAAAGACTTTCTTCTTCCATCCCAAAACCCAGCTTCTGCCTCCTGTCTCCACTCCCAGAGCTCTAGCCCAGTCTTACCTAATCTCCGTGGCAGATCGTGTGCTCAGAATTCTATTTTTAGTGTTTTCTAGACTTACATTAAGATGATGTGCCAGTTTTAAGAGTTTTCTCCACAGCTTTACTTAAGCCATAGGCAGAAGAAGGATAAAGAACTCCTCAGGAGAGGCATGAGTTCATCACAATGGTGTGAGGCTGGTGTGAGCGAAGAATGCTTTCATCTTCTCCAGAGCCTTTCATGTTGGGTCTCAGTGGAGGACCCTGCCTTTAAGATACCTCTGAAAGGAAACAATTTCTAAACCTTAGTAAGTGGGGGAAAAAAAATGAGGATTCTTAAGCTTTTTTTCCACCTCACCATCCATTTGTTCCCCCTCTGGTTGCCCTAGGGGATGACCACCTAGGCACACAGCAGGGTGGACAGTACTAACTTTTACACTTACAGCAGTTAGCCCTTGCCCTCCGCTCAGCCTTAGGAGGAGTCCTTGGGTATGCATGACTTTAGGCTGGGAGATGGGTGGCTGCTCCATAACCCACGACCATACCCAACCCTCAGAATAATATGGAAAGGAAACTTGCCAAAAGACTAAAGTCTCAATGATACAAGGCATATACAAATGGGCAATGGGGAAACTCACTTTGAATTCTTGTCAAAGACAAGTTCTGAAGCCCATCTTTGATCAGATCACCATCCTAAGTGAGTGAGGGAAAGGGAGAGTGTGAGACTTACCAATGATATAAGCATCCTTGGCCCCTGGCTAATGCCTTCCAGATCCCCAACAGGGACTGTCAAATAAGGGGGCTCAACTCACATCCCCCCACAGCCAGAGCCCTCTCCAGCCTCCCTGGGGCCCTTTCAGCTCCCTCCCTACGCACAGGCAAGACCACAGGGCCCAATAAAGACTTTCTTCTTCCAACCCAAAACCCAGCTTCTGCCTTCTCTCCTCTCCCAGAGCCCAGTCTTACCTAATCTCCATGGCAGATCCTTTGCTTCAGGCCCTGTCCTTCCTTCATTGTCAACCACCTGTGGCCTTTAAAATTGGACAGTTCTTGTCCAAAGGAACTGGACTGTGGAACCTGGACTGTCCCTCACATAAGATGCTGTCTCCATTCCCCTTTGCTCCACAGCTACCAAAATGGATCAGTGCTACCCCTACCTCAGCTCCAGAATCCCAGCCTGTGCCAGACCTCAGGACACCCACAGCCTGGGCAGGAAGGTGCATACTACCTGTGCCCAAACACTAAATGCCTTGTGTCATCCCATCAGCCCCTCAGGACCTACATGCTATCGGCCAAAACCTATGGGCTCAGGGTTCAAAGAAAATGTGATCTTTATTTTATTTTTATTTGTTGTTGTTGTTTGTTTTTTTTTTTTTTTTTTTTTTTTTTTGAGACTGAGTTTCACTCTTGTTGCCCAGGCTGGAGTGCAATGGCGCAATCTCCGCCTCCCAGGTTCAAGCGATTCTCCTGCCTCAGCCTCCTGAGTAGCTGGGATTACAGGCACCCACCACCATGCCCAGCTAAATTTCATATTTTTAGTAGAGACAGGGTTTCACCATATTAGCCAGGCTGGTCTCGAACTCCTGACCTCAGGCAATCCGCATGCCTCGGTCTCCCAAAGTGCTGGGGTTACAGGCATGAGTCACCGTGCCTGGCCAAAAGCTTGCTCTTTAACCCACTGGGTTCAAACTGGAATCCTCAAAATCCAGGGGTCTACAGAGGTACCTCGATGGTCACTCCAGAGAGTCACAGACAAGATGGGCACTAGGCGCCAGCCTCCTTTACCCAGAGCAGCTCTTCTTTGATGCCTTGTATATTTGCCTTTCCCATATGATTTTGTTTGAAGGAAGAACTCCAAGTTTTTTAATGTCCAATATACTACTTAAACTTCTGCATGTGAATAATTATAACCAATTTGAATTATGATATGTTTGTTTAGTTTTTTAATGCTATGGCTACTTTTCATTTTTTAATAGCCCAAAACTACTACTAAGCAGACATTTCTTGGACAGAACCTTCTCCTACCCACCTCAAGTGCAAAGCCCATTGTTTGGAATCATTGTTGAATAGGATCAATCACCTCTGGTTTTTTTTCTTTTGCCAAGAAAGAAAGCTCATTTTTCCTCAGCAGGATCTCTTTAGAGTGTCCATATTTACAACAACATAATTATAATCCATACGTGATAAATTAAAATGTGAATGACTATTTTGCATGAGAAACATAAAGTCATTCAATGTTTATGAGTAAAATGTTATGAATATAATCTCAAAAAAGGATGCATTTAAATTTGGCATTGACCTTTGTAGCAATCAGCCCCGGCTTTCTCTCAGCTGAGAACAGCAATGCATGAATAGCCACCTTTCGAAGGCAAACCTGTTAACCCCTTCTTTGTGTGCTACCCCTGAGCTGCCAATACAATCCTCATAAAAAGATGCCACCTCCTCCTCACTAGCTAACCATCTTCACAGAAACAAGAGAAATGAATGTTCTTTTTCTCCCATACAAACACAAGACACATGTTTTTCTGAAGGAAGCTCAGTGGGAAAGCACAAACCCTGGTGTCTCAGGCTGGCAGCTGACAAGAGGCAACAGAAACGCTTTAAGCTTCCAGGTTGCCTTGCACAGTTCTGTGTTTCACAAACCCCATACCTCCTCAAGGGCCATTGTGAGGCGAGGGATTTCCTCAATTCTACACACTTGTGTGTGGTTTCCTTTCCTAAGTTCAGGGTTCATGATCCAAGGTCACCCACTTGCAAGAAAAGATAACACTTCGTCACCATGAACAAGGCCATGAAAACAAGCTCAAGCCAGCAGTGCTGGCTTCATTTGCTGCAGCCAGCTACAAAGCCATCCTCAGCCTGGAAAAAGCAGTCTCTCTCCCCTGTCCATCCAGCTTCCTAGCTGGTCTCCTCCAAGTTCTTTTCCAAATCCACCACCTCTACTGATTATTTTTCATGAGAAACCAAAACTCATTCAATGTTTATGAATAAAAAGCTATGAAAGTGATCTTTAAAAACAATTGCTTCTCCAAGCCCACAAGGTATTTTAGAACTTGTTAGTGGCTGGTAAGACCAAACAACAAAATCTTCCCATTGTAGAGTACTTATCCCTATCAAACATAAGCTATATATAAGGTAATCATTGACTTCTAGCCCATGTCCTCCCTCTTCTGGAATTCTTCAAAAGGTAGTGTCAAAATGCCTTCTCATTTTCCAACAATCACAGAAAAATAAAACTAATGTTTTTCCTGGAAGTCGTATTTAACAGTTCTATAATATTGGACCACAAAATCATGACTTTATTCTTTAGGTGTTGAAGCTGCACTTATCAGAGTCCCAGGATTCTACAGAACTGTGAGTCTGGAAGACTGGTGGTGTCTTCCACTCCCTCACCAAAGCGGCCCTTATGTTCATCTGTGTAACACATTGGGACAGTGTGCCTGTGCCCTTAACTATTGGAAGGGCATCAAAGTACAACCATTTTCAGAAACAGAGCCCCTACAATTAGGTAATCACACATACACAGAGACTAGAAGCTGAGCAAAACAGCTCTTTAATTATCCCCCAGATCCTAAGTCTAGCCGGGGTAGGTGTCAAAGAAACCAGACTCTCTGGGCTCCCTCCCTCATCCTCTTCTCCCTCCGTCTCACTCACCGTCCCCTCCATCTTTTCAACACACTTCCCTCCCACCAGGATTCTACCTCTTCTCCCTCTCTCCTTGGCAAAGCAGGAGGGTGAGCTGGGGAGGAGACACTGCACATGGAGTCTTTCTGGGAAGAGAGAGGATAAAGAATAAAGAACTCTGCTTCCACTCTCAAAGTGAAATGGCCACAAGACAAACCTCCACTAACACCACTGACTCTTGTAGCAAAACTAAAAGCACTATCAAGCCACCGGATACTCTAAATCCTTTTTTTTTCTTCTTCTTCTTTTTTCCAAATAGTCTTTTCCATTAGCCTACTCTGGTATAGGCCAACATTCCAAAATGGAGATCTCATAGGAAAGAGGATGAGGGAGAAGAAAACTGTGCCCTAGCACACTTTGGACAAAGAGTTCTATTACAAAAAGAAAAAAGAAAAAGTAAAAGAAAAGTAAGTTTGAGGTTCTTTTCCTTCTTCCAAGAGCCCAAGGGCTATTCCTTTACCCTGGACACCAAAACAAAGACACTTGAACAGAGTCATAAGCTAAGAGCTGTCTTTGACCCAAAGCTGGCACATTGGCAAAGTATAGCATGTAACAAGAATTAGAGCTGTGTTCTCATAATATACTGAGATTTGAGGGTTGTCTTCACTGCAGTATAACCTAGAGAAAACTGGAAGACACAGAAATATGCTGCTGCAATAACAACAAACAAACAACATGTGTGGCATTATGTCTGGGTTCAAGTGACAGATGGTGAAAAAAATGACATGTCCACCCCTAAGCAGAAGCTTGAAGTTCACTTTTGAACTTTTGAACTTCAAGAAAATGGGAGAATCCCTATGGAAACTGGGCACGCTGTTCAATGCAGACACCCAGCAGCTGCCCAGGACCTAACTGATTATTGTTCTGAAGAAGACATCACAGTGAAACAAGTGAAAAATCGTCACACTCACACGCCTTTTTTCAACAATGCCCCTAAACAAACGTCTTCCCTTCCCCTCCTACCCCGCCAAAAATACAAGCACAACCTAATAATCCACATACTGGCATAAGGGCTCTGGAGAAGACTTCTTTTCCTATAGGATAAGGCACTGTGAAAACTTTCTAAATGGGAACTCACCAAGAAAAGTTGCAGTAAAAACTGGCATGTCCATTATAAACCCACAATACTTCTGTCTCTGCATATGGCTATGATGATAAATAAGAAACATTTTAACACCATCCTCAGAATAGGTGGTGGGTAAGGATGGAGAATGGAAGAAGGGTAAAGCCCGGAGAAGGGGAAATTGTAGGACAATTTGCTCAGCCTAAAGGAGCCAGTGTCTTTCAGGAATGAGCAGTGTTGGGCAATCCCAGATGGGAAAAGGCAGAAAAGTCATTCTGGATTCCTCTTTCCCGCATAGCCCCAATTTTCAGCCAGTAGCCAGTATCTACTAATTCTAACTCTGCAGCATGCAGCCCACCCATTCTAACTCCTCTTGCTTGCCCTGACAATCCTGAGTTCACATCAATAGCTCTTCCTGGACCACCGCAATACTCTCAGGCCATCTCTCTGCTTCCCATCTCCCCCACATGTCCCTGCATCCTCATCCATTCTACACAATGTTGATGGACTAATCTTCCTAAACTATGGTTCTTATAATATACTTACCACCTCCCTGATGTTATAGACTCCAAAATGCCCACCCTCGTTTCCAAACTCCTCCCCTCACCTGGCCCTCAATTCCCTTCACACACTTAGAAATCTGACAAAATTAAGGATTCAACCTTTTATACAACCATGGCTTTTTCCTTTATCTTTTTCAAGGTGTTGCCTTCCCCTTTTATTTCAAATGTCTAAGTTTTACCAATCCTTCAGAACCCAGCCCCATTGCCACCTCCTCCTTGAAGGCTTCCAGAATCCTTCATTACACAGCCATTACTCCCCACTCCAAACACATTTCTTATCACCTGTGCAATTATTTGAATGGACCCTTTCAAAAATTCAGGTGTTGCTAATGTGATGGCATTAAGAGGCCTTTAACAGGTGAGAAGGCCACAAGGCCTCCTTCCTCATGAATGGATTCAGATCCTTATAAAAGAGACTTCATGCAACTTTCAGTCTCTTGCTCTTCCATCTTTCACCAAGTGAGAATACAGCATTCTTTCCCTCCAGTAGATGCAGCAACAAGGTGCTGTCTTGGAAGCAGAGAGCAGCCCTCACCAGATGACCAAATCTGCCTTGATTTGGGGCTTCCTAGCCTGCAGAACTGGAAGAAAATAAATTTCTGTTTTTTATAAATTACACACTCTCAGGTATTTTGTCATAGTGGTGCAAAAAGGACTAAGACAATCTGAGTTTCCTCTAGGATACTGGTCACTTGCATGCATGTTTTTCTCCCTCCTATAGCTTGCTGCAAGGAGGGGTCTATGTTATTCTTCACACTATGGAAAGAAGGACAGGTAGGAGGACAGTATGGTGGGGAGCAAGGGAAGGAAGGAAGAAGCCTGCCAGTAACCTGACCCCTAAGCTGCCCAGAAGCCCTAGGTAGTCAGTCCACCTTATAAACTTAGTTCCTGCCTTACTGACTCCCAAACTTTCCATGTCTATCCAAAATGTTGTGCAATTATATTCTCTACCTTCTTCTTCTGCCCTTTGAATACCACGAGCAGTCCCAGAATAGGTTGTCAAATTCCTGAGCCTTCAGCACTAGGTCAAGAGTTTCTCAATGTGAAGGAAGGGGAAGTATAGGAAATATGGAAGAAGTACTTATGAGGAGTCAGGCCAGGCAAGTGAAGGGAGTGGGAAGTTCACACAGTAGGTGTAGCAATTTGCTGGTAGTGTTGTGCCAGAACCACAAAGTAGTGGCA
The DNA here is from genome assembly GCF_007565055.1 of Rhinopithecus roxellana. Classification (NCBI taxonomy): domain Eukaryota; kingdom Metazoa; phylum Chordata; class Mammalia; order Primates; family Cercopithecidae; genus Rhinopithecus; species Rhinopithecus roxellana. The sequence goes on along the minus strand of NC_044550.1, from coordinate 37,948,243 downwards.
TCAAATGAACTCACATGGTTGCGTCAAACTACAACCTCAAATCAAAACCACCAGGTGTCCATACTCTTTCCAAGGACAGAAGGACAAGGCTCTGAAATGAAGAGTCCTCTCCTGGCTCCACAGGCATGTTACATTGTTCCAGGAGCATCCATAGGGAATAGTAACAGTCTGCTATGTTCCAGGCCCTCTGCCAAGGGCTGCATGTGCGTTGTTTAATTTATTCCTCAAGATGTCTGCCATTTTACAGGTGAAGAGGCTGAGGGCTCTGCTCTGTGGCCCTGTCAGAGAGATCCAGGTACCTGGAGCTGCCACATTTCACCCCCATAGCCTAGATGTGATATGTAGATAGTTCAGATGGCAGGAGGGCCCCTGCCTCCCTACCTCATTCCTCTCCTCTTCCCACTCCATCCCGCCACCCTCATTTCCCTGGGAAGGCCCTCCTGAGAGGTAAATCTGTTTCAGTGCAGCCAACTGCATGTAATCTTTTATTCTGCCAAATGGCACTTCCAAAGCCCCAGCACTGATTTTAAAGCTCCTGTGTGACTTAATACACCTGATTAGTTTTGAGTGTGGGGACAATGGATGCTACCTGTCTTGCATCTGCTGTCATCTTTCCTTCTGGCTTTGCCACGCCTTTCTGATAACAGAGTGGCAACTTCAGCCAGCAAGTACTGGCTAGTTGTTGGTATTAAGTTTAGGCAGCCTGTAGCTCCACAAGAGCTGTCCTTTAACTCAAGGTCTGATTTCACACTGGTCACACATACTGTCCCTGAAGAACCCTTCATTGACACCCACCCCCCAATATATGGTCTCTCTCCATTTATCCTACCTCCAGTTGCCAAATGCATCGTTCCTTAGAACTACTCCAAACACTTTCTTGCTCAACTCAACAACTTTTGGTGGCTTCTCCTTGTCTTTTTTTTTGTTGTTGAGACAAAGTCTCACTCTGTCGCCCAGGCTGGAGTGCAGTGGTGCAATCTCAGCTTGCTGCAACCTCTGCCTCCCGGATTCAAGTGATTCTCCTGCCTCAGCATCCTGAGTAGTTGGGATTACAGGCATGTGCCACCATGCCTGGCTAACTTTTGTATTTTTAGTAGAGACGAGGTTTCACCATGTTGGCCAGGCTGGTCTCAAACTCCTGACCTCAAGTGATCCACCCACCTTTGGCCTCCCAAAGTTCTGGGATTACAGGCATGAGCCACCATGCTTGGCCTCTCCTTGTCTTAATAATTATGGGTAAGGGCTCTAGATAATGTTCCCAGCCCTTTTTGTTCTGGGACAAGCAGCCTTTCCAACCTCTCCTCCAGCCTCTCCCTTGCACATGCCCTGGACTCTAGCAGAACTCTCAGTCCTCTCTTCCAAACTCCACAAACACTGACAGTATCACTAAGCAACTTCAAGATGCAGCTAAAATGCTGAATCTTTTTTTATTATTATTATACTTTAAATTCTAGGGTACATGTGCATGACGTGCAGGTTTGTTACATATGTACACATGTGCCATGTTGGTGTGGTGCACCCGTCAGCTCGTCATTTACATTAGGTATATCTCCTAATGCTATCCCTCCCCCTACCCCCTCCCCACAATAGGCCCTGGTGCGTGATGTTCCCCTTTATGTGTCCAAGTGACCTCATTGTTCAGTTCCCACCTATGAGTGAGAACATGCGGTGTTTGGTTTTCTGTTCTTGTGATAGTTTGCTGAGAATGATGGTTTCCAGCTGCATCCATGTCCCTACAAAGGACACGAACTCATCCTTTTTATGGCTGCATAGTATTCCATGGTGTATATGTGCCACATTTTCTTATTCCAGTCTGTCACTGATGGACATTTGGGTTGATTCCATGTCTTTGCTATTGTGAATAGTGCTGCAATAAACACACGTGTGCATGTGTCTTTATAGCAGCATGATTTATAATCCTTTGGGTATATACCCAGTAATGGAATGGCTGGGTCAAATGGTATTTCTAGTTCTAGGTCCTTAATCTTTTCAGAACTTCCTTCATTGGCTCTCTCCTGATTCCCTATGCTGGATAAGATTTCTCCAATTGCTGTGGCTCCATGTTGTTTGCAGTTCTTTCATTTGCACTTACAACATTTGACTTTCCACTCTGGTTGCCTGTGTTGTTACCTAACTTCCTCTATTATAAGCTGTCAACTCAAGGGCAGACTTCTTCCCGTAAATTCTTCCCTGTTCCACACACCCCCTCTACCACCACCACAACAGTAACTAACATGGGGCCTTTCACATCAAAATGCACAAAAACTGTTTATTGAATGACTTATAAATCATTGAATTAGGTAAATATACTTGACAGAGTAAAGTCACTCCTTCATCCTGGGGTTTTATTCTGAGGTTTATTGTTTTCCTTTTCCTCTTTGTTCATGCTGTCAAGTATTGATTGCACATTCTGATCTGGAAACAATCCAAAAGTTTTATAAATTTGACTTAGTATACAAGTAATTTAAATATTCTGGGGATTTCCAAACAAAGTTGTATCCATGTTATGAAGATAAAATGTAAAGTATTCTGGGAAATGGCTTTTCTTTCCCTGTCTTGTCCCTTCCTAACCCAGAAGACCAAGGCAAAGCCTCAGATGAACCTCGTTTTATTTCAAAACTTGTCCTCTAAGATTCACACGTTTATTGGGTTAGAAAAGTAATTAGGTACTTTTTGATCAAAAGGTCTCTGCTTGATTCTAGACTCCATGGGTATAGAAATACATAAAAAGAGATGAAACAAAGGACATTAAAATCTCCTCTGCTTCATTATGCTAATAAGAACTGGAAAACAAGGGACATCATCAAGACAATGAAAGGTCAGCACACAGAATGGGAGGAAATATTTGCAAATTATATATCTGATGGGGCCTTGCATATAGAAAATACAAATAACTCTTACAACTCAACAATAAGAAGACAACTAACTCAATTATAAGATAGGCAAAGAATCTGAACAGACATTTCTCAAAAAAAACAGACACACAGCCAACAAGCACATGGAAAGATGTCCACATCGTTAGTCACAGGGAAATTCAAATCAAAGCCACAATGAGATACTACTTCATACCCACTAGGATGACTAGAATCAAAAAAGTAAGATACTAACATTAGTGAGGATGTGGAGAAACTGGAACCCTCATACACTGCTGGTAGGAATGTAAAATGGTGCAACCATTAAGAAAATAGTCTGGCAGTTCCTGAAAAGATTAAATGTAAAATTGCCATATGAACCAGCAATTCCTCTCCTAAGCATATACCACAAGAAATGAAAATATAGGTCCATACAAAAACTTGAGCATGAATGCTTATGGCAGAATTATTTACAATAGCCAAAGGTGGGAACAAACCAGATGTTCAACAAATGAATGGATAAATAAAATGTGGTATATCCATACAATGGAATAATATTTCATAATAAAAAGAAATAAAGCCGGACACAGTGGCTCATGCCTGTAATCCCAGCATTTGAGAGGTTGAGGTGGGAGGGCCAGGAGTTCAACATCAGCCTGGGAAACACAGTGAGACCCCTGTCTCTACAAAAACAAAATAAAAAATTAGCCAGACATAGTGGCATGTGACTGTGGTCCCATACCTGGGATGCCCAGGCAGAAAGATCCCTTGAATCCAGGAGTTCAAGACTGCAGTGAACTATGACAACTCTATGTACTCCAGCCTAGTTGAGAAAAAAAAAAAAGTCCACTGCCATAGGCAGTCAATCAGGACTTGCATCTGTACAGCTCACAGTCCAAGAAGAAAGAAAGAGCACGTACTTATCTCTCCAGGTTTTATGTGTGAAATTCCTGATTCCCGAGAAACACTTTGATTGGCCTAACTCAGGTACGGGTCCATGACAGGCAAACCCACATGACCTGAGATTGGAGCCCCATGTATGGCTGGCCAGGTTTGGGTTAGTTGCCAAGGGGGTGGAGGCCAGGCTTCCTGAACTACATATAATTAAGGGAGGAGCAGTTTCCTAAAAGAAAAGACAATGGAAGACCAAAACAACAAAATGCCCATATACTGGACTCAAGGAATGTTAGAAAAGTTTTTACCCACCAGAAAATGTCACTTAGAATCTGTTCCTTAAGCCAGCCAATGTTCTTATTTGAATGGAACAGAAATAAGGAGATTGACTTGGGGAAAAAGAAGTTTGCAGTAAATTTCTAAAAATATAAACAGTGTGGCAATGTTTGCAGCAGTAAATTTCATCATTACAGCATATCAAAGACACTTTCTAAATGTGACACCTATACACCATGGAATGCTATGCAGGTATAACAAAAAAGAAATCATGGCCTTTGCAGTAACATGGATGGAACTTGAGGCCATTATCCTAAGTGAATCAATGCGGGAACAGAAAACCAAATACTGACTGTCTCACTTATAAGTGGGAGCTAAACATTGAGTATACATGAACACAAAGAAGGGAACAACAGACCCTGGGGCCTATTAGAGGGTGGAGGGTGAGAGGAGTGTGGGGATTGAAAAACTACCGATTGAGTATTATGCTGATTACCCGGGTGACAAGACTATCTGTACACCAAACCCCCATAACATGCAATTTACCTTGTAACAAACCTGCACATCTACCCCTTGAACCTAAAACAAAAGTTGGAAAGAAAAAAAAAAAGACAGTTTCTAGCATCGAGGGAAATGGGAAATTATGAGAAACTAGAATATTGAGTGTCACATAAACTTTGCCAAGAGTGTGTCTGTGTATGTGTGTCTGTGTGTGCGTGTGTGTGTGTGCACCATACATTGGAAGCTACAGCTGCCAGACACTAGTCTTGTGAGATACAGAAGTCAGATGGCTAGGAGAGAGGCCAGGAGCAGGGCAGTGAGCAACCTTAGTGAGAAGCCAGGAGGTTGCTCTAGCCCTCTAGGGCTCCTTTTAGCTGATGCTGTTGGTGCCCCTGAAGAGTTCACATACGTCTCTTAATGGTTTTCTTCATCAAGCACCTTCATCTCACAGCCTGAAGACTGTCTAGGAATATGTTCAGCACTCATGCAGGGCAAGCCCGAAGTGTTGGAGAGTTAATACCCCAGGACCAACTCTCAACAGTGAGGGTTGGGATTAGTGGATAAATACCCCATCTTTCTCTCCCTTAAGCAGGACAATTGTGAGATGTGTTCCACACTGTCTCAGAGGGTCGGGTCCTCAGTGGCATTAAATCCCAACTGCCCACTATGGAAACCCACTCCTTAACTCTCTTGGCTTCCACCACTTTGTCTGTCTGAATTTTCCACTCCCTCATTCTGCTTCCTTGCATAACCTGTCAAATACAATCAAACACAGAGCCACATTTTAGGGTCTCCTTGCAGGACAACTCAGATTAAGACAGCAAGACAGGGAATGTAAGGTTGCAGGGCTGACAAACTCTAGTAACGACCAAACTATAGAAAGGATCAGAAACTTTTATTTTGTAAATTGTAAAGGTTTATGTGCCTGTTTGTTCTTTTTTTTTTTTTTTTTTTTTTTTTTTTACATTTCTGCAAATTTTATTCATGGTAGGTGCTCTATACAGGTATACCATTTTACATTTTTTTTTTTTTTTTTATTATACTTTAAGTTCTAGGGTACATGTGCATAACGTGCAGGTTTGTTACATATGTATACTTATGCCATGTTGGTGTGCTGCACCCATCAACTCGTCAGCACCCATCAATTCATCATTTATATCATGTATAACTCCCCAATGCAATCCCTCCCTCCTCCCCCCTCCCCCCTCCCCATGATAGACCCCAGTGTGTGATGTTCCCCTTCCCGAGTCCAAGTGATCTCATTGTTCAGTTCCCACCTATGAGTGAGAACATGCGGTGTTTGGTTTTCTCTTCTTGTGATAGTTTGCTAAGAATGATGGTTTCCAGCTGCATCCATGTCCCTACAAAGGACGCAAACTCATCCTTTTTTATGGCTGCATAGTATTCCATGGTGTATATGTGCCACATTTTCTTAATCCAGTCTGTCACAGATGGACATTTGGGTTGATTCCAAGTCTTTGCTATTGTGAATAGTGCCGCAATAAACATACGTGTACATGTGTCTTTGTAGTAGACTAATTTATAATCCTTTGGGTATATACCCAGTAGTGGGATGGCTGGGTCATATGGTACATCTAGTTCTAGATCCTTGAGGAATTGCCATACTGTTTTCCATAATGGTTGAACTAGTTTACAATCCCACCAACAGTGTAAAAGTGTTCCTATTTCTCCACATCCTCTCCAACACCTGTTGTTTCCTGACTTCTTAATGGTTGCCATTCTAACTGGTGTGAGATGGTATCTCATTGTGGTTTTGATTTGCATTTCTCTGATGGCCAGTGATGATGAGCATTTTTTCATGTGTCTGTTGGCTGTATGAATATCTTCTTTTGAGAAATGTCTGTTCATATCCTTTCCCCACTTTTTGATGGGGTTGTTTGTTTTTTTCTCGTATATTTGTTTGAGTTCTTTGTAGATTCTGGATATTAGCCCTTTGTCAGATGAGTAGGTTGCAAAAATTTTCTCCCATTCTGTAGGTTGCCTGTTCACTCTGATGGTAGTTTCTTTTGCTGTGCAAAAGCTCTTTAGTTTAATTAGATCCCATTTGTCAATTATGGCTTTTGCTGCCGTTGCTTTTGGTGTTTTAGACATGAAGTCCTTGCCCATGCCTATGTCCTGAATGGTACTACCTAGATTTTCTTCTAGGGTTTTTATGGTATTAGGTCTAACATTTAAGTCTCTAATCCATCTTGAATTAATCTTCGTATAAGGGGTAAGGAAAGGATCCAGTTTCAGCTTTCTACTTATGGCTAGCCAATTTTCCCAGCACCATTTATTAAATAGGGAATCCTTTCCCCATTTCTTGTTTCTCTCAGGTTTGTCAAAGATCAGATGGCTGTAGATGTGCGGTATTATTTCTGAGGACTCTGTTCTGTTCCATTGGTCTATATCTCTGTTTTGGTACCAGTACCATGCTGTTTTGGTTACTGTAGCCTTGTAGTATAGTTTGAAGTCAGGTAGCGTGACGCCTCCAGCTTTGTCCTTTTGACTTAGGATTGTCTTGGCAATGCGGGCTCTTTTTTGGTTCCATATGAACTTTAAAGCAGTTTTTTCCAATTCCGTGAAGAAAGTCATTGGTAGCTTGATGGGGATGGCATTGAATCTATAAATAACCTTGGGGAGTATGGCCATTTTCACGATATTGATTCTTCCTATCCATGAGCATGGTATGTTCTTCCATTTGTTTGTGTCCTCTTTGATTTCACTGAGCAGTGGTTTGTAGTTCTCCTTGAAGAGGTCCTTTACATCCCTTGTAAGCTGGATTCCTAGGTATTTTATTCTCTTTGAAGCAATTGTGAATGGAAGTTCATTCCTGATTTGGCTCTCTGCTTGTCTGTTGCTGGTGTATAAGAATGCTTGTGATTTTTGCACATTAATTTTGTATCCTGAGACTTTGCTGAAGTTGCTTATCAGCTTAAGGAGATTTTGGGCTGAGACGATGGGGTTTTCTAAATATACAATCATGTCATCTGCAAACAGGGACAATTTGACTTCTTCTTTTCCTAACTGGATACCCTTGATTTCTTTCTCTTGCCTGATTGCCCTAGCCAGAACTTCCAACACTATGTTGAATAGGAGTGGTGAGAGAGGGCATCCCTGTCTTGTGCCAGTTTTCAAAGGGAATTTTTCCAGTTTTTGCCCATTCAGTATGATATTGGCTGTGGGTTTGTCATAAATAGCTCTTATTATTTTGAGGTACGTTCCATCAATACCGAATTTATTGAGCGTTTTTAGCATGAAGGGCTGTTGAATTTTGTCAAAAGCCTTTTCTGCATCTATTGAGACAATCATGTGGTTCTTGTCTTTGGTTCTGTTTATATGCTGGATTACGTTTATTGATTTGCGAATGTTGAACCAGCCTTGCATCCCAGGGATGAAGCCCACTTGATCATGGTGGATAAGCTTTTTGATGTGCTGCTGAATCCGGTTTGCCAGTATTTTATTGAGGATTTTTGCATCAATGTTCATCAGGGATATTGGTCTAAAATTCTCTTTTTTTGTTGTGTCTCTGCCAGGCTTTGGTATCAGGATGATGTTGGCCTCATAAAAGAGTTAGGGAGGATTCCCTCTTTTTCTATTGATTGGAATAGTTTCAGAAGGAATGGTACCAGCTCCTCCTTGTACCTCTGGTAGAATTCAGCTGTGAATCCATCTGGTCCTGGACTTTTTTTGGTGGGTAGGCTATTAATTGTTGCCTCAATTTCAGAGCCTGCTATTGGTCTATTCAGGGATTCAACTTCTTCCTGGTTTAGCCTTGGGAGAGTGTAAGTGTCCAGGAAATTATCCATTTCTTCTAGATTTTCTAGTTGATTTGCGTAGAGGCGTTTATAGTATTCTCTGATGGTAGTTTGTATTTCTGTGGGGTCAGTGGTGATATCCCCTTTATCATTTTTTATTGCATCTATTTGATTCCTCTCTCTTTTTTTCTTTATTAGCCTTGCTAGCGGTCTGTCAATTTTGTTGATCTTTTCAAAAAACCAACTCCTGGATTCATTGATTTTTTGGAGGGTTTTTTGTGTCTCTATCTCCTTCAGTTCTGCTCTGATCTTAGTTATTTCTTGCCTTCTGCTAGCTTTTGAATGTGATTGCTCTTGCCTCTCTAGTTCTTTTAATTGTGATGTTAGAGTGTCAATTTTAGATCTTTCCAGCTTTCTCTTGTGGGCATTTAGTGCTATAAATTTCCCTCTACACACTGCTTTAAATGTGTCCCAGAGATTCTGGTATGTTGTATCTTTGTTCTCATTGGTTTCAAAGAACATCTTTATTTCCGCTTTCATTTCGTTATGTACCCAGTAGTCATTCAGGAGCAGGTTGTTCAGTTTCCATGTAGTAGAGCGGTTTTGATTGAGTTTCTTAGTCCTGAGTTCTAGTTTGATTGCACTGTGGTCTGAGAGACAGTTTGTTATAATTTCTGTTCTTTTACATTTGCTGAGGAGTACTTTACTTCCAATTATGTGGTCAATTTTGGAATAAGTGCGATGTGGTGCTGAGAAGAATGTATATTCTGTTGATTTGGGGTGGAGAGTTCTATAGATGTCTATTAGGTCCGCTTGGTGCAGAGATGAGTTCAATTCCTGGATATCCTTGTTAACTTTCTGTCTCGTTGATCTGTCTAATGTTGACAGCGGAGTGTTGAAGTCCCCCATTATTATTGTATGGGAGTCTAAGTCTCTTTGTAAGTCTCTAAGGACTTGCTTTATGAATCTGGGTGCTCCTGTATTGGGTGCATATATATTTAGGAGAGTTAGCTCTTCCTGTTGAATTGATCCCTTTACCATTATGTAATGGCCTTCTTTGTCTCTTTTGATCTTTGATGGTTTAAAGTCTGTTTTATCAGAGACTAGGATTGCAACCCCTGCTTTTTTTTGTTCTCCATTTGCTTGGTAGATCTTCCTCCATCCCTTTATTTTGAGCCTATGTATGTCTCTGCATGTGAGATGGGTCTCCTGAATACAGCAGACTGATGGGTCTTGACTCTTTATCCAGTTTGCCAGTCTGTGTCTTTTAATTGGAGCATTTAGTCCATTAACATTTAAGGTTAATATTGTTATGTGTGAACTTGATCCTGCCATTATGATATTAACTGGTTATTTTGCTCGTTAGTTGATGCAGTTTCTTCCTAGCCTCGATGGTCTTTACATTTTGCCAAGTTTTTGCGATGGCTGGTACCGGTTGTTCCTTTCCATGTTTAGGGCTTCCTTCAGGGTCTCTTGTAAGGCAGGCCTGGTGGTGACAAAATCTCTAAGCATTTGCTTATCTGTAAAGGATTTTATTTCTCCTTCACTTATGAAACTTAGTTTGGCTGGATATGAAATTCTGGGTTTAAAATTCTTTTCTTTAAGAACGTTGAATATTGGCCCCCACTCTCTTCTGGCTTGTAGAGTTTCTGCCGAGAGATCTGCTGTTAGTCTGATGGGCTTCCCTTTGTGGGTGACCCGACCTTTCTCTCTGGCTGCCCTTAAGATTTTTTCCTTCATTTCAACTTTGGTGAATCTGGCAATTATGTGTCTTGGAGTTGCTCTTCTGGAGGAGTATCTTTGTGGCGTTCTCTGTATTTCCTGAATTTGAATGTTGGCCTGCCCTACTAGGTTGGGGAAGTTCTCCTGGATGATATCCTGAAGAGTGTTTTCCAACTTGGTTCCATTTTCCCCCTCACTTTCAGGCACCCCAATCAGACGTAGATTTGGTCTTTTTACGTAATCCCATACTTCTTGCAGGCTTTGCTCATTTCTTTTTCTTCTTTTTTCTTTTGGTTTCTCTTCTCGCTTCATTTCATTCATTTGATCTTCAATCGCTGATACTCTTTCTTCCAGTTGATCGAGTCGGTTACTGAAGCTTGTGCATTTGTCACGTATTTCTCGTGTCATGGTTTTCATCTCTGTCATTTCGTTTATGATGTTCTCTGCATTAATGAGTCTAGCTGTCAATTCTTCCACTCTTTTTTCAAGATTTTTAGTTTCTTTGCGCTGGGTACGTAATTCCTCCTTTAGCTCTGATAAGTTTGATGGACTGAAGCCTTCTTCTCTCCTCTCGTCCAAGTCATTCTCTGACCAGCTTTGATCCGTTGCTGGTGATGGGCTGCGCTCCTTTGCAGGGGGAGATGCGCTCTTATTTTTTGAATTTCCAGCTTTTCTGCCCTGCTTCTTCCCCATCTTTGTGGTTTTATCTGTCTCTGGTCTTTGATGGTGGTGACGAACTGATGGGGTTTTGGTATAGGTGTTCTTCCTGTTTGATAGTTTTCCTTCTGACAGTCAGAAGGACTCTCTGTTGGTCTGTTGGAGATTGCTTGAGGTCCACTCCAGACCCTGTTTGCCTGGGTATCAGCAGCAGAGGTTGCCGAAGATAGAATATTGCTGAACAGCGAGTGTACCTGTCTGATTCTTCCTTTGGAAGTGTCCTCTCAGGGGTGTACTCCACCCTGTGAGGTGTGGGGTGTCAGACTGCCCCTAGTGGGGGATTTCTCCCAGCTAGGCTACTCAGGGGTCAGGGACACACCTGAGCAGGCAGTCTGTCCGTTCTCAGATCTCAACCTCCGCGTTGGGAGATCCGCGGCTCTCCCCAAAGCTGTCAGACAGAGTCGTTCGCGTCTGCACCGGCTCCCGCTACTTCCCCTGTTGGTCTTCAGCTGTGCGCTGTCCCCAGAGGTGGAGACTACAGAGACAGGCAGGCTTCCTTGAGCTGCTGTGAGCTCCACCCAGTTCGAGCTTCCCAGCGGCTTTGTTTACCTACTTAAGCCTCAGCAATGGCGGGCGCCCCTCCCCCAGCCTCGCTGCTGCCTTGCGGATAGATCGCGGCAGACTGCTGTGTTAGCAGTGAGGGAGGCTTCGTGGGCGTGGGACCCTCCCGGCCAGGTGTGGGATATATTCTCCTGGAATGCCTGTATGCTTACAGCGCAGTATTGGGGTGGGAGTTACCCGATTTTCCAGGTGTTGTGTGTCTCAGTTCCCCTGGCTAGGAAAACGGATCCCCTTCCCCCTTGCGCTTCCAGGTGAGGCGATGCCTCGCCCTGCTTCAGCTCTCGCTGGTCAGGCTGCAGCAGCTGACCAGCACCGATTGTCCGGCACTCCCTAGTGAGATGACCCCAGTACCTCAGTTGAAAATGCAGAAATCACCGGTCTTCTGTGTCGCTCGCGCTGGGAGTTGGAGACTGGAGTTGTTCCTATTCGGCCATCTTGCTCCGCCCCCTGCCTGTTTGTTCTTTAACGTTTACATATATATATATGTTCCAGACTGTCTCAGCTGTATTAGGGAAAACTAAAGGAAAGACCTTTGCTTAGGTGAGAGTCGGAGCCTTAAACCTAAATCAGAAGAGTCACAGAGATCAAGGGCTGCACGGTCAGACTATAGGCACAATTAAAATGGGAGAATGTCAGAGGCAGAAGAGGCTTACTCAATCCAGTCACCTCTTGACCAACAGGTTCTTTACCTGGGGCTAAATCTTAGAGGTTGAAGGTTTTGTCTTAATAAAGTAGATGTTCCCCCAGAATTCCTGTCTCTCCTAACCCACCATTTTCCCTGTTCTCAGGCAACTTTATTTTATATGCTATAGTGGCAATGAAAGTTATGCACAATGAGGTTGAGTGCAGTTTAGTCTATGAGTCAATATAAATGCCTAAAATTACAAAATAAAATAGATTGTAGGATGAAAAATGTGTCTTCCACTGTGAACATGTTAAGCCCAGTTGCTTCTTTATTCTTTAGTACATTGCTACAGCAGTGAAGGCAGCCATGGAGATGTTGTACTAATACGATATTCTTCTACGATGATTTGCAATGTCATTAATGTTTTAGCTCACTTTCAGCTTTCACATTGAGCCAAAATAGATGGGCACCTGACAAGTTTGTGTTATTCATCTTTCTTCAGATAATTATCCACACTGAGAATGGTCAGATATGCTTTCCTGCTAGGTTCAGTCATGTTTAATCCTTTGATCCATTTTTTTCATTGATGTTTCCTTTTTTGTGATACTTGCTAATTAAATTTAGATAAGTCCCCACAGTATCTCTGAAGAAAGGAGCTCAGGGGAATATTTAATAATATAATCATATTATCCTCTCCATGTGACATTCATTATGATACTATTAATGACTAGCTCAACTTCATAGAGGCATTGGCTTGTGGGATCTGAGTCAAGGTTTAGGGCCCAAGGCTGCAGCAATACTTAGTGAAATGTTTAGCCAGAATGACTGAAAACAATGTCATTAAGAATAAAAAGTAAAAATTGCAATCAAGAAAAAAAGCAGAAACCAAACCTAGAGAAGCAGTTGCAAACCTCAGGTTTTAGGAGAGATACATGTCTGAAGAAATAAATAAGTTGAGAGGTCAAACACTAGGGCTGTCAAGAACAGGTCTGGGAGCAGAGTGTAAGACAGGTCAGCTGAGGGATTTTGGGCTAACGCCATGAACAATGTGAAGATCCAACGGGCTCTTAGTACATTCAGATTGCTACAAAAAAAAAAAAAAATTCACAAATTGGGTGACTTGTAAACAACAGGAATTTATTTCTCACAGTTCTAGAGGCTGAGAAGTCCAAGATCAAGGTGCCAACAGATTCAGTGTCTGCCGAGGGTCTGCTTTCTGGTTCATAAATAGTGCCTTCTCTGCGTGTCCTCACATGGTGGAAGGGGCAAGGGATCTCTCTGGGATCTCTTTTGTAAGGGTACGAATCCTATTCATGAGGGTTTTGCCCTCATGACCTAATCACCTCCCAATAGCCCTACCTCCTAATACTATCACCTTGAAGTTGAGGATTTCAGCACCTGAACTGGGGGAGAGGGGGGCATAAACATTCAGTTCATTATGGCTAGTGTCATGGTTGTGGGAGTAATTATTTCACCAATTATATATCAGTCCTTTCTGGGTCTCCCCATTTCTGGGAAAAGTGTTAAATTGGACCTTCTGGCTCCTTTATGATTGGGTAGAGCCATGTCACTAGTTCTGTCCCATGAGTTTTAAGCAGATATTGTACATATTACAATCCAGGTTAGAGCATTTAATTGCCATTCCCAAACCCCCCAGAGTTCTCTTTTCCCTCCAGCAGGATGATTAACAGCATTCAAGATGGTGGCTACAGCATCACATCAGCCTGGATTCTCAAGTAGGAAAATATGGAACAAAGCATCCAGCTGACCTTCACTGGATATGTTGTATGGACAAGAAGTAAACTTTTCTTGTTTAAAGCCATTGAAATTTTGGAGTTACCTTGTTACCACAGAGAATCTAGCCTAACCTGTATAATATAGCGACAAAGGGGTAATTCTGCTGGGTTCAAGGAGATGAGTTTGCTGAATATTGTGCACATTTACACAAGAAATATTTTTTATATTTTATTTTTGTAACTAAAATATAAAAAGTGGCCAGGCACAGTGGCTCATGCCTGTAGCTCCCAACACTTTGGGAGGTCAAGGTGGGAGGATCATTTGAGCCCAAAATTTCAAGACCAGCCTGGG